>NC_091845.1:76768777-77071807 GCF_037783145.1 Equus przewalskii | reverse complement strand
ATTATATGTGCTAATTTGGTATTCAAAAATTAGTCAAAAGAAATGGTACAGAACAAGTCCGTGTATTTTAGGGTAAGGACCAATTCTGAGAGTTACTTTTGCGTCTACCTTTGTCTTATGGATTAGTGCAGTTTCTTACGCCATAATAATTAGCAACCAATAAAGTAATTAAATAAATAAGGCAATTAAACGCCGTTTCCACAGAAATGGGTAAACTCCAAAGTTACAGTTTACCTAGAAATAGAAGAGCAGAAAGAACGTCCATAGCTGATGTCTTTCCGAACTTCGACGCATCCGAGAGTGAAGAGCTCAGACCCAGGCAGCCTAATTTATCCTGCAAAATTTTCCTTAAAAAAACTATGGCTGAAAATTGGCTCTCCTCAAACAGAAGGTACTTTCAGGAGAGTTATATAAGCAAAACACACAGGCCAATTCAGCAGCGTGGAAACCACCTCATGCAAGAGAAACGCAGCAAACACAAGTGACCCACACTCACGGCTCAGAACCCGTCAGCTTCTCAGGACAAACATCAAGGTCGATTGTAACCTCCCACCTCTCCAACCGAAGGATGGAAAATTTTTAATGAAAAGCTAAACAAACCACTCAGAGTCCTAACTTAGTTTTTGAAAAGGATTCCTATTTTATGGTTCATTAACCGTCTAGAGTTATCCGTAAACTTCCCAGGCCCACCTTCTCTTGACCTCTCCTTATGCTAGAAGGATAAAATGAGTATTTTAAATTCTCCTTACTATTACAAATAGCCAGTCATGTGCACCAGACATGTGCACGGAATATGTCACAAATTGGAGGCGAATTAGGGAAACTTGCTCAAAGCCTCCTCTCTTCAAACCACTTACTCCAAATGCCAAGCCTGTCCCACGTCCTCGGCACACTCAGAACACCCCACTCGCTGAGCCACCTGCTCTTTCCATCAGTCAAACTGTGACAGGAACACCACCTCCTCACGGGGCCGTCCCAGGCGGAGATGGGCACCAACCACGCATCTCCCACCCGTCAGGGTGAGGTGGGAAAATGGAGGGAAGGCAGGCGACAGCAAAAACACAATTCTCAGCCTCATGCAGAGACATTCCCTCAGCTTCAAGCAGACAGCCCCACGAGGGAAGGGAAGTAGGGTCAGCCTGCTGTTCAGAGCAGGTGTAGATTCATCCACTCATTTAACAAACATTCACGAAACACCGACTGTGTGGTTGGCAGTGCTGGTCCCCAGAGTATAGAGGGAAACAGGACAGGGTCCCTGCTCTCAGAGAGCAGACAGTCTTATAGAAGGAAAAGACACAGAACCGAGAATTATGATACTGCACGGCTGGTGCAGAAGGGGAGCAGATTCAGGGCATCCTGGATGTACATCAAAGAAGCACCAGACTCAGGTGGGGGCTCATGGAAGCCTCCTGGAGGAGAAACGGGCTGAGTGAACCATGTGGAGGGGAGGATGGGAGGGAGGTGAGGAGGCGAGCACTCCGGGCAGAGGGGCAGCAGGATCCGGGCACAGAGAACAGACTGGCGAGGAGAGAATGCCACTCGACTCGGCAAAGCTATGGCATAGAGTCCAAGGGGAGAGAGGAGCCACAGAGGGCTAAGGGCCTCCCAGAGACCGCGGCCACCACGGAAGGGCTCCACCAAGTCGTTGCTGGGGCCTGCATGTGAGGATGGCCGCTCTCGGGGGAGCAGTGGGTGCACAGATGCGGGGCCCAGCCTACGCACCAGCTCCCAGTGAAGGCCAAAGTGCTGGGCGCTGAGTCGCAGACTGGTTCATCAGCTCTTGGCTCATCACACGGGACTTCCCATGCACAGTCACCACTGCCCGGTGACCTAACCCCCAACCTTCCCCAGCAACTCCAGCCCCCCAGCTCACTGAACATAAGATGGACACCCAACCCTCAAAGAACCAACCAGCGGGCCACACACCTCTGCTCTGTGAGACTCAGCACAACGAGAGACAAGCTGAGCCACTCAACATCTCTGCCTTGGTAACCTGACTTGAGAACAACTCAGCAGTTTAGGGATCGATGCAGAAGCCAAAAACGTGTCGCCAGGCCCAGGAGGCCCTCTTGCTCCTCCTGGCCAAAACCGCACACCCAGAGGTTTAGGATTCCTACTCAGACCATCCACCATCAGCCTCATCGTTCATCTGAAAGCAACGGCTTTGGGGCCTACTTGCCTCCTCCCCACAAGGGCCCTTTCTTTCAGAACAAAGCCCCCTCCCCTCCCAGGCCCCAGCGACGCCCCGGCAACACCCCAATACTCACAGAACTGCAGGCTAAGGCTCACGAAGGCCAGCAGCGCAGCCAGGGCCAGCAGCAGCAAGAAGCGACTGCGGAAAAGCATTATTATTTGTTCTATTTTCTCTTCATGGTTTCACCTCAAATCGGGAACACGTCCTGTGAATAAAGCAGAGGCAAGAAACATGTGTTCTGAGGTGGAAAACCAAGTTCGTCAACTGAAAATAATCCAATTAGCCGAGTCCTCTGGCAGGGAAGCGTGAATCCTGGTCGCACAACAACAGCGTGCTGTGGCTCCTGTCTTTGCCCCCAGATAAGGCCAGCAGAGGATGCTCCCTGCAACCGAGCAAGAGCAAACCAGCCTGTGAATGCTCCATGAGGCCACCAGGGCCTGACCTTCCCAAGGAAAACCGTAAGGAAGCTTATGGAGCACTCACGGCGGGTCAGACAATGAAGTCGTTCCACGGACTGGCCCACGCTCACCCATGCTGACCCCCAACTTCTAAATCTTCAACCTTTTTTGATAAACTCTTTGCTAAGATGACTCTTGTCTTCTTTAATTTCAATCATTAACCTGAACGTCAATTGCTACCAAGTGTCCCACAGGAAGGCCTACAGAGGACAGCTGGGGTGTGCCCTGTGCCGGAGGAGGATTTGTTCCCACACCAAGGAACCCCATCTGCTAATGAGAGACCTCCCCCCACCCTGGACCCCGGAGCCCATTTCGGCTGCATCCATGGGTCTTTGTGCAGCCCCACCCCACCATTCTAACCTCCTCTAACCACACTAGGACTGTGCAAAAGGATTTTTTTTTAAATGCTGAATGAAGCCTTAAATGTCCGTTCTGTGAAAAAAGTAGCTGGCTGCTCCAGGTTTTACCCCATCGGTCTTAGATATCAACTCCACTTCCCGGGTCTCATTGGGGTTTGAAATAGAGCTTGAACAACACAGTCTCTCCAGAAAAGCCTCTTCAACTCCAGTAAGATTATAACGGTAATCTCAAACCTGATTTTCGCAGCAGAATCTTCCTCCTTCAAATACAGTCCCCTTCAGAGCCCCAACAGGTAAAACCAGGTAAAGCTCTGTTTTACCAGAGGGTCGCACAACTTTGGGAAAATACTAAAAGCTACTGAACCGTACGCTTTGGGTGAATTGTATGCTATGTGAATTATATCTCAACAAAGTGGTTTTTCAAAAAAGCATATCTGCAGGGAATGAAGCAGTAGCCAGACCCCTCGAGTCTCTTACTTGCTCCCCCAAGGGTCCTGCAGGGGAGTCTAAGAACTACCCCTTTAAAGGGATTTATCAGGACTGGCCACCAAAAGAGAACATTTGCTAAAAGATTGATGAAAACACACTTGCACGTCACAACTGAGCCGGTACATTGGGCGACCAGCATCTCTGTTAACAAACAGATCCCATTTTCACACCTGCAAATAAGCACTGCGTCTGTCCCTTTAGTCACCACCCCTAACCAACGGCCAGTGCCCAGTGTCCCAAGATGACCTGCAACCCCTCTTGGGGACACTGCTCCCCCTGCCCTGGAGCGGACTCACCAGCCCACAAGCTCTCTGCGTCTCTGGCTAAAACAACACTATTCTGGCTGATCCCACCCAGGATTTAACATATTTGGGGCCCCAAAGAAACGTTTTCTGTTTCCAAAATTCAAACTCCCCAAAGGCTTCACCCAAGGGCGTTTGAAAGGACATGCACAGACTGGAAGGCATCTCCGCAGAATCTGTGCTTGGTGAGAAGCTGCGGCCAGGACTTCTGCACTGAATTCCCGAGGAGGCCAAGGTCACAGTAAGAGACAGAATGTGGGCCATCTGACCGTGGCCCTGCAGGGTTCCCTCCTGGGGCAACCCTGGATGCCGACGAACCCCAATCCTAGATATAACACATCAAGCCTGGGTAGCTCTGGGCCCCTGATCCTTGCCTGAGGTCTCTGAGAGTCATCATAGTCCACTCTCTTGTACCCTTGACCTTGGGCGTGTCCTTGGCAATGCTCATCCGATGGTTCAACAGTAAACTCTCCCCAAAGGAAAAAAAACAACAGTCAAATCAAAGTCACAGTCTCTCTGCCCTCCACTCTGGACAGCTCCCAGGAGAGGAGCATGGAAGGCGACAACAGTCACCTGCTGATACTGGCCAGTGTTTCTAAACATACCCCACTTGGGTGGACTCTCAGCGCTCCCTCGGCCACCCTTCCCCAGGGTGGAGGCCCTCAGCAGCTTCCTGCCAGGCAGCCTCCGACCTTTGCTCTGCTCCTCCAGGAAACAGGAACTTTCCCCGGGTTTCCACTCACTGAGCACAGTGGAAGCCAGCTGCCCTTGACTGTGGGGCCCTCGACCTCACCCCGTTCATGCTCTGCAGGGCAGGCAATTGCGTTTCTAACACACAGGCAGGAAACCCAAACTCCAGGGTGCAAGGTTATTAAGTTGTGGTAACGAGATACAAAGCAAGATCTCCGTGCCTCTAAAGTTCTTTTTCATGTGTTATAGGGTCTCCCTCAGTGTCCACACACTGATTCTAGTTATGGATCCACACACAATCAGCTAACTTTGGCACATGCCAGCTTCTTAGATCCTGAGGATGGCCAGCCCTCCTGGCTAAACAGCCTGTGGGTTTCAGAACCTCTCCTTATCTCAGTCACTCCTGATTGAATCTATTCTTCTTTATCAATGATCTTCTTACAGGGTGATCCTTTTAATTTGGGGAACGTGAGTGGGGTGCGTGGGTGAGATTAGATCACAGGATGGGGAGAGGGCACAGAGCCGATGTCTCCTTTTGGGGGCCCCTGTACCCCCAACAACAAACATGCTGGGGCTCTTCTTCATGCCTTCCTCACCCTCTAATATGCTACCCCCTTCTGTTGAGGCCAATGCCGTCTTTGGAAGGTCTCCTTTCCCTTTACATGAGCATCTTCAAGAGTTCTGCCTGGCAGATGGCCTTTGGGGGTCTTTCAGAGTTCCACTGTTAGGAGGGTTCTGCAGTCCTTGCTGCCTAAAGATGTTCTTGTGGGACCACACCAGCAGTGTGGTGCAGAGAAAGGGGCACAGCACGTGGAGTCAGACATATCTGAGTCAGAACACTGAGCTTGGTGGCATAGGCCAAGTTACTTAACCTCTCTGAGACTCAGTTTGCTGATCTGTAAATCGGGACTAATTCCCTCCAGATGTTGTGAGGAGTAAATTAAAAGGCTAAGTACAATCTCCAGCGTATGGTAGACATTCTAAAGAAAATGGCGGTACTAGCTTCATTACCTGCTCATCTTCTATCAGTTCACTTTGCTGTTTCTTCCCTCCTCCCGGGAAACAGGACTAGAGTTTCTTAACCTGTTGGTTGGCTCCTCTAGGTACGTGAGTACTGAGTGTTCACATGTTCTTGTCCAAATCCCTCCCTCTGTAGCTCCGGCTGTCTTCAGCCTCTCACTCTGAGCCTGGGAAGCAAACTTGCTGGCCCTGGGAAACCACCCACCCTGGTTTCTGAGCCTTGTGGCATGTCTTGCTTTAGCATCTCAGAGACCAGACCTGCCTCTTGGCCACTCTGCGTTTGGGTGTAGGAGGTGAGAGCCCGTCTTCCGGTGCCGGGCCAGGTCTGGCCCTTCAACCACTTCCTGCCTCCAGCCTCTCAGGGGATTTTCCATCACACTTATTGGCAGATGAGGCCACTAGAACTGCTAAGCACACCGCCTATGGTGTTGCCTGACACTGCCTTTTCATACGAGGATTAATCACAACACAGTTCAGAGACGTCTTCAGACGGGCATTAGGTGGAGACAACTGTTATTTCCTGAGTTAAATCTCAGGCTCCTAGGCTGATCGACTTGTTGCAGGGATGGTCCCCAGTTTGTTCCTTCCTTTCTGTATCCATGGCCTTGTGCAGTCTCCTCCCACACTGACTCTAAGCTTGGACAAGGTATATGCATTGACCAATGGGACAACAGCAAATGAGCTGCAAGCAGAGGCTTGAAAAGTACTCACACACTGGGGCTTGTCCTCCTTTGCTGCCTTTGGAACACTGAGACCACCACATGAAGATGCCCAGGCTAGCTGCTGGAGGAGGAGAGACCACAAGAAGCCAAGGCAAGCAGTCCTGGCTGAGGTTCTCTTTCAACAATCAGCTTGCCAATCACCACGCACGTGTGCGAGGCCATCCCCCCCATCCAGCCCCGCCACACCACCAATAGATGGACATCGGGAGAGTCAGCCCGGACTAAAAGAGGTGCATGGCCAACCCACAGATCACAGGCAAATGTAACGGTTGCTGTTTTAAGCCACTAAGTTTTCAGAGTCTGAAACAAAGCAAAATCTGACCCAATAGAGAGGGAATACCTTGCGTCTTTACCAGGAAATTCTGAGCCAGGGCCTACGTCTCCACAGCCTCATCTGCAGGCCCCAGGCGCAAAGCTCCATCTTGTCTACATTCCACAATGTGCTGAGTGCTTTTGGAGAAATGGGCTATATTTAGTTCTAGATTTAAAACACTGAGGATATGTTGGGTGAACCAGATGGCTGGGATCACGTGACTGCCTTACTGCTTTTAGTTTTTGGGCTCCTGACATCTCTGCGTATCTCTGGCTTTTCACTTGATGGCACAGGCCTGGATCTGGGAACACCCACTCTTGCCCCTGGCACTCTCTGGGTAGTTACGCCCTCCCCCTTCTGACTCTCCTTTGGCAGCCTCCAAATGCCAAATGCCAAGCAATGGTCAGAATCCCCTTACTTCCAGTTGTGCTAGGACCAGCCTAAAGCGCACATGGCCCCGGGTGGGGGAGATCGACACTGAGCCCAGGGAAAAACACATGCCTTCTTCTGGAGCCAATTTCCCGAGAAAACTTAGAGAGGAAGGTCATGCTTTGTTCTTACATTTTTTCAAATGGCTAAAAATGATGATGTAATCCAAAATCCACGTGGATTTGAAGTTTGTGTCTGCAGTTGGAGCTGGGCCCCAATGTGTGTGCGTACGCATGCGTGTGTCCAGCGTGGGCACTGGGGGCACGATCCCACCCTGGGGTGTTTCCTCACTGGGGCCACCTCCTCGGTGGAAGAGACCGAAAGGAGGCCTGGTGTAGTGGAGAGCGGGAGGCTTAGAGACCGGCAGCTCTGCGGTCAGCTCCCTGATCTGCGGCTGTTTTCTGTGTGCACACTGGACAATTGCCTGGCTTCAGTTTTCTGAGTTTCAGGATCCCAATCTTTAAACAAAAGTGGGGATAGGAGTATCAAAGAGAAAGAAGGTGGTGAGGAGCAAAGATCATGATATGCAGAGCACTTGGCACAGAGTCAGTACATTGTGTTTGACTCCGGGCTCTGGAGGAACCTGACAGGCCCCGACACCCCCATCTAAAGACAAAGACTCACCCCTTGCCCTGAGCTGCTGCTTCTGCTCCATGCTGTGGTTCCTCTTCCAAAGCCTGGCCACTGCCCACTTCCCTCCTCACTGGCCCCAGCCGTCGGGGCAGGCAGCCACGTCTGCAGCCTGTTCCCGGCTCCTCCACCACGGCAAGCCTTCCTTGCAGCTGACTCAGCTGTGGTGTCCCTGCCTCACCACAGGTTTTCCAGCCTGGAACATGCTTCTCAGCCTCTGCTGGCCTCATGCTAGGAGGACAAGGACTACCAGCCAATGGGCTCTCTCTGTGGCCCCAGCTCCGGCCCCATTTCCCAGAGCCCCCTTTATCTTTTTCCATCCCTAGGGAAGAGGCTCATGCAGCCACTCAAGAGGTCATGCAATCCTTGGGCTCCCTTCTGGCCATCTTCCTGCATCCTCCCTCCATGGGGGCTCTGTAGGCACACCCCCCCAGGTCTACTGCAGCCCCTCCAGACACCCCATCAGACCAGTCCAAGTCATGCCAAGTGACAGCCAGGACTCTGGGCCCACAGCAGAAGCCTTGCAGCCCGCTCACTCACACCCAGAAAGGGAAGTCCGCGGGAATTCACTGCCACAACATCAGGGTGAGGCGCTGAGGGGTGACAGCCTCCTTCAGCACAGCTCCCACATCTAAGCCTCAAACACCTTTCAAGTCCCATCACCTTCCACGGCACGGATGCTCCTGGCTCAACACGGCATCAGGAACAAATCCAATGCCTATAAACATTTCAGTGGAAACAACTATCTTATGTTATAGGCTGAACATATAAGTTTCCAGTCATCAGCCGTCTCCTGGGTACAGCCTCAGCCCCCTGCGCTAAACCACACGGTAAAAAGACCTTAATCAAGAAAGAGAATAACTCTGAATTCCTCATGAAACAGCAAAAAATAAAACAAACAGAAAGCTCAGCTAACTCAGCTTTACAACAGATTTGAACAGTGAAAGAAAATATTTTAGAATAAAATTCTTTAAAAAAGTACTCGTTACCAGGTAGTTGCCATTATATTATGATAAATACCATTTCTGGATGAAGAGGAAAAAGGAACACGTCAGAGGCATTTCTACAAGCTCCCGTCCTACGCCAGCGAGTTCCAGAGCCCACGTCCTGGCCTGGGTTTTCACCTCATAAGAGCTGGAAATGCCACATCTAGGGACTGCGGTCTCAGGGGCCCCTTCAAAGTGTACAGAATGTAGGGTTTCAGACATGACCACGACTGCTTGAAAGAAAAACGTGCACTCAATTACCTCTCATTTGTGTAGTTAAAATACCGTTACCAGGAATAGAAAGATGGTATTTAAAAAAATGCTTTAAAATGTATTCTATGCTTTGATTTTTTTTTTTTGGTCCTAATAATTTTGGCCTAAGTAAATACAGCATTATAATTTAAAAAAAAAAACACCTCATTTATAATTGTGAACTAAATACGAACCAAGCAAAGGTAAAAGCTACATCTTAATAATCTTCCCTTGTCCAAGGTCACCTCAAAGTAGAGTTTAATTGCAAAATCAAAGATGCTTGGCTAAGAATAAACCAACCCTAAAGTCTGATGAATGAATGACAGATTCAGAACCTCCTGGAAACCCCAGGCAGCGGGACAGGCACCAAGGAGGCTGTGGGCTCCCAGCAGTTATTCACATCCCAGTTATCCGAATTCAGCTAATTTGCAGGCTTGGGTCTAAAGGTTGAAACCACTTCATTCATCCAGTCAATAAAGTCGACCCAAACCAACCTATTCCCCAAGGGCCAGTATGTTGTCGGGCACCGTCCCAAGTGCTCAGGACACAGGACACAGCTTCTGCCACCTTGAAGCTCACAGCTGAAATGTACGAAAGTTTATGGGAGAAATGATATGAGATCTAGGAATTGCTTTAAAATATTCTAGGAGCGGGGAGCATGCTGAGGAGGAATCAAGGAAACAAGATTGGCAAAATGTTGACAATTGTTGAAGCTAGGTGATGGATCCTTGAGGGTGCATCACACGACCCTCTCTGCTTTTGTGTATGTGGGAAATTAAAAGTAAAAAAAAAAAAAGTGGAAAAAAAGTGAAAAAAAATGGAAGCTCACAGTCTGGTCAGTGGAGCAATGAGTAAATACACCATCAGGCCATATGAAACCAGTGCCACGGGGGCTGGGAGGAGCGGGGAGCGGAGTGAGGGGGGGTGTGGTTGGGGAGGAGACAACACTGAGGCCCAGAGAGGGTAGCCAGGCTTTCGGACAGAGCTTAAGCTTGCAGAGCAGACTGGAGCTGATGCATTTGTTTTTTGTTTGTTTGTTTGTTTTTTCTGCTTTATCTCCCCAAAACCCCCCCGTACACAGTTGTATATCTTAGTTGCAGGTCCTTCTAGTTGTGGGATGTGGGACACCGCCTCAGTGTAGCCTGACGAGTGGTGCCATGTCCGCACCCAGCATCTGAACCCTGGGCCGCCGCAGCGGAGCGCGCGAACTTAACCACTCGGCCACGGAGCCGGACCCTGGAGCTGGTGCATTTGTAATCACATTTTAGGAAAACAGAAACAGCACTAAGTAAGACCACTGTTGGGGGGTGGGGGGAGGGTTGCATAGCTCGAGTGAGAGGAGCGAGGGGAAGGAGGGGGTTAGTCCAGGCACCAACCAAGAGTTGCACACGCACTGATGCCCAGGCCCTCCCAGGAGTCCCTTCAGGGCACAATGCCACTGAGCTCCAGGTGGAGCAGGAAGAGGTTTGATCCCAGGATCCCCACGACCAAGCACTTCCAGCTTGACGGACAGGCCCACTTCATGGACTGACCCTCATTTTCTAGGGTCAGGGCTCTCTCCTCCCAGTGCCAGCCTCCTTCAGAAATACAGAACAGGAGCAGGCCCTGAGACCTCCCTGCTCCTCAGGACTACTAGCCATGTGGTGTGCCTCCCCTTGAACATTCTGCACTTTGTCCCACAGGGGACCCTCCCAGGGCTCCTCTCTCACCTGTGCACTCTCTTCCTGAAGCATAGCTTGTCTTCTACCCTGGGGTAGTGAGGGGTGATGTGACCCATAACAACGTCATGCCCAGATGTGACAGGAATGGCAACAGCCTAGCTTTTGGGTAACCAGCAGGGGGCCAATCAATGCTGCAGATGGATAAAGGGTAGCCTCAGGCCCAATGCTCATCCACCCTGCTTTCAGGGCTGGCTCTGATCGGGCCACACCCCACAAGTCCCACCTCAAGTCCCAGGCCTTCCCACAACGCGTGGCCAAGTGCGTGGCCTCAGGGGTCAGATGTTAGGTCTAGAGTCCTTCTCCAACCCTTACTGAGGCCCAGTTTCCCCATGTATGAAATGGGAACAATCACAGGCTCCATCTCATAGGTTGTGTAAGGGCTAATGGGGTTAGTACGTGTAAGGGACACAGCCCCATATCCGGCTCCACGTGCACTCAATAAAAGTTAGTGACTTCTCTTAACGGTTTCAATAGCCAACACCCATATGTGAAGTACTCACCCTGCTGCCCCCTTGTTTCTGCCCTCACTTTAGAAATAGGATGCTAGTGGGACCATGCCAGAGAAAGTCAGAGTTTGAAGTAGTTTTATTTATGTATTTATTTATTTGCAGGGGAAGATTTGCTCTAAGCTAACATCTGTTGCCAATCTTCCTCCTTTTTTTTCCCTTCCTTTTCCCCCCAAAGCCCCACTACATAGTTGAGTACAGTTGTAAGTTCTTCTGGTTCTTCTACGTGAGCCACTGCCACAGCATGGCAACTGGGTGTGGTTCCATTCCAGGGAACTAAACCCAGGTTGCTGAAGTGGAGCGCACTGAACTTTAACCGCTAAGCCATCGGGGCTTGCTCTGAAGAGGCTTTAAACACCACCTGGTTCAAATGTCTTGGCTGACCAGAAGAGAGGCTGGGACAGGTCAGAACTGCCACAAGGCTCCAGGATGCTCAGGGAGCCTGGCCCTCAGGGCTCAAACCCTTGCTTCACAATCAGAGAGTGGCACCTAGTGCTCTGTCCTTGTCATGTTCTTCCTCGTCACTGTCGAGGACACACTACGTGGCAGACACTTCTAACTGTCCCCCGGTGTCTACTCTCTCCTTCTTACTAACTAGGTTTTAGCCAGATACATGACCACCCAGCTAGAGATAATATTTCCCAGACTCCTTTACAACTAGCTGTTGTCATATGACCAAGTTCTGGCCGATGAGCTGTGATTGAAAGGAATGTGTGCAATTCTAGGTCAAAAGGAGGCCACCTGCCCTATCCCCCTCTGCCCTTCCTTCTTCCCCTTTCCCACGTTCTGAATCAGTGGCATGGTGGTGAGCCAGCTTTCTTGATGCACGTGGGTCAACATCCTAGTGGATCACAGAGAAGAACCTTAGATGACCCCATGCGGCAGGCCACCCATCTCCTTGAGTGCCTACCAGCTCCAACTGTTCTAGGAGAGAAAAAACAATCTTACAAACTTTTTAAGTCACTGTTCTTTCACTTCTGCTAAAGCAGCCAAACCAATATTCTAACGAGTGCTGTAGCACTAAAAGACATTGGTCCTCCTCGTGGGGGCTCCCTCTGTAGGTGGTGAGGAAGAAGCACAAACGCATTCATGATGAAATGCATTAGGCAGAAAAACCTCACCACTGACCAGGCGGAATGTCACTCGTAGATATGGTATAAACGAGACACGGTCGTGGTAACCTTTGTTCAGTCTGAGTTTTATTTTTTGTTTTATCTTAAATAATTAATGTATCTGTGAAGACGGCTTGACTGCAGGCAACAGAAAACCCCAGCTAACACAAAGGGACTCACCAACAGTCTCACATTAACAAGTCACAGGGTCAGGAACAGCAGCTCCAGGGGAGTTAATTCAGCAACTCCTAGGCGTCATCAGGAAGCGGCATCTTTCCATCTCTGGGCTCTCCGCCATCCTCTGTGTTTGTCCTGTCCCTAGGATGGCTTCCCTCAAGGGTCTTAAGATAGTGACCACACTCCGAGGCACTGCAGCCACACTTGCAACGTGCAGAGGCAGATGGGACAGCCTGTTCACTTCCACTGGAAGCAAGGAAGCCTTTCCAGAAACCCTCCAGCACACCTCCCCGAACGTCTAACGGCCAGAACTGTGTCACATGCCCACTCCCAAAACAATCCCTGGCCCCGGGCAAGGGTCACAACAATTGGGTGAAACCAACCAGGATTCACCTACCGGCGGAGGCCTGCACTGGGAGGCAGAGGGTGGAGGCCTGAACAGAATCGCAGTTCTGTTGGGAACAAGGGGCCAAGGGGATGTGTGCAACAACCCACAACTGGAGAAGGTCTGACAACAAACACAATTATTCTAAAAAATTATTCTCAAACCCCGTCATCTGATGACAGTACCAGCACTTTTCAGATCTAGCAATCAAAGCACATACAGTCGTAATTATATGTTTAAAAAACATCCATGCTGGTTTGCCCAGGTACAATTCGGCAGTGACAAACGGCAGAGCAGCATCCGTCAGCCTACTGACTGTACGCATTCTACCAACAAGACCTTTTATTCCGTATGTCACGTGTTTAAACAGGCAACATGAATTATTTATCTACCGTTTCTTTCCAAAAAGAATTTGAGGCAGATAATCTGCAGATTTAGTATTTTTTAATTCCTGAATATTAAAGGTTTTCTTTCTTCCTTCCTTTGTGAACTACCTCTTCCTACCATGCTCTCCTTTGAGGTGTTTCCAGCTCTACGAGCCATGAACTTCTCAAGGCAGCTGATCATTTCTCAGGACCAGAAAAGACTGAAATAACGAATCCATCAAGCCAGGATTTTCACTTTTACATACTCTTCAGTTATTTTTTTCTGACATTTTGGGAGAAGTTTGTGTTGCAACCAACTTTACTGCTTTGCTCTTTCTTAAGTTTTAGAAGTAGCTACGTCTGAAGCTGGCGTTCCTATTTTAGAATGTCAAGATCAACCATCAGCACCTCAACGACAGAAGACGAACACACGGTTGGCATGATTTACAGCAAAGCTACTTTCAAAATACAGCTGATTGTTTCTATTTTGCAAGCAAACTGTGTCCATTAAAAGCTTCTCACAATGTCAAGGAAAGCACAAGAGGATTAAATAGGCAGGGTGGTAAAACTAGATACAAGTGGTGTACGATGAAGGTTTGAGCGGTAAAAGTCAAATTTTTAAAGGCAAAAAAAAAAGAGCTTAGAAGGTCCTGAGAATCAGGGCTGGGCCATGGGAATCAAGCACTCCTGGAAGTGCAGGTTGCCAAGGCCACTTACGCTTTGTGAAAGCTGCATTTTCTGTTAACAGCACACAGAAATGTGATTTTGCTCTGGATGGTACATGGTCGGGAGTACTCATGCGTGCCAGAGATCAAGGCATTTCGCCTGATGAGGCCTTTTTCAGGCTGGGAGCACACCACCTGTGTAGCTCTGACCCAAACCCTGTGCTCTCTGCTGACCCATTCACTCCACGACTTGATCATGACGAGGCGTGGAGCACCAGTCCTCAGTGGACCACTATCACTGCAGGGGCCAGTGGGCAGGAAGTCCATGCTCTTACAACGTCTTCTAGAAAACTGCCGGGGGCGGGGGTCAGTGGGAGGCTGGTAGCATCAGTGTCAGTACAGAATGAGCCTTCCTGCCCACAGAAGTGGTCAAGTGTGCACTGCTGCCTGCTGGGCACGCTGTGGAGGGGCCAACGGGTGGCCTCTAGAAGCCCTGCATGCGCTGAGATCCCAGGCTTCTCTGATTCAGACCCCCAGACAGGCTCTCAAAACCAATTTTTTTCTCCTTTGCACTTGTAAAGGGACAAGTAGAGCAAAAATAGAGCTAAGAGCACTGTCACACAGAATCACAGACATTCAGCTTGCAGAGGAATCGGAATTGCCTTCTAGTCCCAGCTGCTTTCCAATAAAGTAAGGAAATAACACTGCTACAAACGCCAACACTTTGATTCAGCTCAGGTGAGAGCTGCAATGAAACACAAGCCTCAAAGTCACTGGTACTCACCATACTCAGTGGCGAAAAGCTGAAAGCCCCTCCTCTCAGGTCAGGACCAAGTCAAGGATGCCCACTCTCGCCACTTTCATCAACACAGCACTAGAAGTCCTAACCAGAGTAATCAGGCAAGAAGAAGAAATAAAAGGCATCCAAGTCAGAACAGAAGAAGTAAAATGGTCTCTATTTGCAGATGACATATCATACATGGAAAATCCCAAAGACTCCATAAAAAAACTGTTAGAACTAATAAATGAATTCAGTAAAGTTGCAGGATACGAAAATCAATACGCAAAAATCAGTTGCATGCCCATACACTGACAACAAACTATCAGAAAGAGAAATGAAGAAAACAAGCCCATTCACAACTGTATCAAAAAGAATAAAATACCTAGGAATAAATTTAACTAAAGAGGTGAAAGATTTGTATGCTGAAAACTACAAGATATTGATGAAAGGAATTTAAGAAGACACAAATAAAGAGACCTATTCCATGCTCACAGATTGGAAGAATTAATACTGTTAAAATGTCCACACTACCAAAAGCAATTCACAGATTCTATCAAAATTCCAATGGCATTTTTCACAGAAATAGAAAAAACAATCCTAAAATTTGTATGGAACCACAAAAGACCCTGAATAGCCAAAGCAATCTTGAGAAAGAAGAATAAAGCTGGAGGTATCACACTTCCCGATTTCAAACTATATTATAAAGCTATAGTAATCAAAACAGAATAGTCTGGCATAAAAAGAAACATAGATCAATGGAACAGAACAGGGAGCCCAGAAATAAACCCACACATATATGATTAATTCATTTATTATATAGGAGCCAAGAATATACAATGGGGAAAGGACAGTCTCTTCAATAAGAGAAAACTTATTGGGAACTTATACGGAAATGTGTTGGGAACACTGGACAGCCACGTGCAAAAGAGTGAAACTGGACCACTCTCTGACATCAGACACAAAAATTAACTCAGAACGGATCAAGGATTTGAGCATAAGACCTGAAACCATAAAATTTCTAGAAGAAAACATGGGCCGTAGGCTCCTTGACCTCAGTCTTGGTGATGATTGTTTGGATTTGACACCAAAAGCAAAGGCAGTAAAAGCAAAAATAAATAAAAGGGACTACAGCAAATTTAAGAGCTTCTGCACGGCAAAGGAAAACAAAACTGCACAGCAAAATCAACAAAGTGAAAAGGCAACCTACCAAACCGGAGAAAATATTTGCAAATCATATATCTGATAAGGGGTTAATATCCAAAATATATAAGAACTAATACAAATCAACAGGAAAAATTAATCCCATTAAAAAATGGGGAGAGGATCTGAATAGCCATTTTTCCAAAGGAGACATACAGAAGGCCAAGAGGTACATGAAAAGGTGCTCAACATTACTAACGATCAGGAAAGCGCAAATCAAAACCACAATTCAATATCACCTCATAACTGTTAAAATGGCTATTCTCCAAAAGACAAGAAATAACAAGTGTTGACGAGGATGTGGAGAAAAGGGAACCCTTGTGCTCTGTTGGTGGGAAGGTAAATTGGTGCAGCCACTATGGAAAACAGTATGAAGATTCCTCAAGAAATTAAAAATAGGGCCAGCCCCGGTGGCCTAGTGGTTAAGTTCAGTGCACTCCACTTTGGCGGCCCAGGGGTCAGTTCCCGGGCATGGACCTACACAGTTCTGTGAGCAGCCATGCTGTTCTGGTGGCCCACGTAGTCAAAAATAGAGGAAGATTGGCACAGATGTTAGCTCAGGAAGAGTTTTCCTCAGGAAAAAAAAAATTTTTTAATTAAAAATAGAACTATCATATGATCCAGCAATTCCACTTCTGGGCATATAGCCAAAGCAAACAAAACCACTATCTTGAAGAGGTATCTGCACCCCCATGTTCACAGAAGCATCCTTTACAAGAACCAAGACATGGAAACCACCTAAGTACCAAACGGTGGATGAAAGGATAAAGAAAATGTAGTAAGATATATATCTATACACATACAATGGAGTATCACTCAGCCACAAAAAAGAAGGAAATCCCGTCTTTTGCGACAACATGGATGGACCTTAAGGGCATTATGCTAAGTGAAATAAGTTAGAAAAAGATAAATACCGTATGAACTTACTTATATGTGGAATCTAAAAAAAACAAACTCAGAAACAAAGAACAGATTGGTGGCCGGCAGAGGTAGGCGGTGTGGGGTGGGGGAAATGGGTGAGGGTGATCAAAAGGTACAAACTTCTGGTTATAAAATAACTAAGTTCTGGGATGTCATGTACAGCATAGCGACCACGGTTAACAATACTGGATTATATATTTGAAAGTTGCTAAGAGAGTAGATCTTAAAAGTTCTCATCATAGGAAAAATTTGTAACTATTTATGATGACAGATGTTAACTAGATTTATTGTGGTAATCATTTTGCAGTATATACATATATCAAATCATTATGTCGTATACCTTAAACTAATATAATGTTATATATCAATTATACATCAATAAAACTATGAAAAAAAAGCATATAACTTGATGTTGAGTAAATATGAATGTATAGTGCTAAAAGAATAAAATTACCAAAAGCAAAAGGCAAACTTGGAAGCCACATACTGTAGAAGGCAGAGCTCACCAGCCTGGGCTCCCACATCTGTGTGTAGGGCAGGGGCTCCACGCTTCCACTTACCCCATCCTTGATATTGTTGTCTGGAACTAAACTGGACTGGTTTTGTAAAGGAAAAACAATCTATTGTGTTAAGCCACTGAAATTTGAGGGTTTATTTATTATAGTAGCTTAACACTAATCCTAACTAATACTTGTCCATATACATAGGCTTTTGATAAAGATTAAACAAAATAATAGACATAAAACATCTGAGTCATAATTGCTCAATAATGGTTGATCCCTTTCCATTCCTAAGTCTGATACTCACCTGAAAATATACCAATAACATCATTTTTTTTGCCTTGGAGCAAGAGTTTTCTAAGAATATTTAAACGGACAGATTGGGGCTAACCCCTCAAGCTTATTATCAGGCAACATTTTGGGGAGAGTTCTGACCATTTACATCTTTAAATCACTCTGGGACCTGGAATATTATGTTTGCCTTGAAACCTGACATGAAGCTGAGGGTCGAGGTCCTGGAACAGGGACACCCTCCTCACTCAGTGCACGGCAGGCCCTGTCAAGTTTTCCAGAGCCGGTCATACTTACCTATAATTTACTAGGGATTCTAAAAAAAAAACAAGGCGACGGTACTCAGCAAGAAATGTCGGGGAAGAAGCTGTTGACTGACGCAAGGGCCTTTGAAAATGCAAACCATTGGGGCAGCCGTGATCATTGTTTACACACCAGTTTCCACAAATTTAAGCTAAATGAGCAAATACTTATTCTGTAGTATTATCATCATAAAATTGAGTTTCTGAGCTGAGTTTCTGTCTACTACATAGGACATGGAGCTAACCTGTAATATTCAGAGGTTTGCTTTAACAGCCATCTCGCAAGGTCTGTTGCGTTGTTAGTTGGCACTATTTGTTGTTAACTGTTGCAGTATCCACTGGGTGCCACAGGCCTTCACAGTGGTGGGAATGTCTCTCGTAGATTGTGTTCAGCAAGAGTGTTGTGAACTCTGTTGGTTATGGAAGATTGGCTGCCCACCAACCTCGTGATAACTAACCACAGACAGCCATACTACTGATCTTGTTATAACTGATTCAGTCAGCATGGAGATCTACGTCTCCTCTTCTCAAGTTAGGAACATACCGGAAAGTCTTTGTTAAGAAAAATAAAGCATTCTAACAGATTAATTTAAAACATACTGCAAAATCTTGTTCTTCCCGGAAGGACTGGCTTCTATAATTTTGCTGGCTGGTGGTCATCAGAATTCTGGCCCTTTGGCAATTTCCCATAATGCTCTTGGGATGACAACCAAACACTGCCCACAGCCTACAAGGCCCCACTGTCAGTCCAGCCTCACCTCTAGCCTCCGCACTAGACCCCTCAGCCATCCTGGCCATATCTCAGCCTCACAGAAGAGCCTTGCTACTCGAGGACTCGGGGTCTGTGTCCACACGTGTCCTCTGACAACCCAATGAAGAGATGGGTCAGCTGGCCAGGTGCCTGGAGTGCCAATCCATAAGGGACCCCAGCTCACACAAGAAAGAACCCGAGATGGAGAAAACTGTACCTTTCTGGAGCTGCTCGGGGCAGGGAACAGAGGTAGGACCCCAGAGGACATCGTGGAGCCAGGAGACAAGGCCATTCGATTGCGTTCTTGGGAGGACTCTGGTGAGCCTTGGCGGGGATAGGGGGTAGGTTTGAAGCCAAGGCTGAAATTTCCAGGAAAGCAAAGCATGAGAGTGTGTTGGTTTTAAAGCATGTCCACAAATTCTCTGTCACATCTCCCATCAAAAGGGGGTTCTGGGTCCCCTGAGTAGGCTTTGGGACTGCCTTGAGGAGCAGAATGGGATAGAAATGATGCTGCATGACCCCAAGGCCGGGTCAGAGAAGTCTATGCAGATTCCACCTGGCTCGCTCTCTTGGGCCACTTGCTTTTGGAGCTCTGAGGCCACCACGCTGGATAAACCACGTGTGAGGCCCCCAGAGACAGGGATGCCCACGTAGTCCCCAACTGTGGCAGTCTTCCCTGCCCAGGCATCAGACACATGAGGGAGAGAACCTTTGAACAATTCCAGACCAGCCACTGCCTGAACAACCATGTGAGAGACCCGAGCAAGAAACACTGGCTGGGCCCAGGCCACCCCCAAACCAGGATAAGAGTTGCCTGAACCAGGACAGATGCTCAATCAACATTTGTTGGGTGAATGAATGAAAGGACGAGCGAATGGATGAATGAACAGAGAAACTCACTGCAGCCACCAGCAATACCAGCAATCCATCCTCTCTGCTTCCTCCAGCCAGTCCCGCCTCTCTGTCTCCTGACCAGGCCACAGATCCCAGTTCAAAGCTCACTTTCTCATGGAAGCTGCCCTTGAACTCCCCTGTCCAGATCAGCATCCTGTCTGACACCCGAGTCGCCCTGCATTTCTCCTTCAGGACCCCTCTCAGGACTATCATCACATAAGCAAATAACCATGTTGAAATTCCAAGCTGGCCAGCTGTCTCCTGGGATTGACCATAGACCCCCTGGCAGCAGGGATGGTGTCCGTCTGTTCATAGGATTCTCCAGTGCGGGACGAAGCCTGGCATGGAACTGGCTGAAGGCATGTCAGAGCATTCCTGGAGAACTGGCAACATACAGCTCAGCTGTCTTTACTCACAACACTTCCGACACCAAACGTGTACGGTTTTTTTCTCACACCAATTCTCCAACTCTCTGGACACCGGGTGCGTGTTCCACAATTCAATTCAATTCTGACGCTGACTACCCAGAGTCAGTGTCAGACTCGACAGGTTTAAGCGCGCAGTCCCACAGACTGCGCCACTTCAGACGCCAGTCCCAGGAATCGGGTCCCCAGCTTACTTGCTTCTGTCTGACTTAGCTACAAAGTCGGGGGGTTCTCACAACCCCCACCCCTTTCAGGTTGGGTAATTTGCTAGAACAGCTCACAAAAGTCTGGAAAACACTCTACTTAATGCTACAGTAGATTTACAATAAAGGAATAAACTCAGAAACAGCCACATGGAAGAAACACACAGGGCAGGGCATGGGGCAAGGGCTCGGGGCTTGTAGGCTCTCTGCGGGCAGCCATCCTCCTACCACCTCAATGTGTGGGCAACCTGGAGGCTCTCTAACCTGGCTGTGGGACGTTTGTGTAGAGGTGCATTGCACAGGTGTAATTGACTAGATCATGGCCACTGGTGACTGAACTCCACCCCCAGCCCCCGGCCCTCCCTGGGGGTCAGGGGTGGGGCTGAACTTTGCAACCCTCCGACCAAGCCTCAGTCTTTCTGGAGACCAGCTCCGATTCTGAAGCTACCCAGGGGCCTCCAACTACCAGTCATCTTATTAGCATATAAAAGACATTTAGCACTCTGCAGATTGCAAGGATTTTAAGAGCTGGGTGCCAGGAACCTGGGAAAAAGACCAAATATTTATTTTTTATGATACCACAACAGCCATCCCATTATTAGAAGAATCGGCCTCTCACTACTAGCCTGTCCTCCACCAGGCTTTCCAGACCCACTCACACCCTGAAGACCCTCACCATAGAGACCCCAGGGAACCCCAGAGGTTGAGTGTCTTCTTCAGGGTTACGCAGCAGTCAGGGGAAGAGCTAGAATCTGAAGTGGGCTCTTCTGACTTGCCAGTTCAATGCTATTTCCATTCCACTACGCTGCCTCCAGGAGGTTTTCACGGATGCTAAACTGCTCTGGAAACATCATACTCCCTCCATCCAACCACGATGCTTTGTTTTTCATAATGGACCATATGGAACAGGTGAAGCTTCTTCATATCTCACATAAAGGATTCAATATCTACATATAACAAGAGCTCTTGGTGATATCTTAGGCACCTCCCTGCCAAATACCTAAGGGATGAGCCCTGAGCAAATATCTAATTCAGATTTTAATTCATCTCCTGTTTACTGGAAGACCCCGTGTCCATTCTGCGCCGAGGGTGACCCTTTAGCTTCCCTTTCTTTTCTGTTACTTGTCATTCCCAGGGTCTCTGGAGATTAAGCACCTCAATAAACTAAGATGAAGACCACTCCGGGTGATCTGCAATAGTTCACAAGACAGCACCTCTGACAACTGAGCTTTTGAAGACAATGCAATGACGGGGGAAAGAAAACGTGAACATTTTTAATGTGACTGAATGTGAAAAAAAAAAAGGATCCAGAACCGTGCACTGCACGACGCTCAATTTTTTTAAATGTGTACATGTATATGCCTGGAAAACTAGGATGGAGAGAAATACAAATTTAAGAATGACATGGCACTCTTCAGCTTGGCAAAAAGTAAAAAGATCCTTCATCTCCAGTGAATGTCAGTCTCCATGGGGACGAATTCTTTCACACGCTCGATGAGAGGGTTAATGGAACGGAATTTGCAAAGAACTGATGATCTCTTACAACAATGAATACACACACCCTTTGCCCCAAGAATTCATATTCTGGGGATCAATTCTCAAAAAATGCTAACTCCTGGGTAAAAAGCAGCAATAGGAATAATTATCAAAATTTGAAAAGAACTGAAATGTTCATCCATGGGGAAGTGGCTGGATAAATTATAGTTTGTCTATACAAGGGAACACGATTCAGCCTTAAAAAACAGAGAGATGGACTTAGGTGTGGACGTGGACAAACCTCCAGGAGATACTGCCAAGTAAGACAGCTGAGCCAGAGAGCGCGCTAGTAGCTGCATAATAGATACAGTAGAATTTCACGTAGGTAAAACATATATTTGCATATCTCAGCATATATTTGGAAATTTTAAGAAAACATCTAAATTTACAGGAAAAGGTCTGGAAGGAGACAGCCCCCAAATTAACAGGGGTCATCTCTTCTGTGGAAGTTCCCATATTTACTCATATATTCACTGCTTTGTTTTTACAACGTGCTGTGTACAAATAAAAAAGATCAGTTATGACAGATTATATTGTTAAGGCAAAAAAGCAAGCTATAATACAGCATGTGCAGTTTGGACTCAATTATGTGTTAAAGATACGTTACAAAACTGGACTGAGTGGTTTGAAATGGGTGGCAGTGGGAGTTTTTATTGTTTCCTCTTTAGAACTGTGAACCTAATGCTGTTTTTAAAAATGAACAAAAGTAACATTAAAAAAAAGAGAGGAAGATGGGCGTGGATGTTAGCTCAGGGCCAGGCTTCCTCAGTAAAAAAGAGGAGGACTGGTAGTAGTTAGCTCAGGGCTAATCTTCCTCAAAAACAAAAACAAAAACAAACCTTGGGGGCCTGTCCCAGTGGCTTAGCAGTTAAATTTGTGCGCTCCACTTCAGTGGCCCGGGGTTCACTGGCTCGGATCCCGGGTGCGGACATGGCACCACTTGTCAAGCCGTGCTGTGGTAGGAGTCCCACATATAAAGTAGAGGAAGATAGGCACACAGATGTTAGCTCACGGCCAGTCTTCCTCAGCAAAAAGTGGAGGACTGGTGGCAGATGTTAGCTCAGGGCTAATCTTCCTTAAAAAACAAAAACAAAAACAAAAAAAACATTGGAGGCCTGTCCCAGTGGCTTAGCAGTTAAATTCATGTGCTCCACTTCAGGGGCCCGGGGTTCACTGGCTCGGATCCCGGGTGCGGACATGGCACCACTTGTCAAGCTGTGCTGTGGTAGGAGTCCCACATATAAAGTAGAGGAAGAGGGGCACAGATGTTAGCTCAGGGCCAGTCTTCCTCAGCAAAAAGTGGAGGACTGGTGGCAGATGTTAGCTCAGGGCTAATCTTCCTCAAAAAATAGGAAAGAGAAAATATACCCTTAATTTTATGCATGGTTATGGCTGGGATTCCAAGTAATCTTAATTTTCTTTAAAACAAATAAATTGCAAAACAGAAGTCTGGCTTACAACTCTTTAAACAGGTGATGGGATCCTAGAAGACGTTTCTTATTTGT
Source organism: Equus przewalskii (assembly GCF_037783145.1). Taxonomy (NCBI): domain Eukaryota; kingdom Metazoa; phylum Chordata; class Mammalia; order Perissodactyla; family Equidae; genus Equus; species Equus przewalskii. The sequence goes on along the minus strand of NC_091845.1, from coordinate 77,048,723 downwards.
AGTTTTCTGCGTTTTCCAAATTTTCTTAAGCAAACATGTATTACTTTTAAAATCAGAAAAAAAGTAACAGAAATCGAAATACGATGTACTCCTGAAATTTAAAAAAAACAATAAAATCAGAAAAAAAGAAAAGCTGTAAATGTATTTAAATTATTTTTAAACAACGTAGTTAAGGAAGAAGTCACAAGGTGGATACATGATAAATCATAAAGAGACCAGTGGTTTTGAAAGAGAACCTCCTTTCAAAACTCAGCAATGTGGAACCTGATGTGTAAGAAAGATAAATGCAGAGTTCACTGGGTGAGGCCTAGGGCCCCACTTTGCAGAGGCCTCACCTACCGCGGAGCCCAGGGTTACAGGACCTCCACTGGGAAATGCAGTGTATGGAAGACTGAGGCTGCAGGGGCTCGTGGCCGGGGCTCTTTGGACTGGGTTGGTCAGAGAGGGCTTCACGGAAGAAGCAGAAACTGTGTTAAATGAAAAGGGCAGGGCGGACGTCAGTGGGTATGCCTGGTGACGCAGGCATTTTGAGGATAAACGAGGTGTACAGTGGTACAGAGGCGGGCGAAGCCCACCCCTTCCTGCACTGTTGACTGATGACAGGCTTCGAGTGGTGACTCATCAGTGAACAGGGCGGAGAACAGTTGGCACCAGACTGGTTCCTGTAGGAGTGGGGAGCCACAGAGGGTTCCTGAACACAGGCATGACAGGGTGAAGGTGGCATTACAGAAACATCACTCTGGGGCTGCGGATGGATATGCTCCCGTATATTCATCCCACGCTCGAGTGACAGCGAGGCCCTGGCAGCAAGAAGACAGACAACCTTCTGGGCCTTGACACTTGGGGGCTTGCAGCTCATCGTCACTCAACTGATCGGTTTTGCCACAGTCGTGCTGCCTGTGGTCAGAATGTCAGGCCAGGCAGGCTGTGGGCCTTCCTACAGTGCTGTCCTGGAAGTCACCCACATTCCAGGGGCAATGGGCCTGGGGTCCCCAAGTCACAGCTTATGGTGCTGCCGTGGGACTGAGATCCAGGCCTGTTACTCCATCACTTACCTACCAGCTGTGACAACTCAGACAAGTTACTTAATCTCGCTGAGCATCAGTTTTCTCACCTGTAAATGGAGATTCAGTTATTCATTCAACAAATATTTACTGAGTATCTGCTATATGCCAAGTATAGTCATGGACTGGTTGTCAGTAGGGACCGAATTCGGTCCAAAATGCCCAACCTCATGGATTTTAGGGAATGTAAAATTACCCACTTCATAGGTTCGTGTGTGGAAGAGACGAGATAGTTGCTGGAAAGCACTTAAGGAGTAACGATTTGGCACCTAATTCCAATGTGTGTGGGTTTTTTCCCCATACCACCAAGCAATGCTCCAACACCAGCTCAGTGTCCTCCACTGGGAGACAGCATCGGATCCCACAGATGAGGGTTTGGTTCCACAAGACTGCCCCCCACCCCGACTGCAGACACCGGCCAATCGCAAATCCAGGTCGTCACCTCTGCTTCTGACACACGGGCTACAGATCAGGTTACAATGACCCCCTCTTTGGGTTTGATTAATTTCCTAGAACGGCTCGCAGAACTGAGAGTAACATTTACTTACGAGATCACTGGTTTATTATAAAAGGTAACTCAGGGACAGAGAGATGGAAGAGATGCACAGGGCAAGGCATGGGGAGAGTGTGGCGCTCCCACCCGCTCTCCTAATGCACTGTCCCCCACGTCCACATGCTCAGCAACCTGGAAGCGCTTCGAACTCCACCCTTTGGGATTTTTATAGAGGCTTCATTACACACACACACACACACACACACACACACACACACACACACACGGATGACTAATTAAATCACTGGCCCCTAGTGGCCGATCCAGCCTCCCGCCCCGTCCGCTCCCCAGAGGCCTGGGGGTAGGACTGAAAGTTCCAATCCTCAATCCTCGAATCACTTGGTTGGTTTTCCCAGCAACCAACCCTCATCCTTAGGTTACCTGGGGGCTTTCCAAAAGCACCTTATTAACATAACAAAGGATGCCTTTCCGGTCTCCTCACTGGAAATTCCAGGGGTTTTAGGAGCTCTGTGCCAGAAATAGGGACGAAGAACAAATAGACATATTTCTTATTATAAATTACGGTATCACAGGTAGTAACACTCCTCCACCTCCTCGTTCTCATGCCCATTCCCTACAGCGCTTGGCACCAGGACATCCAATAAACACCTCAGGACTGGTCTGAGTTTCCGGCTATGGACAAGTCCCCACCTGGAAACAAAACACCATACACTCAGCCCCGCGCTTGGACTAGCAAGAAGCTTCCTCTCTCTGCACCCCACCCTCCAAGACTGTCAACTCCACCTTGACAAACAGGGCCGGGAAGGAAGGAAACCACCCTTGGGGCCACTCATCACTGTGAAGGCAGCCGACAGCTCCTGGAAACCCTGGCTCAGCCCTCGTTTCCTCGGGGAGATGAGCACCTCTGTGGGATGGTGAGGGCCGGTCCCCTCTCAGGCAGTGCTGACCAGTCCTCACCTGGAGGGGAACCCCTGATGGACATCCCCATGGAGATGACATGGCCCCTCCAATCAGCCTGGCCCAGGGAAAGGTGAGCCAGCACTCGGTAGATGTCAGCATTAAATGTTCATTTCAACGTGCTCACAGGGTGGGGAATAGGCACAACCAGGACATATTCTGAGCCAAGCGGCCAGCAGTATTGGTGTGAGTTAAAAGGAGAAAAAAAAATTTTAAGCCAACTTTAGAACCTCATCCTTGGGGCTCCAAGAAAGTACTCCACCAAAAATGTAGCTGGCACATATCTTGATATATAATGACAGCTTCAGCTTTCCTCACCAACTACATGCTGGTGTTCTGGTGCCAGCCTCTATTTTTATAGCTTGAGTAATGCCTGGGCAAAGGACCAGATGAAAATTGGAGACAGAGGAATGGGGCACAAGAGGTGATGGCACACGCCATGGGGCCCACATCCTACTCGGCTGCCAACAGCAAACCCTTTGGAGCAGAGTCTGGACAGCAGCCAAGCCCATCCTCCTCTGCAGCCTCATCTCCCTTGGGGCTGGGACCTAATCTGCCTTGTTCACCCCTATGACTCCAGGGCCTGGAGCACAGCAGTGTTAAATGAGTGAATGACATGCCGTCCCACCCCAACTCCGGCACGCTGGACTACTCGCCATTCTCCCTGAACCCCAAGAGCCCCTTCTCCTAACTCAGTGTCTGTGCCCACTTCACCTTCTTGGCCCAGATGCCTTCTTGATCTTGTTAACTCCTACTCATCCTTAAACTCAGCTCAAATGCCACCTCCCCCTAAAAGCCTTCCCTGAATCCAAGGCTGGGTGAGGTCCTCAGATATTGGGCAAGCACAGCTCTCTCAGAAAACTCATCAACACTACAGGCTCATGTTGGCCTCCTTGCCTACCTTCCCCAGTGCTGGGTGGCCACAGAGCTGAATAAGCAGCAGGTGCTCAGTAGGCGTGTGTGGGAAGGGAGGGAGGGGAAAAAGAAGGATGCTGTGGATGGAGAAGTACCTGTCACTGAAACCTACAACAAACTGAACAAGAACAAAGCACTAAACCCAAGAGACCAATGGATCATTCCTCAATGTTTACTGAGAAAAAATGGCAGGAAGTGGTGGGAAAATATTTCTCAATGGATCTAAGTGGGAAGCAGAGGTTACTGTTGGCTATGTCCTCTCCTCCCCTCCGGGTGTGGGCTGGGGTGGGGGCTGGAGAGGAAGAGAAACTTTAGAAGACGGATTGAGTGGGCACTTGAAAGGCTCATGGGCTTGGAGCTCTCTCAGGCTCCTCTGGTCTTGGGAGGATAAGGCCACTTCTTCTGGGGTAACATCCAACTACTGAGGGGGATCAAGTAGGACTCATTCCCTGAAAGCTGTTAAGAATGTCCTGGGTCAAGAAAGAGGGATAATGAGGACCTTCATTGTCCTGCTGGCCCAGTTCCCAAAGGTGGGACCAGAATCAAGGATTTCAGACAGATGACCTGGGAATAAAGACTATTTTTGGCTGAAGCCTTCTTAGCACAGCATTTCCTTCTAAGACAGACATCTCCAGTTGCCCCTCAGTATTCACTGTTCTTCCTTGTTAAGAGAATACTGATTTTGGGGGAAGACAGTGTGGAGGAGATTGCCAGCTAACCGGGAGAGCCATTCCTTCTAACTCCTAGGCAGAGGGCTGGACCACATTCCGCAGCCTCCCTTGCAGGGGATGTGGCCATGTGACTGAGCCCTGGCCAAGGGAATGTCAGCGGAAGTAATTCACCTCCAAGCCCGGCCCAAAAAAATCCTGCCACACCATCCTCCACGCTCCTCCCTCTTCCGCTGATTGACGCAAAGGAGCCGGGCAGCCTTGAGAGCCTGGGTCCCCGAATCACTTCTTGGAGGCAAGCTCCTCCCCGCCCCCGCACTGATCAGGCACAGCCATCTTGCACTTGTGTGTGAGCAAAAAGTAAAAGTTATCATTTGCGAGTCACTAAACATATTTGGTTTGTTTGTTTCCAGTGAGCCTACCTAACTAGTCTAGGCAGCAGTGTGCCCTGCTAAATACTCATGTAGCCCTTTCAAATGGGAGTGGTCACGTGACACAGTTCTGGCCATGAAATGTCAGGGGAAGTCTGCTGGATATTTTCAGGAAAATGTCTGCTTTTCTGATAAAATGTACCAGTGTGGCTGGAGACTCTTTCCTGCAGCAGCCATTTCTCCATATTGAAGGAAAGGCCAAGAAAATAATGAGTCTCAGTCCAGACAGACATCAGCTGTCAAAACCAATGCCCACAACCACCTACCTTCAGACAACTTGTTACACAAGAAAAATAAGCCATTAATTCTTTCAGCCACAAAGGTGGGGCTTTCTATTACTTGCAGCCAAACACAGTCCTAACTGCTTTGCAACCGCTCATTCACCCAAACTTCATTGAGGCCTATTTCATGGCAGTCCTTGTGGTAAGGGCTGAAGATTCAGAGATGAGCTGGGTGCAGGCCCTGCCCTCCAGGAGCTCCCAGTCAAGCTGGGGAATGGGCCCACAGTGGACAATCTGAAAGCAGTGGGAACGGATGCTCTGAGGACACTCAGCATCCCAGGGGGCGTAAGCAGTGGGTGGGGGTGGGTGCTAAGGCACACGGTTCCCACCTCCCTCCCTCCCTGGCATTCGTACACAGAACACTCCTCAAACTAAAAAGAAAAAAGAATGCGCTGTGCTCAGCCGAGCCCACTGCAATTACTGACTGCACGTTGCGTCATTAGACACCATCAATTAATGCAGCTGTTTTGAGATGATCAGCGGTCATTACAGCAAGATGCACAAGAGGAGAAAATAAAAATCATACGCCTCTAACTTAGAAATGCTGGAGACTATGTGAACTGAGGACGAGGCAGGCTTGCTGACATCTTCCTGCCTGCTGACGTTAGCCATCTCCTAAAGTATACTTTCTTTCTCAAAGAAGACATGGCGATTTTTCACCTTGAAGACAGAGCCAAAAAGATCAACCGTCCGTGCCATGACTGTTAACCATCGATGTCCACGCTTTGATTTTCAGGTCTGTTTCCATCAGGAACTGTGCTGGAGACAAACTCGGGACAGAAGATGGCCCCAGCTGAGAAATCAAGAGGCAACCAACCCAGAGAAGTGGGTGCACCTGGAGAACCATCTGGAAACTAGAGAAAAGGTCCTCCTTTTAACTCAATTCTGCCACATGCAAATAATGGTTTTCAAAAATGAATGGTATCATTTGCCATTTCTTCATTTTCCAAGTGTGGGGAAAGTATTTAAAAAAAAAATGAAGCCTCATTGACTTCAAATTCCAGTAGTTTAAAAATGAATAAAAATAAGCAGGCTCCACATGAAGAGAACCGAGTAGCAGTTTTCCGGTCTGTCCAGGAGGTCCTAGTGCGAAGCGAGTCCGTGTAGAGCGAGGGTGTGCTGACCTCCCAGGGGAGAGTGCCCAGGTCCTGAGGCCGCAACCACAGGAGCCTTCTCTAGTCCTCGGCCCTTGCTGGAGGCCAGCTCGTGACTAGCTGGGCAGGCTGCCGTGCAGGAGTTTCTTTCTAGGACACATGGACAAGGGCAGGCGAGGTCTGAGGAGGAAGGACCTCCCTTTCCAGGACCAGTTATTAAACTCAAGCCTACCAACACAGTTTCCCACAGAGTTTCAGGTCAAGGAGGTTCTGGAAATGGCAGACACAGGAGACACAGTGGTCTAGCCTTCTGCCTTGGACTAGTCCCCTCGGAGCTGCTATGCCATTCCTCCCTCAGAGAACTGGGTCTCTGATGGGATCATGGGCCTCAGGAGCTGAAGAGCCATCCAGAGCAGTGACCAGCACTTGGTGTGTCCACCAGGACCAAGAATAGTGTTGGCAAACCAGGCCAGTAAACACTGAGTTCACAGTCTCTTATCACTCTTCACACTAACCACCTGAGGCCAGAGTGATAGTTAAACCATTAACTACTGGCATGTGTCAGACACAGACCAATCCAATGAGTGTCTGTCTTAAATGGCTGGCAAGGCCACCTCAGACCAGTGTGCACCAGCTGAAGATCATCAGTTCCTGCCTCCCTGCCATGGTCAACCCTTTATAGGCCACACACTAGCCTCTCGTGACCATAATAGGTGGCCAGAAGCCAGGTGAGTGCCATCTGGGAAATGTCTGCACTACCATTCACGGTCTTCACTATGAACTGAAGTATAATGTCCTCTGTTTCGTCAGGAGAGAGACTATGTGTGTCTTATCCATTATCCATCATCTCAGTGCAGTTGGTTGGCATCGAAAATGTATTTTTAAGGAATGAATAGTAATAACAGCTAACATTTTTTGAGCACGTGTTAGGCACTAAGTCCTTGTCATGCACTATCTCACTTCAGCTTCACAATACCATAAGGTAGGTATTATTATCATCACCTCAATTTTACAAATAAGGAAACTGAGGCACAGAGAGGTTAAGTCACCTGCCCAAGGGTAAAAGGCTAGTAATGGTAGATCCAGGATTCAAAGCCAGTCTGGCTTCAGGGTCGACACTCTTAACCAGGGCACTGTGCTGAATTCACACCCAGGTACTCTAGTACGGGGAAGGCATCCACAGAGAACCCCAGACATCCGCAAAGCCCGAGAAGCCCTGCTAGGAGGTTTCTAGTGCTGCTAAGCACACAGTTTTTGTTTGTTTGACTTCAGAACATTTTAAAGAAAACCAATTCCTACATTTACCCCTAAACAGGAGACTACCTGTAATTTTCAAATGACTATGTAACCACTTTGATTATCAAGCGACTGCAGCAGGAATATCTAGGATTACACAGTATTTCTCTGCTCAAGAGATCTGAATTCTAGGGGAAGCCTGTTAAACACCCTGTGGTCCCATGTCCTCATCTCTAAGATCCCAGACTTGCTGGATGGATTGAACGAGATCATGGACACAGCTGCTTATTTATAGGGTAAGGTACTGTATAAGCATATTTCAATAAAATGATGGATCAAAATTTCTATAGTCATCAATCTATACTTGTCAAAATTCTATACTTGCCTATACTGCTATGGGAGTTCCTGTTTATCTCTCTCCATGTTTTATTAACAATGTCAAAAGCTTAATAATTTCTATAAGACTGTGTCCCTCCATTATTTTTCTGGGCTTCCAGACATTTCTACAACTCGAATAGTTCTTCTCTACTTTAATCCAGCTGCTTCATTTTAGAAACACAGAGTTAACAAGGCAGCAAATGTTTTATTCTAACTTCAGATTTTCCTGTATTAGCAGATGACAAAGTTAGCAAGCAAAAGTTTCATTTTATTTTATAATTAAAAAGCTCAAAACAATATTGCTGCATTTCTAAAGGCCTGAAGTTTGGTGTCGGGTCCAAGAATGAGATAGGTCTAGGAAAGAAAGCTTTGGTTTTGCTGGTCAGAAAGACACCATGTCTCCATATAATTGAAGGGTGGGACAGATAGTATTCAAACTATTTGTAAATCTGGTGTACATGATGGCTCTAACCACAAACAGAAGTGGAGGGGAGTTGGGGGGGGGGTGTAAAAATCAGGTGCAAAACTTTTCATCTTAGTCTGTTTTTTAAAGCTCTGGTTTCTATGCTATTGGTTACAGTTCTAAGAAGTCAGCTATACAGAGAGCGGTAAGCAGACCAGAAAAGGATGCCTCGCAACAGAAACATAATGTATAAGTTGGGGAAGGGACAGTGCAAGTATAAACAGAATTTTCAAGTTCCTACATTTGGAGGGGAGGGGAAGGGGGAAGGGGGGAAAGGGGGAAGGGGGAAGGCGGAAGGGAGGAAGGGAGGAAGGGAGGAAGGCGGAAGGGGGAAGGGGGGAAGGGGGGAAAGGGGGAAGGCGGAAGGGGAAGGGGGGAAGGGGGAAGGGGGAAGGGGGAGGGAGGAAGGGAGGAAGGGAGGAAGGGAGGAAGGGAGGAAGGGAGGAAGGCGGAAGGGGGAAGGGGGGAAGGGGGAAGGCGGAGGCGAAGGGAGGAAGGGAGGAAGGCGGAAGGGGGAAGGGAGGGGGAAGGGGGAAGGTGGAAGGGGGAAGGGGGGAAGGGGGAAGGGGGAAGGGAGGAAGGGAGGAAGGGAGGAAGGCGGAAGGGGGAAGGGGGAAGGGGAAAGGGGAAGGGGGAAGGGAGGAAGGGAGGAAGGGAGGAAGGCGGAAGGGGGAAGGGGGAAGGGGGAAGGGGGAAGGGAGGAAGGGAGGAAGGGAGGAAGGGAGGAAGGGAGGAAGGGGAAGGGGGAAGGGGGAAGGGGGAAGGGGGAAGGGGGAAGGGGAGGGGGAGGGGGGGAGGGGGGAAGGGGGAGGGGGAGGGGGAGGGGGGAGGGAGGAAGGGGGGAAGGGGGGAAGGGGGGAAGGGGGGAAGGGGGGAAGGGAGGAAGGGGGAAGGGAGGAAGGGAGGAAGGGAGGAAGGGGGAAGGGGGGAAAGGAGGGAAGGGGGGAAAGGAGGGAGGGAGGGAGGGAGGGAGGGATGACCCAGCCCAGAGGATATGGGTGAAGGCTGCCTCCTGGCTGCAGGAACTACTCCACAAGGCTCCTCCAGGTTCTTTTTTCAATGCCTTTTTAATCATTAACTTCCTCCACGCTCCTGGGACTGCTCTCCTCTTCATTATCGATCGACCTGTTCCTTTCCAAAAGCCAGTGGCTTCCTCAACCAAGGCCCAAGAAGACTCTGAGCAGCCTGATGGTCCTAGCAGTGGAGGTTCGCAGGCTGGGATCTGTGGCTCCGTTAGGCCACCCTGGATCTCTTGCCTTCTGGACCCAGAGCAGACCCTGCAATTCTTTCCAGATTCACAGGTGCCTCCTCATGGCTGTCTTGCAGAATCTCCAAGTTGAGGGAATTCAGCAGGCCCCAGTCGATCAGCAAGGCTGCCAGCAGGTTCAAGAAGGGTCCCTGGGACGCTCTTTCTGTCAAAAGGCCCACCATGCTACCAGAAGGCAGCTGCTGCCTCTTCGTCACCCACTCAGCGCAGGGGCGTAGACCCTCCCTGCTGCTCCCCCTTTCGCCACTCCCTTGGACTCTCCCCTGGACTCCCCTCATTATCTCAAGCGTGAGGTGGTTCCCCCAGGCCAGCCCCCAGACCAATGCTGCTCAAGGCACCATTTCCAAAGGGGCACAACCCTCATTCAAAAACTTAAAATGGCTCAGTGCTGTCCCACCTTGCTAAGGCCAGCTCTTAGCTGGCTTTTAAGGTCTTGTAGAAACCAGAACAGTGGGCCCATCAAACCTTATTTCAGGTTACTGTAGGGCCACACTTTTCTTATCTCAGTGACTTTGCTCCTAAGGGAAACCTCTATACCAGAATGTGGGCACATGTCCTTAACCACCAACCAAGAAGGGTGTGCCAGGGCAGGTTGCCGGCTGAGGCTACCCTCTGAAGGTTCAGGACCTTGGGTATTCTCCCATCCTCTTCCCTACCCCTCTCCAGACAGCAGCCTCTCTCCCTCCCTCCCTTTCTCTCTCACTCACAAACTGCAGGCATTAATTAAACCTCTTCTAGAAAACAGATTTTCACCAACTGCAGGAATTCTGAGTAAGAGCCAGACCTGGAGACAGAGACAGTCTGGGTAAGAAAGATAAGCCCATGATAGCTGTGAACCTGTGGGCAGTGCAGGGTCCCACATCCAAGTGGCATTCTGAATTCCAGCTCTTCCCAGATTCCCAGAAAAAGGGGGCATGGGGTGCGCCCGCACCCTCCGCCTCTGGCCGTACTCTCCAGGGCCGTACTTTGACAGAAGCAGAAGAGCTGGACTTCGCTTCTCTGCCAGTGGGTCACAGCCTCCTCCCACAGGCAGAAACATCTTTCCAAAACACCAGCCTCCCTCCCCCCAGAGCTGCAGACCAAATTGCCTGAAATGTGCAAAAAAGGGTGTCCCCAGCTCTCCGCAGGAAGCAGTTATTCAGGGTGGGCAGCGCCCACTGGAGGGAAGATGGTGCAATCTGAAGCAGCCAGTGGGCTCTGCAAGTGGCACTCGATCTCCCTGAGGGCTTCTTCCATCATGGACAGGGATGCGGGATGCTGGAGGGGCTGCGGCCACCGCTCAGGGCCTGATCGTTGGGCTGTGGTCACTCGCCCTGCAGCAAACAGCCTGAGCTCCCACAGTGCCCATCACCCCCTCGCCCAGCTCTGGGATGAACACAACTGACTTCCTTCGTGGAAATTCTGGAGTCCCCACGGAGGTTAGAGCCCCAGCTGTCAGAGCATGACCCAAATTGAGCTCTCTGCCCCAAATACATACAAAAACGAGTTTGTCTCTAGTGAGATTATCTATTTTTTTAAGAATTTGATGAATTTAAAGATAATTTGAAAACAATGCAGCAAAATGGAAAAACATGGGTTATGGACTCAGCCTGGATTCAAGACGGGAATCCGTTTCTTTACTAGACAAACACTGAATACCTAACACTTAGAGGGGGCCAGGCTGGGCCCTGGGGCCATAGAGATGGTCCTACCCAGACCCAGAAGGTGCTCCTGGCCAATGGGGCATCTGACAGTCAACAACTCCCACAGGATCTGGTGGGCACTCGAGCCTACTGCGCCCCAGTGGGACCTGGGCTAATTACTTATAAATTCCCTATTCAATGGTGAAAGAATATTGAGCTGATCACTATTCAAGCCAGTCAAAAGGAAAAAGAGTCAGAGACTGCAGTTTCACAGGCTCAGAGTGCTGTGCCCCCGGGGGCCAGGGAGCCCTTCCTGTCCCTGTGCCCAAAAGAAGCCTCCTGGGCATCAGGGAGGGTGGGAAGGCCAGGAGCTAATCCCTCCAAGAAAAGTACCCCCACATGTGCTTTCTCTGAAATAGGCAGTTAATTTAATGCGGACTTAACGAAAGCCGAGAGCGCGGATGGGGCAGCTCGCGCGGCTTTCAGCTGCAACCATGCCGCTCCACCTCTCTCCCGGGAACCGACGCTTTTCAAACCATCTGCTTTACACTTTCTTCCCACAGATGTCCAGACTGGGCAGCAACACCTCTGAGGAGCAGGAGATGTTGCCAGGCCGCGTCCGCAGTCCCGTCACGTTCGTAAGGCTGGGCTCAGCCTTCTGCAAATAGCAACAATGTCCCCAAGTTGCGAAGCCCTCTTGAGGCCCTCTTGGCTATCCACCCCATACTTCCCCATTCGCACCTTATCTGATTCCACGTCTCTTCATTTTACTATTTCAATGCTTACAAAGCACCTCTGCCTTCCCACGAAGACACTGGTCACCCAGGCTGCGACAGCCTCGCTCCCCACGGGGCCCCTTCGCCACCCCTGAACGCCCAGCCGGAGCGGGAAAATATGGCTCCACATCCTCCTGCCCCGCTAATCCTTCAGCCATCCACAGGTACAACTTGAAAGACCGCTGCAGCCGCAAGCAAAGCAACCTGCTCCACGCAAATCCATTTTTTGTGTGTGACAAAGCCGGCTTTTTTAAAAGATCGCGACAGACGCGAGTTCACGAGCAAAAGCGACGCCGTGGGGTCTAAACCACGCAGTCCTAACCTGAGCCCCCAGAAGCGTCAACCGGCGCTCGCAGCGACCCCTCCGCGGGGCCCCGGGACTCCCGGGCGCAGGGAGTCGCTTGAACCAGCCCCACCCCCGGGAAAGGCCGCGGAGGAGTGGCCACCTTCTTCTCACCTGGAGCCCGGCGGGGTCGCACCCGCCAGGGAAGGGGGCTCCCGGGAGCTCGGGCTGGAATCGGGCGGCAGGAGCGCTGGGGCCGAGCGGGAGCGGGTTGGAGGGGCGGGGACGCGGGTGGAGGGAGGCTAGGAAGGCGAGGCGCGGAGCTGGAGGTGGGAGGCAGCAGGCAGCGGGGCTTGGGGGAGGCGCCCGCCGGGAGGTGGGGGCGAGGGCCCGGGGAGAGAGCGGGGGAATCGTGGGCAAGGTTAGAGGGCGCAGGGGCTCGGAGGGCGGAGGCTGGGGCGCGGGGCGAGAGGGGTGGCTTGGGGAGGAGGAGCGAGTCGGGGCTGGGGTTTGGGGAGGGCGTGGGGATGGAGGAGGGAGTTTGGTCGCGGGGTTCAGACCCGGTGCTCGGAAGCCCGCCCCAGCCCCGCACCACTCTCCCACCAGAGACACTGCCCCGTCGTCCCGCCAGAAGACCCCTCGATCTCCCCACATCGGACCCTAGAACGCCCTCCCGCCTCGAGCCTCCGCGCCGCTCAGCCCCAAAGGCAAGCACCCCGGCCCCGGGCCGCGCCGCGCTCACCGCCCATGGTCCCGGCCCGGCTCCGGCTCCGGCTCCGGCTCCGGCTCTGCCGCTGCGCGCCCGGTTCGGCGCTTGCCGCCTGCTCCGCCCGGCGCGGGGTAGGCGAGGGCGGCGCGCACCCAGCTAGGGGCCGCCAGGCACCCGCAGCGCCCCCTGCTGACCCCGCCGCGCTCCGGGCTCGGGGCTCGGAGCTCGGCCCGCCCCGCGCCGGGCGCTCGAGCTCCGCCCCGGAGGCGGCGATGCGGTGCGGCCGGGCCCGGGAGACCGGCGCGAAGGGCGTGCGGAGAGAGCGCTGAGTCGGTAGGCCAAACACAGTCCCCAGAAACAGGCCAGTCCGCAGAGCTCCCAGCGTGCGAAAGCCACGGTCCCGGGCATGCTGAGTGCGCAGGGACCGCGGCCACAGGCGCGCGGGGCGGCTGCGCGCCTCGCAACGGCGGACTTGGGATCAGGACTCCGCGGACGCGCGCCTAGGCCAGAGGACACGGACCCGGCCAGGGCCCCGGGGCCCTGGTGTGGGTGCCTCTGGACCGTATGCCTGGCCCAGCGCCGCCCCGATCCCGGGTCGACGCTGGGCACTCGTTTGGGGTCCGCCACCGCCGAGTGACTTGTCGCGTGGACCCAAACTGTCACGATTCTCGCCACCGTCCTCCCTTCCCCACCCCCCCCCCGCCCCCCCCCGTGCACGCCACGGTTCTCTTCCGGCGCCGACCACATCCGGCCGTGTGTGTCAACTCTTGACCTCGTTGCTCCCGTTTCAGGATGGTCTGCAGGCGCCCTAGGGAGGTCGCGGCCCGCGCAGCCTCTCTCCGCACCCCTTCCCGGCCCCGCGGCTCCCTCGGAGCGAGCTTCTGAAGATCCACAGAGCGCTTGAGTGATTTCTGTAACTGCTTGTTAGACATCCAGAGGCGCGCAGCTGAACTTGATTTGATACGGTATTTGTGGCTCATTCTTTCAAATGCGGTTCCAGCTGGTGGTGATTGCTACGTGATTTCTCTGTGGCAGATGATCTGAGCAACTGCGGCTGTCAGAGAGGCCTTTGGTATCAGTTGGAGGACTACAGTGACCCTTTTGTGCCCCGGCACGACTGGCTTTGAGCACAGTAGACGCTCAGAAAGACTTACTGCTGTTTGCCTTCGAGGCGCGCTTTCCGGAGGAGCTGGCCGCTTGGCCTCTTTGCTCCTGTGTGATGTCTCTCTCCCGAATCCACACGCTACACCCAGATGTTTTACCCATATTTCTGCCTACCCTCCGGTTTTCTGCTTAGAACTTTGCATCTCAAATCAGCACTTCTAGCACCAAATTGGATCTCTCCCCGGCTCTTGCGTGGTCTCCCCAGTCCCCCAGCCACCTGGGATGCCTTCCTCACCTGAAGGCTCCCGTGTCCAGTCCAGGTTTGCTTCCAAACCTGACTAACCTGCCCTCCTCGCCTCGTTGTCGGAGCTCCTTCCTGCCCTGACACAACCCCTCCCACACCAGGAGCCGTGGATCTGCCAGCACAAAATCTTTGCACTGTCGTCTTTACCATCAGCCCAGACTCCCCTACCTGCGTCTCAGTCCACCCTAACCCGGCCAGCACCTCTCCTTCCCTCCACAAGCTCCTCCTGATTGTCCGCTCACCGATTCCAGGCTCTGCACCTTCACTGGTGCTGCCTCCCTCTTCCTGACATGGGCTGGTCGGGCGCTTCCTGCTGTCAGTGACCGACAATCCAAATCACACTTGCTTAAGCAAAAAAAAATTGACCGACGTGTAAATGAAAAGCCCAGGGTGTGCCTGCTTCAGGCCTGGAGTTAGTTGCAGGGACTAACGACTTCGGACACTCCGTCTCTCAGCCTTGCTTCCTTCCACTTGAGCTGTAGGGCTTGGGTCCCACAGGACACCCCAGCAGACCCAACCTCACAGCAGCAAGTCCAGCAGAAAGACAGCTTCTCTTTGGCAAGCATTCCTGCAAGCCCTGGGCCTGGATCACTGGCAGGGTGGGTCACCTGTGCGTTCTGTTCTCCCAGTCACTGTGACCCCATGGTGGGTCAGTTCTCTCTGATACCTTCTCATCCCCCATAGGGAACATGTGGCGGTTGCTGCTGGATCCCTTCTGTGTCACGGGGACTAACGGTGACTCGAGGGCACCATCTCAAACCATTTCCCCATACAACATGCTACACCACCGCTTCACTTTGCTGCAGCCCTCCTGGGTGGCACAGGACATCCTGTAGGGCAGAGTTCCAAACAGGAAGTGGGGCACAGGGCCCTCTCTGTTCACAGCTTTCTCCTCAGCCTATCTGGGATTTCTCTGTTTGTACCATACCCCTCCCTAGGTCAAAACTTGGTGGAAAGTGGCCTCAGACCCCTCAGGGAACCAGGTACCCTCGTCTCCCTGGACTCGTCCTCTCAAGTCTCTTTCCTCACATTCCCTGTGCCCTGAGGGCTTCTACGCTACCTTCCATTCTGGAGAAGGCGTCCCCTCCCTGCTCCCTGTGGACTTTGGGTTCTGAGTGGTCCCCACCCTGCCCTGCCTCTGGGGCAGTAACACCTCGTGGCTGAGCTGCAAAGGAGGAAAAGGCTCAAGGAAAGAAAAAGAAAATTTCCTCCAGGGAAAATATATCAGGAGAAGCACTTAAAGACCATTCCGCCCATTAAATCTCTTTCCTCTGCGGTTGTTGAGGAGCTAGGACGTTGGCCCGAAGCAGCTGGTGGCCGTCTGGCCAGCACCTGGGGAGGCTGTGCCAGAGGAAAGCAGAGTCGAGAGATGGGCAGCTTTCTGTCGTGCCTGAAGCGGGGACCTAGATTTTTCAAGTGTATGCCCAATAAACCCCCCACTTACCCCCAAGCAAATTAGAATTGTTTTTCTGTCACTTGCAAGCAAGAGGGTCCTGAGCAGTACAAACCCACTGCACAGTGCCTGGCACATTGGTTTCTGCAAAACAGTAATCATGATTTCAAATCATCATCGTTTGTCATCTGATAGAGGAGCTAGTGATGGCCATCGATGGCTGTAAAACAGTAGAAATGACAAAGTGCGGTGCCACTGGCTCATAAGCTTGGTCTCCCCTTCTATTCCCAGCCTGCCCCTTTGTCCTGTCCACGCACATCTTGGCCCCAGGGAAACGCTCAGCCTTCACTGAAAGCTGAACCCACCCGTCTTATACAAATAGTCCCAGGCTCACTCAAGTCATGAATATTCTGCTAGGCAGCATTTGCTTCCCTTTTACACCAACAATCCCTGCCTACTCCACGAGCAGCTAGGAGCAGGTGCCCATCTTCAATTCAGCTTCAATCTGTTGAGCAAAAATTGAGCAAACATTTGTATAGCCTCCTTTGTCTTGCTCTGTAGACTTAGGGAAACAATGGGCTACTGTCCCCACCCTTAAAGGGACTTTACCATAGGGGAAGACGACGAGTTGTCTAGGACAGAGACTGAGGTACCCTAACAATACCAGGGAGTCCTCTAGGAGAGGGGGTGGTTTATTTGCACCAGATTCTAAGTCCCAAAGGTCTGGGTTGCCTGCACTCCTGCCTTACAACAGAACAAAACGTTTCTTTTGTTCCCACCACAATATCTAGGTTACAAATATTATTTTTAAGTTCCATTTATCATGGGTTTTGTTTCTCTGGCTATATGAGTACCCATTCATTGGAAAAAATACAAAGCACACATATAGATGAAAATAAAAATTATCCAGAATAAGGTTGTGTCAAATAATATAGTAGAGAACATCAAACTTAGATATAAAGAGAGAAGACTATCCGTGCACGCTTCCATCCCACTGTTGGCCACCCCCGGGCCTCAGGGAGATAAATATCTTGCAAAAGGCTAATGGTCATTTCTTAGGTTCTTGCAAAAATGCTGCATTCTCCCTAACACAAGTATATTTTTAAAAACTGCAATCCGGGCCTCCCAGCTCCAGGGTGGTCTGTTCTCTCATTTGTGTATGCATGATTCATTTTACTTACTACCAGCTGCAATGCTTTCTCCCCACCCCCAGCAGCCTTACTGTACAAACCCCTTTCCCTCCTGAGAGTCTCTAGGTACAGCAAACTCATTTTACCATCTATCGGGGTGAAATTTAATTAGAAAGACAAATCTGGAAGAACAGAACACAAAATAACCATGTTAAGTAAAAATAAGAGAGGGCTTCGAACTTGACCTTGAGTCAACAAAATCACAAAGAACTGAAGTAATTTGCTGAATCCTAGATCTAAATATTCACTTTTGTCCTCTAAACTCTGAGCCCAACTGAAAGATGTTTCTAAGGAAAAAAGGAACAAACAAGCACAGATGAACTCACACAAATCTCGTTTAAAATCATAAAAGGACAACAAGGGTTCTGACTGTCTTTGTCATCTCCAGCAGGGCCTGGCACATACTTTATAAAAATTGGATGAATGGATGAATGGGCCAAGAGTCCGTCCCTCTTATTTCACAATTAGAAGCCAATCAGGAAGGAGGCAAGAGGAGAATGGGACCTGGTGGAGCTTTCTGCAGTCTCACGGCTGCTTGGGAGACAAAAACTGGAGTTCAGTGTCCATGAGAGAAGTAGGGCCCAGATGAACACCCAGGCTTCAGTTAGGGCCCCAAACAGAAATGATGGAAGCGAGAAAACAGCCTTAAAATGCTGAAAGAAGTCATGGCCAGTGTAGAATTCTGTGCCCAGAGAAAACGGGACGAGGGTAGTGCTGTAGTCCCAGATCAATTGCAGTGCAACATTGGAACTAGAATCTAGGCCTCCTGAACATCTCGGGGCCCTTTTCACTGAACTAAGGTGATTTTGGGGTTTTTTTTTAACCCCACATATATTTTAAAAATATAAATGAATTTAGATTCATCCACTGAGGGGCCGGCCCCGTGGCCAAGTGGTTAAGTTCGCATGCTCTGCTTCAACGGCCCGGGGTTTCACTGGTTTGGATCCTGGTCGCGGACATGGCACCACTTGTCAGGCCATGCTGAGGAGGCATCCCACATTCCACAACTAGAAGGACCCACAACTGAAATATACAACTATGTACTGGGGGGATTTGGTGAGAAAAAGCAGGAAAAAAAAAAAAGATTGGCAACAGTTGTTAGCTCAGGTGCCAATCTTTCAAAAAAGAAAATTCCTCCACTGAATGAAGAGAAAACATTTCAACATTCTCCAAAGAGGAATGGAATGAATTTATCTTACAGCAGCTTGAATGTTTTCAGAAATTGCACTCCAAAGCCAGTTGGGGTCACCCATTCTCTTAGTGTATTCAGGTTTCTTATATTTTTTTAACACTGGCTGAGTTGACTTGGGTTCTGAGACCTTTTGCCTCCAGCTCAGGCCTCTCTGTTGAGCCACAGACGAGGTCACCCAGTTGCTTACTCAGCGGCTCCACCTGAACCTCCACAGACTCCATCAGGCTTAAAACTGAACCCTTCATCTGACATTCAGACCTGCTCTTCCCTACCTCAGGGAACAGTGCCTTTGTCATCTTCCCTGGTCTGCAAACTAGACACATGGGAAACATCCTTTTCTCCCTCATCTTTCATCTCTAGTCCTTTCCCAAGTCTTGCTAGTCATTCCCTCTTTAAATATTCCTCCAGTTTGCCCACTTTGCTTCTCTCCATCACCACCATAGTCCAAACCACTCATCTGCTTTCTATCACTGTAGAGTGGTTTGCATTTGCTAGAATGTTATATAAACAAAATCACACAGTATTTATGCTTTTTTTTTTTTTACTTAGCGTAATTATTTTGAGATTCATCCACGCTGATGCTTGTATCAATAGTTGGTTTTTTTGCTGAGTATTATTCCATTGTAAAGATATACCACAATTTGTTTCTCAGTTCACCTGTGGATGGACATTTGGGCTGTTTCTGGATTGGGCTATTACAAATAAAACCGCAAGGAACATCTGTGTATAAGTATTGCCACTCGTACCAGTGAGCACGTGCTTTCATTGCTTTTAAGTAAACATCCAGGAACCGGCATGGCTGGGTCACTTGGCTGGCATGTATTTAATTGTTTAAGAAGCTGGCAAGCTGTTTTCCGGAATGGTTGGACCATTTTATACTCTCTCCAGCAGTATGAGAATTCCTGTTGCTTCGCATCCTTGACATGGCCACTATTTTACATTTTAGCCATTCCAGTGGGTGTGTAGTGGTATCTCACTGTGGTTTTAATTTGTGTTTCACCAGTGTTTAATGATGTTGAGCATCTTTGCTTGTGCTTATTTGCCATCTGTATATCTTCCTTGGTGAAGTGTCTGTTCAACTCTTTTAACTATTTAATTCGGTTGTCCTATTACTATTATTGAGTTGTGAGTGTTCTTTATATATTTTAGACACAAGTCTTTGTCAGATATACATTTTGCAAATATTTTCTCTCAGCCTATCGTTTGCACTTTTATTTTCATAACAATGTATTTTGGGGAGCAAAAATTTTAAATTTTGATAAAGTGCAATTTATTGATTTTTCTATATTACAGTTCTTGATTTTTGTTTTCTCTTTAAGAAATCTTTGCCAAACTCAGTGTCAATAAAACTTTTTCCTGACTTCTCCAGTTTTAGTTCTTATATTTAGGTCTATGATCCAATCAAGTTAATCTTTTTTCAATTTTCTTTTTAAAGATTGGCACCTGGGCTAACATCTGTTGCCAATCTGCTTTTTTTCTTCTTCTCCCCAAAGATCCCCAGGACATAGTTGTATATTCTAGTTGTGAGTGCCTCTTGTTGTCCTATGTGGGATGCCACCTCAGCATGGCCTGATGAGCAGTGCCATGTCCATGCCCAGGATCTGAATTGGGGAAACCCTGGGCTGCTGAAGCAGAGCACAGGAACTTAACCATTTGGCCACGGGGCCAGCCCCTCAAGTTAATTTTTTTACAGCGTGGGAGGACAGGGTGGAGATTGAGGTTTTTGCATATGATTCCCAATTGTTCTGTCATCAAATGTAAACATCATCCTTTCCCCATAGATTTGCCTGGGCACCTTTGTCAAAAATTAATCGGTTTATATTTGTCAGTCTATTTGTGAACTCTCTGTTCGGTTCCATTGGTCTATATGTCTGTCTTTACGGTCATAGCACACTGTCATGACAGCTTTATAAGTCTTGATATCAGGCAACACAATCCTCCAACTTTGTTCTTCCTTTTCGGAATTGTTTTAATTGTTCTAGGTCTTTTGTATTTCCACATAAATTTAAGAATCAGCTTTTGAATTTCTACAAAACACTTGCTGGGAATTTGATTGGGACTGCATAAATCTATAGATCGCTTTGGGAAGGTTAGACGTCAACAATATTAAGTCTTCTGAAATATGTACATTATCTCTTTCTATTTGTTTAGGTGTTGTTTAATCTCCTTAGCAGTGTTTTATAGTGTTCATTGTACGCGTGTTGCACAATTTTTTGTTGAATTCACCCCTAAGGATTCCAGATTTTTGATGCTATTGTCAATAATGATGTTTTTAAATTTCCATTTCCAATTGTTCATTGGTAGTAGATATAAATACAATTGATTTTTGTATATTGTCCTTGTATCCTGCAACCTTGCTAAATTATTTATTAGTTCCAGTAGCTTTTTGGTAGATCCATTAAGATTTTCTACAGAGATGATTATGTCGCGTGTGAATAAAGACAGTTTTACTTCTTCCTTTCCGATCTGGATGCCTTTCCTTTTTCTTGTTCTTACTACAGTGGCTTAAACTTCTAGTGAAACACTAAACAAGAGTGGTGAATGGACACCCTTATCTTGTTCCTGATCTTAGAGGGTCTTTGAGTCTTTCACCATTAAGCATGATGTTAGCTGTGGGCTTTTCATAGATCTCCCTTATCAGGTTGAAGTTCCCCTCTATTTCTAATTTGCAGAGAGTTGTTATCAGTAATGGATGTTAGTTTCTGTCAGGTGTTTTTTTATCCATGTATTAAGATGATCATATCGTTTTTTTCTCTGTTAATATGGTGAATTATATGAATTATTTTTTGGTGTTAAACCAGCCTTAGATTCCTAGGAAAAACTCCCACTTGGTCATGGCACATCCTTCTTTTAATATATTGCTGGATTTGATTTGCTAAAATTTTGTTTAAAATGTTTGCGTCTATGTTGATGAGTGACATTAATCTATAATTTTCTTGTAAAGTAATTTTGTGGCTCTGGTATCAGAATAATTCTGGCCTCACAGGATGATTGGGGAATTGTTCATTCCTAAATAGTTTCTGGAAAATTTTGTGTAGAATAGATGTTATTTCTTCATTAAATGGGAGATATCACCATTAAAATCATCTAGACCTGGGATTTTCTTTATGGGAATCTTTTCAAACTATGAGTTTGATTTCTTAAATAGACACAAGACTGTCCAAAATATCTATTTCCTATCCAGTGAGATTTGGTAGTTTGTGACTTTGAAGTAATTTGTCAATTTCATCTAAAATGTCAAACATATTTGCATAAATTGTTCATAATTTCCCTTCTTGTCTTTTTAATGCATGCAGGATTTGTAACGATTTCTCCTCTCTCATTCCTAATATTGGTAATTTGTGTCTTCTGTCTTTTGTCTGTCTCTTCTCTCTGCTGGGGATTTATCAATTTTATACAGCATTTCAAGAAGAAGTTTTTGGTTTCATTGGTTTTCTTGGTTGTTTTTCTGTTTCACTCGTTTCTGCTCTTACCTTCATACTTACTGTCTTCTGTTTACTTGGCTCTTTTTGCTCCCTTAATTCCTTAAGGTAGAATTTTAGGTCATTGATTTTAGGCCTTTCTTATTTTCTAGTATAGGCATTTAGTGCTATAAATTTCCTTTTAATCATTGCTTTAGCTTCATCCCCCAAATTCTGATATGTTGTTTCATTTACATTCAGATCAAAATGCTTTCCAGTTTCTCTTTTGATTTCTTCTTTGAGCCATTGGTTATTTAATAGTGTGTTTAGTTTCTGAACTTGTGGGGATTTTCCAGCTATATTTCTGTTATTGATTTCTAACTTCATTCCATTGTGGTCAGAGAACATACTTTGTATGATTTGATTCCTTCTAAATTTATTGAGACTTGTTTTATGACCCATATTATAGTCTAACTGAATAATGTTCTGTGTACCCTGAAAAAGAATGTATACCCTGCTGTTGTTGCATGAAGAGTCATACAAATGTGAACTAATTCAAGCTAGTTGATAGTGTTTTTCAACTTTTCCAGATCCTCACTGATTTTCTTTCTCTTTGTTCTATCAATTACTGAGTGAGGGGTTGACATCTCCTACTCTGATTACATATTTGTCTATTTCTCCTTTCAGTTCTGTTCATTTTTACTTCATGTATTTTTAAGCTCTGTTATTAGGTGCATAAACATTTTCGATTGTTATGCAGGCTTGATGAATTGCCCCTTTTTTATTATGAAATGACCTTCTTTATCCCTTTTAATATTCTTTGATATGAAATCTACTTTCTCTAATAATAACAGAGCCACCCCAGCTTTCTTTGGATTAGTGTTGATATGATGTATCCTTTTCAATCCTTTTTCCTTTAATCTATCTGTGCCTTTATATTTAAAGTAGTTTTTTGGTAAGCATCATAAAGTTGTGTATTGATTTTTTATTCATTCTGACAATCTCTGCCTTTTCTTTGAGGTGTTTATTTTCATTTAATGAGATAAATAATTTGGCTGGGTTTAATGGTATCATTTTACTATTTGTTTTCTATTTGTCCCATTCGGGGTTTTTTTTCTTCTTCTTTTTTTGTTAATTGAACTTTTTTATGATTCCTTTTTACCTCCTTTGTTTACTTATTTGTTATGTCTTTTTGGGTTTTTTATTTCCAGTGGTTGTATCAGGGTTAAAGTATACATTTTTAACTTATCACAGTTCTATCGCAGTTTATCTGCTGGTTTCGTTTTACCACTTGATGTGCAAAATAAGAAACCTACAGCCATACACTTCAATTACCCCATCTTGCCCTTTGCAATATTGTTTTTGTGCATTTTATGTCTACATTTGTTACAAAATCTGTGATACATTGTTATTACTTTTGTTTTAAACCATCAACTATCTTTTAAGGTGATTTTAAAACTAAGAAAAAAATCACTTCATGTTTACTTGCATAGTTACCATTTCTGGTGCTCTTGATTCCTTTGTGAAGGTCCATATTTCCACCTGGTATCATTTACCCTTTCCCCGAAGGACTCTCTTTAACATTTCTTGTACTGTATGTCTCACGGTGATAATTCTTTCAGCTTTTGTATATCTGAAACCATTTCTGACTTTACCCTTGTTTTTGAATGCTGTTTTCACTGGATATAGAATCCTAGGTGGACAGTCTATTTCTTTCAGTACTTTAAAGATGTTGCTCCACTCTCTTCCGGTTTGCATTGTTTCTGATAAGAATCTATTGTCATTCCTCCTTTCTTCCTCTTTATGTAATGTGTCTTTTTTTTCTCTGCTTGCTTTTATAGTTTTCTCTTTATCACTGGTTTTAAGCAATTAGATTGTGATTTGCCTTGATGTAGTTTTCTTTGTGTTTCTTCTGCTTGCGGCTTACTGAGCTTCTGGATTTGTGATTTTATAGTTTTCACTAAATTTGGGGAATTTTCAGCCATTATTTCTTGCAGTGTTTTTTCTGTCCACTGCCCTCTTTGGGGGACTCCGATTATACACATATTAAATGCTTGAAATTGTAGCACAGCTCATTGATACCCTGTTCATTTTTTGCATCTTTCTCCACTCCGTGTTTCACTTTGGATCATTTCTATTGCTATGTCTTCAAGTTCACCAATCTTTTTCCTGCAATGTTCTGGTTTTTGGGTGTTTTTGTTTTTTTTTTTTTTTGGTGAGGAAGATTGTCCCTGAGCTAACATCTGTCACCAATCTTCCTCTTTTTTTTTGCTTGAGGAAGATTGTCCCTGAGCTAACATCTGTGCCAATCTTCCTCTATTTTGTATGTGGGTTGCTGTCAAAGTGTGGTTGATAAGCAGTGTAGGTCCACACCCAGGATCCAAACCCATGAACCCCAGGCCGCCAAAACAGCGTGCACCAAACTTAACCACTATACCATGGGGTCAGCCCCTCATGTCTCTTTTTAACATGCTCATATTTTCCTTCACTTTATGATCATATATAATAGAGTTATGATTCTATTTGAATGTCTCTGTCTACTTATTCTATTATCTATATAATATCTGGGTTGGTTTTGATTGATTCGTTTTTTTCCTCCTCATTATGGGACACAGTTTCCTGCTTCTTTACATGCCTCATAAATTTTGACTGAAATGCCAGATGTTGTAAATTATACCCTGGTGGGCACTGGATATTCTTGTATTTTTAAAAATATTTTTTAACTTTGTTAGGACACAAAGTTACTTAGAAATATTTTGATCTTTGCAAGTCTTTATTTTTAAACTTTGTTCTGTGGGACCAGAGCAGTCTTGAGTCTATAGCTGGTTTTGCCCCACTACTAACGTAATACACTTCTGAGTACTCTACCCAATTCCTCATGTATTACAAAGTTTTTCCACTCTGGCTGGTGAGAACACCAACTATTCCCAGCTCTGTGTAAGCCTGGATGTCAGAAACGTGTTTGCCTGCCTTTAGTGGGGGCTGAAAAGATCTCTTGCACCTGAGAAACTAAAGCAATTCCAGATCTAGCTAGCTAAAGGGCACCCCTCAATGCCCAGTGAACCCAGCAGTTTCTCACACATCTTACAGGCAACAAGGAGCTAAACAGCCCTCACCCTCGCTCCTCTGCTCCCCTCTCCCCATCCATCATACCAGGCTCCAACACCTCATCCCACTCCCTTGGACCCTGGGTTGAAGAATGGCTCAAAGCAGAGGAGTTGAGTTGAGCTATAGGCTGTGGTGGGATGAGAAGCAGGCCAGGGGACAACTGGGGTGCTCCCTGCTATCCTGGAGAACCAGGGTGGCATTGACCCTAATCCCTTTGGAAGAATGAGAGGCCAGATAACGGCAGTGTGGAGGGATGGGCAAAGAATGGAGTGGTTGCAAGAAGTCTCCAATCGCCATTCATTCATTTACTGAGTGCCTAGGACACTCAGCGCTGTGCTGGGTACCTCAAAGACAACAGTGAGTCTTCCCCACCTGAGCAGCTCCCAAGGCCTGCCTGGGGAGACACGTGGTCAAACAAGCAACAGACCACAATGTGATCACTGTGGGTGCAGCAGGAAAAAACGTAACCCCATTTCATGCAAGGGAAAAAAAGTAACGGCTAGAGAGGTTAAGTGATATGCTCAAGTGACCCAGCAATTCGATATGAGATTAAGGCCCAGGGCAGGTTCCCCGAGACTGTGTCAGCCCTCTCATCAGTGCAGCCCTGCCCCATAGGTCAGGGCCTCTCTCACAGGTCAGAACTGTCCAGCATGCACATTATGATGCCATGATTCTTCACCAGGCTCCTTTCTGCAGGTCCCAGGTCCCTGAGCAGGCTCTGTACCACCAGAGTCGGCCCCACGTGGCTCCAGCTGCCACGAGTGGCTGTGACTTGTCACCACCATGGGCCTGTCAGCTTCTCAGATGACATCTCTGAATCCCCCAGAGTGGCTCACACATGCCCAGTGATCGATAGCTGTCTGCTGATCAAGTCCCTGTTAATGAATGGCGAGGCTTCATCAGTGAATATTGATGGATTTGGTACTCCTGCTCACTCTGGACAATAAGCCAGGGCTTTTGCCAAAGGAGGCTGGAAAGAATTCCCAATAAGCTGGATGTGTTCCAGTCCCCCACATGGACAAATCTGTAATTGATTCAGGCAGAGGGATGGGGGGGGGGGGGTCTCTCTGTTCTCATGGTGACTCAAAAAAAAAATAAAAAAGCTTCTTCTTTAACAGCATCCCAGACATCAAGACTCAGAAGTAATGGCCCTTTTAAAACTGAATCATACTAATAAGATCTACTTGACTGAACAATATGTTTCTTTTTATTATTATTATTATTAGATGCATTATTAACTTGGCTCACAGCAGGACCTCATAAATGCAAAGTGTGCATTCAAGAAGAACACCACTTCCAGCACAGAATAAATAAGGATGCAACTCACCAGTTCCAGAATCCCGGTGGTTCAGGAATAAGCTGTGTGAATGGTGATCTTCTGCAGGTTCCTGAAGTGTCTGGGTCATGCGGGTTACTTCTCTTGGGCAAATCCTCAAAACCTGGGGCAGCCCATGCAGGCAAGCAGACCAGGCTGGTCACAAAGCATCAGAGGAAGTTGAGAAAAGAACAAGTAAACTTCACAGAAGTTATACACTGTGCAAGAGATGAATTGCAAGAATCTTAAATCATAGAGTTCTCTTCCCCCAGTGCTGCCTTTGGCATTGAATTTAATAATGCTCAATGTTTATTGAGCAAGTAATGTGGCAGATATACTCTAAAATGGCCCCCAACGATCCCCACTGTGGTATTCACACCCTTGTGTAATCTCGTCCCCTTGAGCAGTGGGTACGACCTGTGACTTGCTTCTAACCACTGGAATATGGCAAAGGGAATGAGATGACACTTCTGTGATTACGTCACATAAAATGTTACTTCTGTCGTGTTAGCTGACTCTCTCCCTCACTGGCTTTGACGAAGCAAGACGCCATATTGTGAGCCACCCTATGGAGAGACCCCCTGGCAAGCAACTGGGGACAGACTCCAGCCAACAGCCAGAAAGGATATGAGACCCTCAGTTGAGCAGCCCCTAAGGAACTGAATCCTGACAACAACCTTCCAACCGTGCTTGGAAGTAGATTCTTTGCCAATCAGACCTTCAGGTAAGACTCCAGCCCGAGACAACACCTTGATTGCAGCTTCGTGAGAAGTCCTGAAGCAGAGGACTCAGCTGAGCCACGCCTGGACGCTTGACCCACACAAACTCTGAGATAACGTTTTTGTTTTAAGCCACTACCTTTGTGATGATTTGTTACACAGCAATAGATAACTAATACAAGCACCTATTGATGTTCGAAGTGCCATGGACACACCAGTTACAAGACAGACAATTCCCTGCCTTCATGGATGTTCCCTTCCAGTTGAGTAGGGAGACAATAAATACATTAATAAATCACTATGTTGAAGAAAAAGAAATTAGGGCAAGAGAATAGAGCAGGAGGTGGATGGTATTTTAGGTTGGGTTGGTGAGGCAGGTTCTCTGAGGAGGAAGCATTTGAGCAGAGAACTGAAGAAGTGGGAATATCAGAGGGAGGAGCATTCCAGGCAGAGGGAAGAGCAAGTCCAAATGTCCTGGGGTAGGATCAAGCTTGGCAAGTTGAATTCCAGTTAGTAGAGGGAGTGTTGTCAGAGATGAGCTCAGAGCTAGTGGATTCAGATTGTGGATGGCCCTGCATGCCATGGGAAGGGCTTGGCTCATATTCACCAGGTGAGAAGAGGCACCAGAGCCTTCTGAGCAGGTGAGTGACATGGTCTAACCTGTATGTATGAGTCTTTCTGGAAGGATGATCCTCTCCCAGCATGCAGAGCATGAACTGGACAGAGGCTACACGGGTCCTGGAAAGTGGCAAAGAGCCCCTTGTCCATTCTTCTTCAGGGATTCTCCAGGAAACCCTGTGGGGTAGATGGCACAGGTGCAGAAATTCCTCCCCAACTTTGCATCCCTCTAGTTCAAGATGCTGCTCTATGTGGCTGGACTTCTGGGTCCTTTTTCCACACTCAGGAGCCACTAAAACGGAGGCAGGACAAGTGGTGAATCGCTCCAGTTGTGACTTGGGGACCCTGATCATAATGTCAGAAAGGCTTTAAATATTTGCATGGGGGATGAAACAGATGAAAAACAGTGCTTCTGAGATGCACGGTATTTGCAGCAAAGGCAAGTGAGTATACAGGAAATCCTCTTTAAAATTTATTTATAGATGTCTTTTTAAAATTTCAGAGAAGGAAGATCCTGAAAACATTTCTTGTGAATTAATTATATAAGATCCATTATTGCTAACCTAAAATGTTTCAAATGCCATTAAAATGATGGGGTTTTTTGGAGTGGTGCTCTCTTTATTGTGTTCTTTTAGAGGCCATATAAATATATATTGGAAGTTTTACATATTCATATACATTATTAATCCCTCAACCTTATTTTTTTGGGTAAGGTTTGAGTTCCACAGTACAGTATTTTTGTTAAATAAACATAAACCTCATGTTTGAAAGAGAAATCTATATTATTATCCCTGAAGTTTGAGATTAAGTAAAGGATCTCTATATTTTCTTAGTCGGTCCTGCTGCTTGGTGGTCTCCTGACACAGGAGAGGGGGAGAGCAGCAAATCTAATCATACTGGAAAACAAGTGACTGCCTTCCATCCATCCCCTCATCCACCCATTCATTCACTCAGCCATCCACCATCCATCCATTTATTCACCCATCCGTCCACTCATCCATCCACCATCCATCCACCCATCCATCCACCATCCATCCACCCATCCATTTATTCACCCACCCATCCATCCACTCAACAAATATTGAGCACCAAACAGAGCCAGACGTTCAACAGAAAACTGGAGATGAGTCAGACATGGCCTCTGTCCTCATACGATCTAATCTTTGTCTTCCACACGAAGTTAGGTACCATCCCTAGAGCACCATCGCCACTGCTCTTGAGCTCTCACTTATGCAATCACACCTCTCAGTCTTGCTGGGGGATGTCAAGGTAAACTTTGGCTCCCAGTACTGGGGAAGCAGAATCCAAGAGATTCCCTCAAAGCATTTTCCGAGTGAATTTGGTCAGAGTGGACAATCAGGGACAGAATCTGGTCCAAATTTCTCCTGGTTCCTTATACATGGGGAAGCTCTCCTAGGTACCGATACTAATAGCACAAAGCCCTCTGAAACAAATATGTTGAATAATTATTACATGCTGGCAGGATTGATGAGTATGTTCTTATTTTCAAAAAGTACATGGTTCTTTCTAGGTCCTGCTTCTCCACCCCCCTGCTCTAAAATTTTGATGTTTCTCCAAGGTTAACGTCTCAGCCTTCTGCTTTATGTACCCTGAGTGATCTCATCCACTTCTCTTACAAATCTGAATCCTGAATCCAGCTGGCTCTCCTAAGCTCTTTGGTTTATTGTGGGTTTATTTTCCTGCTGGACTCACATGTCCCAAAGGGAATACAAATTCAGTCTGTCCTAAACCAAACTCTTATGGTGCGTACAACAGCAAGGCCCCAGAACTCTAAGACCTGATGAATGAACTCCACAGGGCATGTCTCCTGGTCTGTCCAGAGCAGCACAGAGAGACTATGGCTAATTCAGGGATATGAACCCATCTCAAGAAGTGTGCAGCAGAGAGAGAGCGGGAGCGGAGAAAACCTGGGGTTGAGAGAGAAAGCTATTGTCCAAGGAGGAGAGACCCTGGTTGGAGGGGTCCTGGGCAGTCCTGCCACTAGAGAGAGACCTGAGCCATGGGATGGGGATTTTTTAGGACTCGCTGATTCACGGTCAATGCTTCCTAAGCAGCTAAATGATTAAGACTTTACTTTCTCAGCACATTGACCCATTGAGAAGGATCAAGAACCTTCCTGACTCCAGGTCAGGATCCCACTGTTGTGAACACACCTCCTTCTGGGGAGGGGTACATGAGTCTCCTGGGAGTACAGTCAGTGTGAGCCAAACACTGAAAGACATCACTCTGAGTGGCCTGAGGGCCCAGCCCAGGCCTGGATTGCCCGGTTCTGGTGGCCCAGGGAGGCACTGTCCACTTTGCATGGTGGGAATGACATCCAATTGATCCACGTTTATAGCAGGTGGGCACGACCCCCTTCTTGCTGTGATTTCCAAGGCTACTGGTTCTGGCATTTCCCTTGTTTACTCAATAACATGTGAGAGTTCAACTTCAAGAGCCATCACTCCAGTAGCTAAGGTTTTCAGGCCATTTAACTGCATTTTGTGGATGGGGCGTAAATTGGTTCAATTTTGGAAAACTGTTCAGCAGTATTTACTAAAGATAAACACCTATTCCATGATCCAGAAATTCCATTTCTAGGTATGTGCTCAAGAGAAATGAGTGCATATATCTGGTAAAAGACATATAGAAGAACGTTCATCACAACCTTCTCCATTATAGCCCCAAACTGAAAAAACCAAATGTCCATCAACAGGAGAATGGATAAAAACTGGGTATCCATGCAATGGAATACTACACGGCAAGGAAGAGGAATGAAGGACTGATACCTGCAGCTGTGTGGATGAACCTCACAGACGTACAGTGAATGAAAGAAGTCAGACACAAAGGCTACGTACTCTATCATTGTATTCATAGGAAGTTCAAGAACAGGTGAAACTAATGGTGACAGAGGTGACCTCAGGGTGGGGATATTGACTGAGAAGGGGCACGAAGGAACTTTCTGGGGGCTGGAAACATACTTTATCATTCTCTGGATGGCAGCTACATAAATATATGTAAAAATTCATTGGCTGTACATTGAAAATTAGTGCACTTTTTACAATTTACTGCAAGTCACACTTTTTCAACATAAAAAAACAAAAAACAGAAACAGGGAAATTGTTTAAATGCAGTTAGTCCTGAGCAGGGTCCATGTGAGTCCAGGAAGAGCGAGTGTGTTCGATCTCACATGGACTCTGATCGAGCTACATTTTCCATAAGGGGCCAGAGGGTAAACACCTTCCGCCTTCGGGGCTACACGAGGGCAGTCACAGACAACAGGTAAACGAGTGCGCGTGGCTGTGTTCCAATCAGTCTTCATTTAGAACAGCAGTAGTGGCGCAGATTTGCCCTGTGGACTGCGGTTTGCTGACCCCTGATCTAATCCGCTGGTGGTGACTTCCTAGGAAAACTATGTTGAGGATTGTGTGGCTCCTTAAAGGTCCACCAGGAAGAGGGCTGTGACCCATTAGTTACGTCTGTCTTAAGGGAGGGACAGAGCAGCCAGGCAGTTACGGACAGTGAGGAGTGGCCAGTCCCTCCCACTGAGCCCCCTGGAACCCTTGTTTCACAGAAAGCAAAGCCCCATCATCCTTAACCCTCTCACTGAAGGCGTCCTCTGCCACCAGCCTTCACTGTCCGGCCCCAGGACACTGCTGCCCGCAGACTCCTTCATGCCTTAGACCCCTCATGCCACCTCCAAACCACCTGGTGTGAAATCCTCCTCTTCTTTGGGAGTTGTGCCATGCAACTCTGTTGCCCTGTACCCCTGCTCAGGCTGATTTGCCCTACCTCCTGGGCACCTCCCTCCCCCCCCCCCTTAGGTATTGTTGTCTGCCTGGGGGCTCCAGTGCCTACAGGGCTGACCCTCAGGATCCTAGCCTCTCAGGCTCTAGACGCCCACATTTCCCAGGAGCTCTCAGCCACTCATTCCCGCAGCCACACTGCAGACCTGCCCATCGCAGAGCCACAGCCCCTCTCCACCGTCAGCATCTCAAATGCACACACTGCACTCTCTAAATAAGCAGTCCCCGTCCTCCCAGCTCTCCCTCCTTCCCTTCTCGCTGCACTGCCCTACCTCAGGGAGAGCTGCAAGCCTCTGACTGACGTGGTCTGCTCCCGGTCAGCCCCGCCAGGCTTCTCTGCTCTTCCCGGTTAACCTGGGCGTCATGCTTCCCACCCTCTCGTGCTATCCTGAACCTCCCGGCCCCTCTGCGTAGGCATCTTATTCACCCCCAGACTCCCCAGCTTTGCAGGAACACAGCCGTCTTCTCCTGTGGGCGCCTCCACGTGGCTGAGAGCTGCTGGGGAACAGCTCGGCCTCGGGCTGGTGGAACTGAACCTGTGGACTCAGCTGGCTCCTCAGTGCTGCCAGGACTTCCTTCCCCCAAGTGTCCCGCGACCCTTTGTAAACCTCCCCGGCTCCAGCCCAGATGACTTTACTGCTACTTCTCAGATGGGGCTCGTTCTGCCAGCGTATCCTCAAGTGTCCACATGAGACCCAGAGGCAGCCTAACCCCCCACCCACATTCACCCTGAGAGCGTCCGCACATCCCTGGAGCTCACGTCCTCAGGTCCGTCTGGTCCTGGGTGCCTCCTTGAGGGCCTCTCTGCCTCATTCCTGTCCCTGCACTGGCTGCCCCCTCCTCCGCACCTGCCCTTTTTTTGGTGGCCACGTAAAACCACTGTCGGGAGAAAAACCTTTCCTCTTCCAACTTGTGTCCAGCGGTTGGGGGCCTGCAAATTAGCTGAGGAAAGACAGACTAAGAAGAGAAAAGGCAAAGTTTGTTTTCACACGTGCAAGCAGGGGTTCCCACTAGTGGAAAAGCTCACAGAACAGCTCAAAGTAAAGGTTAATATATATGGACTTAGCCAAAGGGGCGTTTTTAGGGCTTCATGGGAGAGCGTGGGAGGTTTTCAGGCTTGGTGATGCTCACCGGAATGGGCAGTCTGTCTTCTTGGCAGCTGAATTTGCGGGAAACTCCCTCAGAGCGGGGTCAGGGCAGCCGTATTTGGGGAGGCTCTGCTTTAGTCAGATAAGTGAGCTTCAGCTAAGATTTCTTTCTGCATCTTCTGTAGCTCAAGTGTTTTCACTTTAAAATAATCTTTATACCAACTCTAGGGGTCTGAGGGGGTCACCACACCACTCACAAAGCTTTTGGGGGTATGGCAGGTTTTACTGATCATTTCAGAGACCAGTGGAGTTTACCTCACAGAAAGGCAGAGAACCCAAACTTGAGCATTAGAATTTCCTGCCCCTAGAAACTCCCTCAGCCACTTTTGCCAAATAGAGCGCAGCTCCCACGGGCAGCTGTCCCCCGCCCTCCGTTTTGCCCATACTCACAGCCCTATTGGGGCTGGCCTGGTGGCACAGTGGTTAAGCTTGTGTGCTCCGCTTCAGTGGCCTGGGGTTCACAGGTTTGGATCCCGGGTACGGACCTAGCCCTAGCACCGTTTGTCTAAGCCATCAAGCAGCATCCCACATAAAATAGAGGAAGATGGGCACAGACGTTAGCACAGGCCCCTCGCCTTTTTCAGAGAGGGCTCCCCTCTCCAGCCTCTACACCTGGATTACTGAAACCCGCAAACAGTTAGCCATTGATGAATAAGCAGCCAGGAACTAGAGGGTTTTTTCCTTTTTGCAATTACTGATTATAGCTTTTAGCTGTTTACCCACCCGTTGTTAACTGTGCTGCTCAGGCAATGTGCTATCTGACTCCCACTAGGCTCCTACAGATAGCATCTCCCTGGAGCCTGGGTCACCATGGTAATGGGGGGTGTCAGCTGTTTTTCAGGAATTAGAACCCCTTGTCCACTCCAGGCCGGTTGAGACTACCAATCCTTCAACTGGGCCTGCGCAGATGTCTGATAAGCAACCTTTTGACGTCAAGAGGCTAAAAACTCCACCCTCAGATCATGCCAACGCCCCCATTTTGTGAACGTGGGTCCTGTGAAGAGGCGTGGGGTCCGACCACGCTCGTGCAGATCTCCTCAGCTCCAGTCATCTATCTCCAGGTTCCAGACCACCTCGCCCCCCACCCTATAAATATCCTGGGTCCCCATTTCCAGGAGGCAGATTTGAGACTCATTCTGTCGCTTCCTCACGTGGCTGCCTGGTGAGTAAACCCTCTCTCTGCTGCAATCTCATCGTCTCGGTGTTTGGCTTTCTGGGTGACGGGCCAAAACGAACCTGGTTTGGTAACAGTACCTCAGACCTCTCTTTACGTTGCTGAAGACTCAACATAGTCAGCTAAACAGTGGGCGCCTCCCGCGAGTCCCCCACGTCCCAGCTCCCTCTCACCGCCAGTCTCTGCCAGGAGAAGGGGAAGGAGAGAAAGTCCTGACCCGCTGACCCTCTGAGGCAGAGGGTGGCGGGGGGAAGGAGCCAGTCAGTTTTGGTTTTAAAAACCATTCTCCCCTCTGTAACAGCCGTCTCCCACCTCCACCCCCGCCCCCCGCAGTGGGAGAGGTGCCCTCCTCTTCCCAGAGTCAAGCCTCCTGGGTCTGGAATCCTCGCCTCTCCAGCTTTCCCAGACCCCACTCTTTTGCTTTTCTCCTCTCTCTCTGGGTTTTAACTTTCTCCACTGGCTTCTTTCCATCTGCATTTAAACACTCTTAACTCTCTCTCAATCCTTCAGGGAGGAAAAACCCCCAAACCCTCTTCAATCTCCTCTTCCATCTCCAGCTGCTGCCCTACCTTTCTCCCTTGTTCTGAGCCAAGACCTGGAGCTCACGGCCTGGGTTCTTCCAGCCGCCCGGCTTCCCCTGGCTCCACCCCATCAACGCCTGCTCCCCTTCCGTCCTGGTGCCCTCTGCAGTGAAATCCTGCAGACGCCCCACAGCCCCCGCTTCTCCACCCCTCCGCTGCCACCCTGCCCTGAACACGCCTTCCTCTTGAGACCCCGTCCTCTGGCTCTGGGGCCGCACACTCTCTCTGTGGACTCCCCTCCTGCGTCTCCTGTCCTCCTCTGCAGCCTCCCCCCAGGCCCTCTCCCACCGCCCCTGAAATGGTAGTTCTGCAGGACTCGGTCTGCAGGCGTCTTCTCAGTCTGTGAGCTCTTGCCGAGCAAGGCTGGTGTGGATAACCAGCCATTTCTCAAGCCAAACCTCTCCCTGGGAAGTTCTGGGCATCTTGAGTGATGATTAGGGCAAGGACTGCCAGCTGCCTCCCTGCATCTATTCTCTTCTTTGTACCTAGCAACAGGTCCCCACTGTTGAGCTGGGTACATGGTTGTCCATAATAAAGATGCTATTTCCCAGCCTGCCTTGGCAGTAGTAATGGCCATGTGACTTGGTTCTTCCCAACAGATGTGAAGGTGTCATGGGGGACTTCTGAGATTACTTGAAAGAAGCTCACTTGACTCGCAGTCTCGTCCCGTCTCCCCCTCCCCTTCCTCCTGTTCACCGACTGGACAGACACGTGATGCCCGACTCCACTGCCATCTTGGATCCTGAGGTGATGGGAAGGGCGGCAGTCACGTGCGCTGGAGCAGAAAGATGGGAGCCGTCTGGATCCTTGATAACTTGGTGGGGCTCAGTACCTGCCCTGGACGCCCACCTGGACTGCTTCATGGGAGAAGAAAAACAAACGCAGAAAACAGAACGCGCTGTGTGTCTAAGCCACTTTGAATCTGTTGAGCCAGGGGGCTGGAAGGAGTTCTGATACATTCTCCTCCCCATTAGGAAGCTGAGGATCTTCTCCCACCCCAAATCTGCTCTTCCTGTGTGTCCTGCCACAGTAACAGGCACACTCCTTTCTCCTACTCCCTCCTTGGCTCACCCCTTGTCCAGGCCCAAAACCAGGGCGTCACCTTCAATGCCCTCATCCCTCCTTATACCCAGCCAGCAATCCAATCCTGTCGTTCCTTCCTCCTCATTGACCGCAGGATCCACACTTGACCTCTAGGCCCCCATTCAGCCACCGTAAATGATCACCCTACAACCACCCAGAGACCTTGGGGTCCCCGGGGGCTCCGAAACCACAGAATGCTGGCCTCTCTCCTGGGAGCTAGCCCTGGCTTGCCTGAGACGAAAGGGGAGGGGGCAGCTGAGGGCGCCTGGAGGCTGGTCGGAGGGAGGAAGAGCCCCTGAAGGGACATTGAGGCCCCTAGGACGTGCCCTGTCTGCCCCCCACTACTTCTTCCAGGGCCAGCTGGGATGGCGTGATGGGCAAGGGAAAACCCAGGGCAAACCTTGACATTAATCTGCTGCAGCCATTCCTTCCTGGGGACTGGCCTCATTTCCTCCAAAATCATTTCTAGCCACTTCTTCTTGGGGAGACTTAATTATCAACTCACAGGCTGAGTGTGTGGAGCGCAGGCAGGGGCAGTCAGAGCCCCAGGCACCCCTGGGTTTAGTCTTCCATCCACTAAGCACCTGCCATGTCCTGGCCCAGTGCTGGGAGCCTCCAACATTCTTTGGGGAGAGTTTTTCATGCCTGTTTTATAGGTGGGACCCTGGGACTCAGAGTGGTGAAGTGACTTGCCCAGGGCAGCACAGCCCAAAAGGAATGGGCCTGGCATTGGCTCTGCGTCCATCCTTCTCCAAATCCCCATTCTTTCCCTGCTCACGGATTATCCTCAGCCTGGAGGAGTACCTCTATCACCTGCAGAGCTACTAACAATTCTGATTCCAGGGCCCAACCCCAGAAATCCTACTTCAGCTGCTGTGGGCTGGAGTGGGGGAGTTGGTTTTTCAAGGTGCCCCAGTCCCCAGGCAGTCGCGGTGCTCAGCAGGTCTAGGGCTGGCCCTGCACTGCACCTTGCCACCTTTCAGTGAGGGGAGCTGCCGCTGAGCCTGCTGAAAAGAGCCGGGGCCAGGAGACAGCTGTGTCCCTTTGCTGTTCCTACCCCATACTGGCTTCAGGGATTGTGGCTTTGAATTTTTCGTGCATTTAACCAAATCTAGTCATTCTTCCCATCCAATCTGCACAGAGATGTTAAGTTAAGCTGCTGTGCTCAGCCTCTGCCCTTGTCAGGCCCTGTTGGAACATTTTCTCAGGCTCCTCCCCATCCAGGGGGTCCCGGTGAAGCTCCTGGCCCCAGGGTGGTCTGGCCTGACCTCCTGCCCTGCCTTCTCTCCAGCTGGTCTCCTTCTCAAAGCCCTTGGACCTTGGCTTGTGCTTCCTCTTTCTTTCCCTCGCTGATCTGGAACACCCCCTCGATCCCCGCCTCACTCTCCAGAACCTACCCCAGCTTTAAATATCCCTTCCTCCAGGGAGCACTCCTTGACTGGCCTGGTCCACAGTCCTTCCTGGAACACTTGCTGTTGTTCATGTCCCCTCCTCTGCTGTGGCCTGAGACCTCCACATGTCTGTGTCCTAACAACACAAGCAGAGGTCACTTCTCAAGGTCATTGGTATGCTCTTGAATCTCTTCTTGACTCTGCACCCACACTCCCCGGCTGTGCCCCAGCCCTGGATTGTCCTAACAATGCCCTTTGACCTTCTTCCCCTGCCCTCAAAACTGACCTGCCCCGTGGCCCTTTACTCTGCTATGAAACTGTGAGCCAGTCTGTAATAATTTAGTCGGGCTATTTAATTTTTCCTTTTATTAGCAGAGGAACTATATTTTACGGAGCATCCGCCCTTTGCTAGGTGTTTTGCCTCAGTTAGTATATTCATCCCCCCAAATTCTCCAAGGTAGGTGTCTTACCCATTTTTACCAACGTGGAAACTAACATTCAGGGAACGATACCCCCAAGGCCGCACAGCCAGTGAGTGATGGAGCAGGGCGTGAGGTCTAGGCAGGACGTCTTCATTCATTTGCTTGGCACACGCTCCTCCTTTCTTGCTCTGCAGTCAACAGTCACTAGATGGCCTGGGAGGCAGCCGGGAGCCTGGCTCTCCTGGATGGAAGGTTGAGGGAGGGGGCGGGGATGCTGAGCCTGCAGTGCCCACATTCACCACTAGGAGGCAGGAGGGGGAAGGAAATGGCACATTATCTTCCCGGGGAGGCCACAGCAGCTCACTGATTATTTAGTTATTCTGAACGTTGCAAGTTTCAAAATGTGCAGTTGAAATCTTCCTTACATATGTTGAAGCACCATAGTCCAAGCAGAACTGTAATCTTTTTTGTTAACTAACGTAAAGGCATCAGCATGGTTGATAGAAAGAACAGAATCTCACTCTAACTTCCCGGCTTGAGCAACGAAGAGAACCACCACCAATGACCTCCTGTGTGCCAGGCGCTTTCCATGCTTTATCTCGTTTAATCTCCTCATCTTTGAGAGGTTCCCAGAGGTGAAGTAAACTTTCCCAAGTTTACACGGCAGAGCCAGGATTTCGATCTCAATTGATCTGACTTCAAAGTTTCTTGGCCTCTCCGAGCCTCTCCGAGCCTCAACAGCCTCATCTGTTAAATGGGCATAATCACAACAATACCTATCCAGTGTTGAGTAAGATAATGTACACAAAGTGCCGCGGAGGCACGGATGTGGAGTGCGACAGTGGGCAAAGTAGAAGACGCTGGTTGCCTGAGGTCTGTCACATGGCGAATTCTAAAACAGGTTCCCAAGCACAGTCTCCCTTTTGCAGCACCAACAGCATTAAAAATTCTGATGGCAGGTGTTTTCATATCTGATTTACACAGAGAAACTGAGGCCCAGAAAGGGGAAGAGATTTGGCTGAACTCTGAATTCGTGGTATTCCTTGATTATCGTTGATTCGCATACTCGACATTTATTGAAGGCCTACCACGAATCAGGCCTGTGCTAGGTGTGGAAATAAAGGGATGACTCAGGTATTGTCCCCGGCCCTCAGGTGTTCACAGTCCAGGTAAAGGAAGACTGCCCTGATCAGGAATATGCTCTCATTCCCCACTGCCTTCTGTGACGTTTCCTCACCCGTACAACCATTTATTGACCCTTCCCCAATTCCCCCATTCATCTACTCACCTATCCACCCACATACCAACCTAGCCATCCATCCACCTATCTACCCACAAATGCATCCACCCACCTATATACCTATTCATCCATTCATTCATCCACCCATCCACATACTAACTGTACATCCATCACCCACTCATTCATCCACCATCCACCCACTTACCTGTACATCCATCACCCATTCATTCATCCACCCATCCACCCACTTACCTGTACATCCATCATCCATTCATTCATCCACCCAGCCACCCACTTACCTGTGCATCCATCTAAACAACTGTTTAGGCATTCCCTCCTCTGGGTGAAGTCCCTCCTAGTGCTCCCACAGCCGTTTATGCTTCCCTCTATCACCTCACCCATTACTCCGGTTGTAATGGTCTGTTCTCTTGCCTGTATTCCCTCTAGACAGTGAGCTGCCTGAGAACAGAGACTGGAGCACAAGAGACTCAGCGAACGTTTGCTGAGTAAAGCAGTGCTGCCCACAGTGGGAGTGGCGCCTCAGGGTTTGTGCAAGACGATCCTCTGGGATGCAGGAGGACAATTTTAGAACTTCCATTTGCATTTAATTTTTAACTAAACAACAAGAACATAATTAATCATCCCCTGATATTTAAGATCCAGATTGATATATCGGCTAGCCCTGTATTGCTCCTGGTACGGGAGGCATCCTGAGAGAAGGATGGGTGTTCCCAGCTGTGGATGGCTCCTGGGGCTTCCTCTCTTGTTTGCTGCTTTTAAGCAATTGCAAATGCAGGACTTCTTCAACTATAGTGTGTCACTCATGTTAATTTTATAAAAGCGAGATTTTCAAATATCAGAATCTTTGTGCGACTTTGTAACAAGATGTAAAGTGAATTAGTTGCTGGTTAAATATGTTTACTATAATCCCCTGAATTAAATATCAAATGGCAAAATTGGGTATTAAATTTAGAAGATGTGGGCTCCAGGACACAGGGAATCCGCCACAGCACAGCTGGGCAGGGGAAGTCCAGAATGGCTGCTGGGCAGCGGGTCCAGAAAGCAGCTGGTTCAGATGGAGCTAATGGCCAGAGGACTCAGAGGAAAGCGACTTGTTGGTGGGCCTGATGTTTAGACAGGATGTGCCAGTTGAAGTACTGCTGAAGTGGTTGCTAAATAGCAGTTAACGTGAGCCACTCTTTTCCCACGGCCCAGCCTCTTCCAGGGGTCCCCTGGACCTCACCATGATCCAGACCCTGAGAAGTTAACGACTGGCACAGCAGGCAGCTTCTAGCCCTCTGCTCCGTGCTTTGGTGGCTAGTACTTGATCCATTCTGATTGCTCTCTACTATAAATCATCCCCATTTATTGAATTAAATTGGGTTGATTGGTGATTAAATATTTTTAGTATAATTCCCTGCTGGTTAGAATATCTGATGTGATGGAAAGTTTGGAAAAAAAATGAGGAGATGATATAGGCAAATAGGACAAAACAAAGCAGAGCAAATAGGAACACCAGGACCAAGAGAAAGCTTGCAAGAAAGCCAGCGTGCCGACAGGACGTTCCAGCAACTGCCGAGCCACCATCGACGTCTGCCAGTTGCAATCATGTAAATACCATTTCCTGATTTTCCATTTTTAGACTCAGCCTGTAAACAAAGAACAGAAACTACACTTGTAGTTGTGAAATGGAACATCAGCCTTGAAATCATAAAGGAAAGCTGACCAGGCTGGGAGGGTGGAATAGGGAGAGAAATTAACATCTTCATCTTACCAAGGGTGAGTCAAAAGACCCCATGGAAGGATGGTGGACCTAGGAGTGGAAATATAATAGCATTTACACCTGCAAAGGCATCCAGATGAGGAATACAAATGATTATCTAAACTCAGGTTAATCAGGAAGCTAACAGACAATGCCTAAAATTGCTAAGTCTAGAAAGCGTATTAAAACTGTGTTGTCTCGAGGTACGGAGTGAAGCGACACAGAAGCACCTGCAAGAGTTCCAAGGGGCCCCACATGGGAGGCAGTGGGGAGGGCGGCTGGGGCTTCCTCTTCTAAGCTCCTCTGTGCCCCTTGGCTTTCACCAACCACGTGCATGTGCTAAAAATTCAAGACCAGCAAGAGCTTTTTCGTGATTGAAGTGGACGAGGTGGAGACTGTTGAAAACACTCCATTCGACGGTGGTTCCTGGAATCTAAAATTCACTGACAGACACACTTTGCTTAGAGATCTGTTGCAATTCAGACTCCCCCCCAAAACCTTTCCCTCCCTCCCCTCCTCAGGTGAAGGCCTCCTCAGGTGAGGTCTGAGAGAGGTGCCCAGGTGGGGTCCCAGGGCTGGAGGCTGCTGCTCAGGTCAGAAGGGGATTGAGGGCCCTTCTCTGGGAGGAGTGTGTGCGGGAGTCGGGGGGTGGGGTGAGGGGGGAATGGGTGGGGGCAGGGCAGGAACCAGACCAGATCCCAGATGGCAGGAGTTTAGCATCCAGGGTGCCCATACCCACATCCTGCACAGCCCCAGCTGGGATGGCGGGCAGAGGGAACGCAGAGGGCAGGGGCCTTCCTGCCCAGTGAACAGGGACCTGGGGCTACCTGCCTGTGGATAAGTAGACCCTGGGACATTCGGCAGCCATAACATTCCTCCCTGAGGACAGATGGAGGCAGCAATTGGCAGCAGACACGTGCACACCTGGGACAAGGACTGTCCCTCTGCAGGTGGCAGAGCAGGCCCCAGGAAGGGAGGCCTGATCCTTCTCCCCGTCTCTCTCCCCGTCTGCCCCCACCTGAAGAGCCAAGGACACCGGTCTGCAGGGCGCCCTCCTGTCTCTCCGACTACTCCCCTTTCTGCCCACTGCAGAAAGTCCCGCTAGGACCCCCAGATTCCTCCCACCTTGGATAGGGCCCCTGATTCCAAAATAATACACCACTGCTCCCCACCAAACCCCGGGTTCTCAGGCCTGCTCCTACCTGACCTGGAGTCAGGCTCCCAGAAGTCAGGCTCCTTGGACCAGCAGCGCAGGCATCGCCTGGAGCTTCCCGGAAACGCAGGGCCTTGGCCTGCTCTCCAGACCTCCTGCATCAGAATCTGCAGTCTAAGAAAACCCCCAAGTAAGTCACATGTACATTAAAGTCTGAGAAGCAGTGTGTTAGAACACACCATCTGATAAATCGACTCACCCTATTATTACTAGGTGATGCCTGAAAATGCTTCCGACAAGCCAGGTGTGCTAAGACTACGTATGAGCTGACATGTAATTTTCACACAACTTTACAAGGTAGGGACTCTGTTGAATCCATTTCACAGATGAAGAAATTAAAGTTTGCAGAGATCAAGCAACTTGCCTAAGGTCACATAGCAAAGAGCAGAACAGGGGTTGAAGCCAGGCAATCGGGCTCCAGAAAACTCGTAGGTCTCGAGACTGAGGTTAGCAATGATGTCATCCATCCAGGGAGGGTTTGTGCTTATTCTAAAAGAGTCTTCAAAAAACATTCACTCTGGAGAAGCTGTCCAGGAGCTGGGAAGAGATGAGGACAAAGTGGGAGGGGACTTGGGTTCAAGAACCACCTTTTAAGAGGGTGACTTTGGGCAAGTCATTTAGCCTCATCTGTGGAATGAGAATGATGATGGCAGTTCCTGCCACAGGGGGCTGATAGATTATTTGATGAGAAAATATGCAAATTCCTCTGCAAACAGTGAGCATTCAACAGACCTTACTGGGCTCCTCTCGGGTGCTGGGGATGTAGAGATGGGAGACGACACCCCACCCTCTGAGGGTTCAGAGCCCGGCACTGGGGATCGGGGACACTGACATAGCTCTGATTTACAACAAAACAGTGTGTCTGTTACAACAGGAAGCACGGGGGACTGTGGGGGGCTGTGGGGGCCAGAGGAGAGAGGTGCAACCACTCTGTGCAGGAGGAAATGCTGTCCTGGAGGAGGTGACCCCTGAGGTGAGTTCGGCGAACTTAGGTTGGTGGAGCGGATGATCTAGATGAAGGAAGCGCACACAGCCCGAGCTGGAGAGGCAGTGGCGGAGCCTGCACAACACACTCCCCAGCAGCCAGAGGTGGAGAGGACTGGGGGGTAGTTCCTGCCCCACAGAAAGGGCAGGGGAGGATGGTGCAGGGTCAGACAGTGGATGGGCAGTGGACCTGCCCCTCCCGGATGGGCTGTCCAGGCCCTCTCCCACCTCCTGCTTCCTCTGACCTTTCCTCGTCTCTCCTGGCCTCCAGCTCTTTCTGGCTTTTCTGACAAAGTCTTCTGCTTTTTCTCCAGCGCCTCTGGATTTGGAGACCCAGTTTTGGGCCTAAATACCTCAGACCCCATGGTTCTGCTTCCCAGCTTCCTCCTCAGATCTGACTCTGGTCTTGGGAACATGGTACCCTCGGGGTTGCCACTAGCCTACGTGGTGGTTTTGTGCCTCTTGCTTGGGGCAGACACAGCCCTGTGCCAGGGTTCACAGGTAAGCAGGCTGAGTGCTGACTGGATTTCAGCCCCACTTGCCCCTCATTTGGGGGCCTTTGTGCAGTGTTCGACCTGCACAACCACACATGGTGATCCTGACGCTTAAACTCCTGCCCTCTGTTCTGCTCAGATTGGGGGTCCTTGGAGGGTGAAGAAACTGTCATACTCATTTCTGACACCCCAGTTTCCAGGAACAGCGCCCGGCACTCAGTGGGATGAATGGAGGGCCTCACACTCATGTCCTCTAGTCCAACTGCCAAAGGAAGGGAAGGGGAATCTGGGGCCACACTGCACGGCCCACTGCAGGTGCCAGGGCTGAACTTGTTTCAGTCTCTGGCTTGCCCCAGCTCGGGCTCAGAGAACCTCGGCTCCGCACTTCTGCCCTCCAGTGGGCCCAGACTGGGCTAGGTCCCTGAGGCCGGAGGCGGCAGTGGGGCCTTCCAGGTCCTCTGTGCACAGGCAGAGCTGCCCCCGCAGCACGGGAGGGACGGGGGATGGAGCTCCGGGGCAGTTACAACCAGGGTGGGAGATGTTAGGTTTCTGACAAGAATGAATGAGGAAACTCTCAAACCTGCCGATCATTTCAGGCCCGGACCGTGCCGTTCAGGCCTCCTGACTCCACCAGTGAGCGCGTCCACTGAGCTCCCCGGGGCCCCTGGGAGTCTGCGGGGAGCCCGAACCACCTGCTGCACCGCACGCTCCAAGTCTCTTTGAAATTACCTCTTTCATCTTAAAAATTCATGAGAATTTCGCACTCCACTTCTGGGCTGACTTTACAGTAACATTTGTGTTAAATTACTTAAAATAGGAGCTGCAGAAAGACACAGTTTCCCCGTCTTCGCACTCCGCTGGCACAGTCCTGGTGAGAAGATAGCCATTCTGTCGTTTTCCTGCCCTGCCTCCATCACTCTCTGGCGCCAGCGGCTCAGTTTCCTTTTGGGAGTACATCCCTCCCCACTCTCCGTCCACAGTCAGACTCAGCCCTCTGTCCCCGGTGGACCCGTGACTCCGGTCACATTCCTCCGAGCACAGTGATTGCTTCAGGAGTGAACATGTGGCCCCAGTGGAACCAGGGAGCGTTAGTGCCAGGACTTCTGCTGATTCTGTTGGGACAGAGAAGGCCTATTTCAGCTGGGATGGCTAAACCGCTGGGAGATAGCCTAGAAACTTCGAGGCCACCTAGTAGAAAAAAACTGCCTGAGAATGAACCAACCCAAGGGCAAGCAAAGCTGAAACACGGAAAAAGACAAAGTCTCAATGGGCCATGTAAGTCCCTGGATCTAGCTATACCTGAAGCCATGTATTTTTTTGGTTAAACTGGTTTGCATTAGGTTTCTTTCACTTGTAACCAAAAGAATTCTGACTAATTCAACCAGTGGACACACGTCCCAGTTTGGAGGCCCAGGCTTATTGGAAAGAATGTCAGAGCTCTGGAATGGAGCCAGAAGACTGGATTTGGGTCCTAGCTTCCCCACAAACTTGCTATGGGATTTTAAGGTTTGGATTAGGCCATCTCCAGGGTTTCTTCCAACTCTAAGATCCTCTGCCTAAAACTCTCGTAGAAATTTAATGAAAGACAAATTTACCACAGAATTGGGGTGGGATTCCTGGGCTGCAAAT
This sequence comes from Equus przewalskii, assembly GCF_037783145.1. Classification (NCBI taxonomy): domain Eukaryota; kingdom Metazoa; phylum Chordata; class Mammalia; order Perissodactyla; family Equidae; genus Equus; species Equus przewalskii. The sequence continues at coordinate 77,004,794 of NC_091845.1, read as the reverse complement.
CTGGAGATTGTGACTCTATGTCTGAGTGGGGCTTAGAAGTCTGTATTTTTAATGAAATGTCCAGGTGGTTTTGATACATAGCCAGGTTTGGAAACCATTCGGCTTCTTAAACTCTTCCTCCTAATGCAGCCATTTAAAGATTCGTTCAACAGGAAGTTGTTGAGTACCTACCGTGTCTTGGTGGCACCTACCTCTGACAATGGCCTTCTTGTTGGGTGGGGGAGGCTGACCTCCATCCTCATGCCGGACTTTCTGTAAAATCCCAAAGCTGACTCTGAGAAAGAACCCACATTACTGGCAACACACTTCCTCCAGTCATTCAGTTGCTTCACAAATGGCATCTAAAACTTTTATTGATGAATAAGCTATTCACTGTCCAGCTGGTTCATTTATAAACAGCAAGTGGGTGAATGCGTGCATTTATGTCGCCATTGCTGTTGACATCTCATTTAAAACCTTAATGAGACTGTGCCATGGCAACTGTAACTCCCACAGGACCAGAACTCAAATGGCTTATTATCAAGATCAACATTTCTTATATTAAGGTATGCAATATTAGTGTCATATTTTATGCATGGTTACTTGTAGCATAGTTCAGCTCGGGGCCAACACCATATTGAATTATTTAAAGCCATTTCTCCCCGGCTTATTAAAAAGTTCAGTAAAATATATATTAGTGTATAAAATTTTAATGCATAGTTCACATTGCTGTATTTGCAAGCTCTTGGCCTTTAGAAGAGGAAAGCCAGGAAACCGAGCTCCGAACAGACTGTGTCTTTGAGAAGGTGCAGACTGCGCACCCAGACACAGCCTGCACTTGGTCTCAGCGATGGCTTCAATCCTGCAAGGCTGTCTTATACAAGTTACGGGGGAAGAGGCCAGAATGAGGTGACAGCCACCACTCGTGGCTTACCAAGGTTGAATCGGGTGACTTTCAGCTTGAGCAACTTACTACATTCCTCTGAGCCCCAATTTCCCCCAAAATACCTGAGGCTGTGAATATAAGACCCACGACCCCCACTGGGTGCTCCCCACCTGTTCCATCGCCCTCCATGGATGTTCATTTCTTCTCCTGAGAGCTGGGTCTTCAGCGCCTTCTCATTTTTCTTCTTTATGCCCCTGGCTGCCTTGACTCGGGCATTGTTCTACGGCGGGAGAATGTGTCGCCTGTGTCGTGTTGTTGCTTGTACCCTCTTTGCAGCAGGAGACGCTCAGAAGGAGGAAAAGTTCATTTTTCTATCTTCTCTTGCCTCTTAACAGGTAAGGACAGACTGGATCTGGACTCCTTTGCCTCTGGAGAGAGTGACAGCTTTTGGGTTTTAGAGCCCAGAACAGAAGCTATCAGGAGTCTTAGGTCAGGGTCCCGAGAAGCAGACCCTGAGACCAGGATTTGGGGACAATCTGGGAGGGGAGCCCAGGAGGGAAGTGGAGAAGTGAGACCAGGAAGGAAGGGGAGCCGATGCAGGTGTGTTAACGAGTGGTACCTGCTCGGCGCATCCAGGCTCCATCCCACTCGGACGTCCGGGAGATGGTGGGAAACAGCTCCGCGTTGTCCCACACCAGGGGCCCAGAGCTGGCATACTTATCCGCCAAATGCTTCTGTCGTTGGTTGAAGTTGCTCCCAGGGCATTAGCTTCTGGGCACCCCTGGCCCGCACCCTGGGCCGAGCACATGTCTGCAGCTGGCAAGTCCTCAGGCAGTCCCAGGGCCTTGCAGGAAGATGCTGTTGGCTTCCCCAGCAAGGTGAGTCCTGGGGTTAGGTGACTACTACACTGGCACCCAGAAGACAGTCTCTCCACAGTGAGGGGGAGGCATGGAGGTTGGGGCTTCTGGTGACTTCCAGAGATGCAGGGGAAGAAGGTGGTGGTGGGTCCATGCAAGGTGAGAATGACACTTTCGTGTCAGGGCCTCTGAGGGATGGCACACAGATGTTGAGGACTGGGCCCTGAGGGGTATGATATTGGGGAACAGCAGTGAACAAACGCTGTGCCCAAGCCAGGCAGAAGGAGGTGACCCCACCCGTTTTAAATGGACAACATAGATGATAAGAATCTTGCTGGTGGTCATGATGGACTGAAGGCCAGAGATGCTTCCTCAAGTTTTCAGGACTGTGCAAATCCCACTGGCTTGTCGGGTGACCTGGGGAAGAGAGAGTATCCCCAGTAATGAATGATGTTGGGTATCTCATTGCCCTGGTGAGTGGAGCTGAGAGCCAGATTGAACTTGAGTTAGGAAAGAAAGCAATGATACTTGCTCTTAAGGCTTGTGGAGTAAAGGCAAACCTATTTCAGTCGTTGGAGTGAATAAGGTGTTGCAATCAGGCGAGAGGCAAGCCTGAGATGTGGGGCCACAACCCCAAGGGTGAGCAGTTGTAGTTAAATGCTGTGCATTCAGCAGAGGCACACAAAGGGAAGGGTGTCCCTGCAGCAGGAGACGACAGCATCAAGAGACTGCAGCACCCAGCAGAGAGTGACTAAGTGACAGAGACAAAAAAAAGGTGCCTTATCATCCTTAAAGACTCAGCAAGAGTGTGAAGTCCTGGAGAAGAGGAAGAATAGGACCTGAGGATGAAGTCCAGACACTCAGGGAACTGTAACACAGAGCGGGACCTCCTGTTTTCCCAAAGGCAGCCTGTCACTTCGAGAGACAGCACAGGCTGGAAATGGGGACAGTGTCAAGAAGGCTGGGAGGAATTCACAATTGACCAAGGCATGCGTGTTACCTGGGGAATTAAAGTTTGGGGCAACCATCCCTGATTGAAGGACCCTCCTGGCCTTTGCAAAGCCGTATGGAGGGCAGGCCAGTGGGTCTCGGGACCAGTCTATAGCGACATCACTCCACATCTACCACTGAGGTGTAAGCGAAATACGAAAACATGGTACAGTAACTCAGATGTCCACAGTGGACAAAACGTACTGTGGTCCCACTTTGTTGAGGCACACAGAACACTGGAGGGGAAATTTTAAATACCACGGAGGGCATCCTCCTACTACACAGGGAACAAATATTGTTAAAATATCAAAAGGGCTGTACATCTATGAGCCTGAGACACGCACATGTCTCCGGCCAGCCCTGAGATAATAATTCTAACCCTTGGATGACGGAGTCTTTATGAGAGCGGGGTCTGACAGGCATCCACGCTTCCACCAGAAGCACAGGGGAGTGGAGGAGACCCCCAGGAGCAGGGGAGGGGGCAGGTAGAGGTGGCGGGGGAGGGGAGGGACACAAGCGGTTCTGTGTGACTGGAAGTGCAAGTTGGAAGTTCCAGGACAGAAAGATGGAGACATAAGCAAAGATCAGTTCCCAGGGGGCCCTAAAAATATGGTGACCATATATTATTCTTTAAATTGGGCCACTTTTTTGTAATTAAACTTTTTATTTTGAGTTAATTATAGATGCACATGTATTTGTAAGAAATAATAGAGAGGTTCTGTGTACCCTTCACTCAGTTTCCCCCGATGGTAATGTGTTGCAAAACTCTAGTACAAAATCACCAACAGGATATTGACACTGATACAGGGAAGATACAGGACATGCTCATCACTACAGGGATCCCTAACTCTGCCCTTTTTAGCTGCACCCAATTCCCTTCCACCTACTATCTCTTTAACCCCTGGCAACAATTAACCTGTTCTCTATTTTTATAATTTTGTTATTTCAAGAATGTTATATAAACGGAGCTACATCGTATGTAACCTTCGGAATTGGCTTTTTTCACTCAGCATCCTTCTCTGGAGATTCATCCATGTTGTCACAGGTATCAGCAGCCTGCCCCTTTTTATTGCTGAATAGTATTCCAGAGCATGGATGTGTCACAGAGTGTTTAGCCATCCACCTGCTGAAGGACATCTGGATTGTTTCTAAATTTTGGCTATTATGACTACGGCTGCTCTAAACATCCATGTTCAAGTTTTTGAGTGAACATGAGTCTTTATTTCTCTGAAATAAATGCTCAGGAGAGCAATTCCCAGGTCTTATGGAAGTGGCGTGTTTAGTTTTTTGAGAAACTGCCGGACTGTTTTCCAGCGTTCAAAGAACTCTGTCCCATTCTACATTCCCCCGAACGCGTGAACGACCTAGTTCCTCTGCAACCTCACCGGTATTTGGTGTTGTCCCTAATTTTTTAAATTGGGATATAATTGACATATAACATTATAAGTTTAAGGTGTACAACACATTGACTTGATACACTTACAGTGTAACATGATTGCCACTGCAGTCTTAGCTAATACCTCTACCGTGTCACAGAATTACCATTTCTTCCGGAGGGGGGACAATGCAGATCTAGTCTCTTAGCAAATTTAATGTTTATAGTACAGTTTTGCTGTCTATAATCACTGTACTGCGGATTAATCTCCAGGACTTATTGATCTCCTACTTGCGAGTAAGTACCCTTACACAACCTCTCTCCCATCCCCCACCCCCAGCCCCTGGTAGACACCACGCCACTCTGTTCCTTTGAGTTTGGTCTTTTAGCTTCCATGTATAAGTGAGATCATACAGTATTTGTCTTTCTATGTCTGACTTATCTCACTTAGCACGATGTCCTCAGGGTCCCTCCATGTTGTTGCAAATGGCAGGATTTCCCTTTTTTTTCATGGCTGAATAGCATTCCAGTGCATATATACCATGTCTTCTTTATCTATTCATCTGTTGATAGGCACTTAGATTGTCCCCATGTCTTGGCTGTTGTGAATAATGCTGCAATAAACATGGGAGTGCAGAGAGCTCTTCGATAGCGTGTTTTCATTCCCTTTGGATAGAAACCAGAAGTAGGATTGCTGGATCATACAGTAGTTTTATTTTTAATTTTTTGAGGAACCCTCATACTGTTCTCTATATTTGCTGCACCAATTTACATTCCTACCCACAGTGCGCAAGGGTTCCCTTTTCTCCACATCCTCGTCAGCAGTGTTGTCCCTAATTTTTATTCTACCATCTGGTAGGTGTGTAGTCATATTTTATTGTGGTTTTAATTCATACTTCCCTAATGCTAATGATGCTGAACATCTTTTCATGTTCATCTGTGTATCTGATTCCGTAAAATCTCTGTTCATGTCTTCTGCCCGTTTTCTAACTGAATTGCTGTTGTTTTTAACTACTGAGTTTTGAGGGTTCTTTATATATTCTAGATTCTAGTCCTTTGTTGGGTGTGTGGTTTGCAAATATTTCTCTCACTCTGTAACTTGTCTTTTCATTCTCTTTACACAGTCTTTCATGGAGCAAAAGTTTTAAATTTTGCTTAAATCCAGCTTATCATTTTTTCATTTTTATGGATCATACTTTTGCTGTCAAGTCTAAGGCCTCTTTGTCTAACCTTAGATCCAAAGAAGACACTTTGAGAGCAAAGAGGAATAATAGGAATAAGCTACAAATATACAGGGCAAGTCAGGATGTATGGTTACACCGTCCACAAGTCATATTAAATAGCTTGTACTTAATCCTGTAGGTAATGGGAAGTAACAAGATGAGATTTAGGTAGGAAATGGATTGGCAGGGCCAAAACTGGAAGAGTGAGCCCCTTAAGGAGGGGCTTCTAAAATTCAAACAACTGCAGAATGTTGGGGTGGGAAGAGACCTCAGAAATCAAGTCCAACCTTCTCCGTATGTGGAGGAAGACAGTGGCACAGAGGCACAGAGATGTGTACTCCCATTGCCGATTCTTCATCACGAGTGATGGAAACCTCCTCTGGATAGTTGACAAGTCAGCTAGTGATTCACAACTTTAATGCAAATTCAGGCCGCTGGGGTCTTGATGCAATACATGACACCAGGATCACCTTCTGATTCAGCAGGTCTGGGGTGGGGCCTGAGAGTCTGCATTTCTGATAAGCTCCCAGGGGATGCCTGTGCTGCTGGCCCATGGATCACACTGAGAGGAGCAAAGTTTAGAGAACATCAAACAGCTCACAGAATGTCCAGGTGAGCCAGAGACCAGGCAAGGTGGCTTCACAGTCAGGAATAATGCTTGGATCACGCTGGGAAGCTGGCACACGCGCTGTGGGGGCCCTGCCGGTGCCGCTGGCACTGGGCCCTGCACACTGCTGCCCGAGCCCCCGTTGCTGCCACCCTTGCTGAGTGGATTCCCCAGGGGCCCGTTTCTGCACATCAGGAGCTCCAGATTCACAGTCCAGCCTGGGGCATCTGACAGGCAAAGTGGGGTTCAGGCTTGTTCCTCGCTACAAGGGAAGCTGGAAAAGAGAGCACCCCTTAGCTCCTCTAGTTGGGAGGCCCCAGTCCACACAGCAGGGGATCCCCCAAACTCAGTTCAAAGGAGCTAGACAGCCAGAAAGATTGGTAGTTGTTCACTCCATCCTCTCCCGGGGACAAAGCCTACCATCTCCTACCAACCAATAAGGGTTAAAATCCTGAAACTTCTGGGAGGAAGAACACAGTAACTTGAGATGTGTGAGGGCCAATAATAATTTTTACGGCTCCATCTATTAAAGAAATGTGTGGATATTTGTTGAGTGCCTACTATGAGCAAAGCACTGAAAGCTCAGTACCCTGTGTTCATCTTTCCATCTCGTCAGGAACTAGTTTCCAAATATCTCTGCAGTTTCCTTCAGGCTTATGACTTTTCTCTGACTCTGCAGAAATCATGGGAATGGTCTTTTTTCAAGAAGGACAAGTCTCCCTGGCATCTATGATCCCTTTGAACTTCTGTTCAGACATCAATTCATTTGCACCAAATTGTTAAACTCTATTTATTCCTTTTACCAGCAGGCTCCTGGCATACTTTGCTTCATACAGAGGGGAGAATGGGCTGTCTTTCTGGAATATCCGAAAGCATACTTGAATAAAATGAGGATCTCATAACAATCTGAGGAGGATATGACACACCACAGATGGAAGGAGCCTCAGGATGTTCAATGCTTGCAAAGCAACAAACAATGGAAAGGAAGGAAGATAGAAATGGGATTTGATAACAGGTGGTCGGTATGAAAATCTGAAATCCTAATTTAGATAAGCAGACATATACCTTTATGAAAAAAAACCCTGAAAATGGTAACTAAAAGGGTAAATATATAACATTTTTCTTATTATTTAAATGTCATTGAAGAGATAGTTGACTGTCTAAACAACAACAAAAAGCCACAATGGCATGCGGGGTTTATAATAGATGTGTAAGTGAAATATATGATAGCAAAAGCACAAAGGCTAGGATGGGTGAAATGAAAGCACATGATCATGAGGTTCTTATACAGTATGAGAAGTGGTAAAATATCACTTGAAGGTATAGCATGATAAGTTCAAGATGTGTGAATCTTAAAGCAACCACTAACATAGCAAAACAAAGAGTGACAGCTTATAAGCCAACAAAGGAGATAAAATGGAGCATAAACAATACTCAGTTCATCCAAAAGAAGGCAGGAGAAGCAGAAAAAGGGAACAAAGAACAGATGGGACAGGAACTCCTTTTTTGAAAAAAAAACCATATTTCCTGTAGGCAATATAAAGTTGGGTCTTGCTTTTTTATCTACAAAGAAAAATCCAGGCACAGATGACTTCACTGATGAATTCTTCTAAACATTTAAGGAAGAAATAATATCAATTCTATATGAACCTTTCTAGAAAATCGAAAAGGAGGGAATCCTTTCCCACTCAATCTGCAAGGCCAATATTACCCTGACACCAAAACCAGACAAAAGACTTTACAAGAGAAGAAAGCTACAGACTATATCCCTCACAAAGTTGATGTAAAAATTCAAAACAAAATGTTAGTAAACCAAATCCAAAAATGTGTAAAAAGGGATAATACATAACTGGTGAGTTTATGCCAGGAATGCAAGGTTGGTTTAACAGGTCAATTGATCAATGGAATTCACCATATTAATAAACTGAAAAAGAAAAAGTAATTAATATCTTATTAATTATAATAAAATATAACATTTTAATATTATTATATATAATAAAAATACAATAATTAATCATAATAAAATAAAAATATAATAAAAATAATTATCTTAATACCTGCAGAAAAACATTTGACAAAATACAGCATCCACTCCAGATAAAAACTCCCAGCAAATAGCTGTTCTTCTAAAGGGAATTTCTGCAGCTTGTTAAAGGACATTTGTGACAGACCTACAGCTGACATCTTCGTTAAGGGTGAAGGGCTGAATACTTGTGCACTTAAGATCAGGAATAAAGCAAGAATGTCTGCTCTCATTGCTTCTATTCGACATTGTACTGAAGGGTCTAGCCAACATGATAGGGCAAGGAAAAGAAATAAAGGCATCCAGATCAGTGATGAAGAAGCAGAGGTGTTCTTATTTGTGGCTAGCATGATCCACAGTGTAAAATATCCAAGGAAATCGACAAAAAGATGCTGGAACTAATAAGTGAGTGTAGCAATGTTGTAGGATACAAGATCTGCATTTAAAAATCAATTCTAATTCTCAATACTAGCAACCAATGATCCAAAGCAGAAAATTAAAAGAAAATTTACAATAGCCTCAACAAATATGAAGTATTTTGGGGTGAATCTCACAAAAGATGTCCAAGTCTTATCCGCTAAAACTACTAAACATTTCTGAGAGAAATCAAAGAAGACAAGTAAATGAGTTGGAAGACTAAATATTGTTAGGATGTCAATTCTTCCCAAATTGATCTACAGATTCAGTGCAATCCCTATCAAAATCCAAGAAAATTTTCTTTTTGGGAGAAATTGATGAGCTGATTCTAAAATTTGGATCAAAATACACAAGACCTAGAGTGGCCAAAATGAATTTCATAAAGAACAAAGTTGGAGGACTAATGTTAACCGATTTCAAGAATTACAAAGCCACAGTAGTCAAGACAGTGTAGTATTGGCATTAGGATAGACAATGGAACAGAATAAAGAGTCCAGAAAAAGACCACACGTGTATGACAACTATGTTTTCACAAAGATGCAAAGGCAATTGGGTGGAGAAAGGACAGTCTTTTTAAGAAATGGTGCTGGAACACTTGGATACCTGTATGCAGTAGCACGACATTGATCAATGCCTTACACAGTGTACAAAAATTTTCTCAAAGTGGATCACAGACCTAAATGTAAAACCTAAAACTATAGAAATTCTAGAAGAAAATCTTTGCGATCTTCAGTAAAGATTTATTTAATAAGACACCAAAAGCACAGTCTATAAAAGAACAAATTAATGATTTGGACTGCACTGAAGTTAAAAACTTCAGCTCTTAGAAGATGCTGCTAGGAGCCAGCCCGGTGGTGCAGTGGTTAAGTTCACATGCTCCACTTCAGCAGCCCAGGGTTTGCTGGTTTGGGTCCCAGGTGTGGACCTACGCACTGCTTATCAAGCCACGTTGTGGTAGGCATCTCATAGATAAAGTAGAGGAAGATGGGCTTGGATGTTAGCTCAGGGCCAATCTTCCTCAGCAAAAAAAAGAGGAGGATTGGTGCTGGATGTTAGCTCAGGACTAATCGTCCTCCAAAAAAAAAAAAATGATGCTGCTAAGAGAATGAAAAGACAAGCCAAGCACTGGGAGAAAACAAAGCATACATCTGATAAAGGATGTGCATCCAGAATACGTAAAAAACTCTAGAAATTTAATAATAAAAAAAGCCAGTTAAAAATGGGCAAAAGATTTCAACAGATATTTCAGCAAAGAAGATATATGGATGGTAAATAAGCATATGAAAAGATGTTCAATATCATTCATCATTAGGGATCTGCAAATTAAAACCTCAATGAAATACCACTTCACACCTAAACTTACGAAGGCTGACCATATCAAATGTTGGCTAGGATGTGAAGGGACAGGAACTCTTAGACACTGGGAATATAAAATGACCCAACAACTTTGAAAAACTATTTGGCAGTTTCTTAAAAGGTTAAACATACACCAGCACTCCACTCCTAGGTATTTACCCAAGAGCAAAGAGAGCATGTGCCCACATGAGTACTCATAGCACCTTTGCTTGTAACAGCCCAATGCAGAAGCAACCCAAACGTCCGTCAATGGTGAAAGGACAAACCAACTGTGCTGCATCTGTGCAACAGGATGCTACTCAGCCGTAAAAAGGAATGAACCATTGTTGCACATTGAGAATACAGCTGCATCTTAAAATAATTATTCTGAGTAAAAGAACCCAGATAAAAAAGAGCACATAAAAACCAACTATGCTCATTAGTGGTCAAAAATGAAAATAGCAAGCTATTAAACTCTAAGCTTAGATTCCAGTCAGTGAAGAACACATTGATGATACAAAATTATTAGTGACCTAGAGATCAAATCAGGGAATTTCATTTTCATTTTCAAAGATTGATGAGAAATAACAAGTTGATTTCAACAGTCAGAATCCCCCTAACTATTAACTCAAGTGATCAGATGTAAATGATCATCCTTCTAAATCAGTTCACCTGCACAGAATCTGTTCTTTTATTATTATTATTCTTATGGATAATTTTCAACAATAAGAGTAGAATGAACAGTGTAACAGACCTTTGTGTTCCCATTACTCATCTGCACCAATTTTCAACTATACAGCCCCGCCCACTCCGTGTGCCTCCCGCCCGGACATCATACCATTTCATCTGGAAATATTTGTTTGTATTTCTACAAGAAAAAGACTACTTTCAGGCTCTGTTTTAAACTTCTCATAATTCAGAAGCAGCCCCGGCAACTTCATCTGAAAATCTTGGGGAGATTTGAGAGGAGAGCGGGACTGCAGCACACTGATAAAGGAGAAGCGATTTAACCGCCAAGAGATTTTTCTAAAGAAAAGGCTTATCTTCTCCATTTACAAAAAAAAGAAAAAGAAAAAAGGTTGATTTTTCTGTAGCTAGTAGGCAGTGATGTCCTATTAGGCTCCATGTGAAAATTCCAGGGGCTGTTGTGTAACATGACCATTATCCAGGAAAGGAATGTGCATTTTTAGATGGCAATGTGAAATTCTAGAACCAGCCCCTGTGTGCAGTCAGGCTCCTAAGGGCATCCACACTTGCTTGATAGGGGGATCGCCCAACAGGTGTTGGCCTGGGAGTGCGTCTGGGACACCAGGTCCCTGGAGATGTTTTCACAAGACAGTGGGATTCTTTGTTCTTCCAAACCTTCAAATCTCTCCACCTCCTTTTCTTTTTTCTTCGTTTTTTTTCCTGCTGTGGCACCACCTCCCTTCTCAGATGTGGTAACTGTCCTCGTTGTAGGGAAATACTCCATTGAATCCATAGCATTGCTAGTGAGAAGGAACAAAGTTTGTGAGGACAGAAATTTGCGCTCCTGCTCCTTCCCTCCTTTTTTTTCCGTGAATTTAGCTACACTATACGTATACAAAGTACACGAATCCTAAGTATGTAGTTTGAGGAATTTTTACACGTTTGTGTTCATGTAACCATCACGTACGAAAGCATGTGGAACTTTTCACGGACCCCAGCAAGCTCCCCCATGCTCACTCCCAAGATCAGTAACACGCCCCCGCCCCTCCAAAGTAATGCCGCTCTGACTTCTGCAAACGGAGGTAGCTGTTGCCTGTTGTTGAACTCACCCAACCGGAACTAAGTCTTCTTGGATGTCCAGCTTCTTTTGTTCAACGCTGTCACGAGATCCATCCATGTTGTGTGTTGCAGCAATCTTTTGCTTTTTTTAATAAAAGGATGTTATACGGTCCTCCATTGGATGAATATGTCACCATTCATATTTCTCTTCTCCTGTTGATGGACGTTTGGGCCTGTCAGCAACAGTAACACCATCCCTGGCCAGTCAGTGTGGTGCACTGTCTTCTTCAGACTGCGCCCTGCCCTTTCACTCTCCTATTGTGGCCTTTGATGAAGAAGAGTTGTTAATTTTAATGAAGTTCAACATATTTATCTTTTTCTTTATGGCTACTGCATTTTGTGCTCTGTTTAAGAAAGCCTTGCTCACCCCAAGATCTTTTCCTGTTTTCTCCAGAAGCTTTGTTGTTTTTCTACTTTTCATGTTTAGGTCTATAACCACTTTCAATTTAATTTTTGTCTCTGATGTGAGGTAGGGGTGAAGATTCATGTTTTTCCCACATGGATATCCAATTGACCCAACACCGCCTACTGAAGGGCCATCTTTCCCCACTGAATTTCAGTAACACAATTCATTGGCCATGTAAGCATGGGTCTGTTTCTGGACTCTATTCTACCCATTGATCTATTTGTTTATCCTTACACCAACATCAAACTATCTCAATTATTAATCTTTGAAGTAAGTCTCAGTATCTGGTAACATAAGTCCTCTTACTTTGTTTTTCTTTTATAAGATTGTTAGAGTTATTTAAGGTCCTTTGCATTTCCAAATGAGTTTAGAATCGACTTGTCAATTTCCATAACAAAACTCTGAAAATTTTTATTGTTATTGCATTGACTTTATAGGTCATTTTGGGGAGAACCGACATCTTAACAATATTGACTCTCTGACTGACCCAATATATCTCTCCATTTCCTTAGGGTTTCTTCAGTGTCTCTTGACAATGTCTTGTAGTTCTCAGTGTAGAGGTATTGTACATCTTTCATTAGATTTTCCTATTTCTGTTACTATAAATGGCATTGTTTTAAATTTCATTTTCTAATTGTTGCTAATATGTAGACATACAAATTTCAAAATGTTGACCTTATGTCTGATGACTTTTATAAATTCTCTCTTATTAATTCTCATAGTTTTCTTTAGATTCGTTTCTGTATATACTATGATGTTACCTGCAAATCATGATGGTTTTCTTTCTTTCCTTCTAATGTTTTACACCTTTTGATTTCTTGTTCTTGTTTTATTGAGCTGCCTAGGATTTCCAATATAATGTTGCATAGAAGTGAGAGTAGCAACCTTTCTTGTTTGTCATCTCAAGAGGAAAGCATGCAATAGTGTATCATGAAACATGACGTTAGCTGTAGGTGTTGTGTCCATATCCTTTATGAGATTAAGTTCCCCTCTTCCTAGCTTTCTGAAAGTTTATTTAAAAAATCATAAACTAGCGTTGGGGCTGGCCCCGTGGCCGAGTGGTTAAGTTCGCGCGCTCCGCTGCAGGCGGCCCAGTGTTTCGTTGGTTCGAATCCTGGGTGCGGACATGGCACTGCTCATCAAACCACGCTGAGGCAGCGTCCCACATGCCACAACTAGAAGAACCCACAACAAAGAACATACAACTATGTACTGGGGGGCTTTGGGGAGAAAAAGGAAAAAAAAAATCTTAAAAAAAAAATCATAAACTAGTGTTGAGTTTTAGAAAGTGCTTTTTCTACATCTATTGAGATGATAATGTTTTTTCTTTTTTATTTGGTCAAATGGTGAATTGCACCACTTTTTGATTATTAAACCAAATTTGTACTCATGAAACAAACCCACTTTGGTTATAATGAACGTGTTTATACACCGCTGGATCGGATTTGCATTTTCTTTGATTTTTGCATCTCTGTTTTTGAGTCGTGTCTCTGGAAATGTTGTGCGCGTGGTGGGTGTTTGGATATGGTCAGATGAATAAATTCCTGAGTGTCCCTCGGCCAGACTCTGTGGGCACTGCTGTGAGGGCTTCATCTGGGTGTGGTTTCCTCATTCCCGCCCACTCTACACCAGCTTCTGCTCATCTCTCTGCAAGGGGCACTGCAGGAAAGAGACCACTCAAATCTTAGGCCAAGCGAGATGTGCTCAGAGCCGGTGGAGTGCCCAAACGGGGTCCCAACCGCCATGGGGGAATCCAACCCCAGCAGCCCAGGGGCATCCCGGAGCTGGCTCCCACTGCTAGCAAGAGCTGATGCTTAGCACTTCAGGAATTGTGCAAGCTGGTTATTGATTAGACATTATTAAAAGTTAAATCATATAAATTTGCAATTAAATAAGTTATATTAAAAACAAAGATAAGACATACTCAAAACTCATCACTTTTTAATTATTTTACTACCCTCTTTGCCTTTTCGGTCATTTCCATTTGTTACATCTATATGGCAGAAATACTGTATAATGGTTGGCTACTGATCATCTTTGCCCAACTCGGCATTTAGTGACATCATGTTAGAGCTTGAAATTGGTTGTGTTGGGAGTATTGACGATATGGAAAACACCAAACACTACAAATCAGGGCTTTTTATTTTCCCCGGAGAACTGGTTGTTAAACATTTGCAAGCACACTGCCATAGCGACATCTGCTCCCTACATCTCTTCCCACTTTAGCACCATCCGGCTTTCTCTCTATTTATCAGTTTACCTCTTTGTGTACCTTTCCTACAAGAACATAAGTTCCATGAGGGTGGAGATTTTTGTTTGTTTTCTTCATCTTAGTGTCCTTAGCACCAACAGCCATGTCTGGCACACAGCAGGCCCTCAAGAAATTTTTCCTGAATGAATGGATGGGAGTGTCTGCACACCCTCCCTTGCCTAACTCCCGCAGGCACTGCATCATTTAGCCCCAAGGACTTGGCCCATTTGCAGCAGCTCTGCCTCCCCCAGCCCCGACTCCGACGACTTCATCCAGGACTTCCTTCTCTCCCTGACACCAACAGCCTTTCCCTTCATTTCTCCACCTCTGCTCTTCCTGCTTGCTAAGACCCCTCCACAGACCCTCCAGGAAGGCTGGACCTCATCATTCCTCCTTCAGCCTCACTGTGGCTCCTGCAACAGTGTTTTAAAAAGTCTAGTTCCAGACCCTGGACCTGCTGCTTCTTGTTACACAGTCGGATTATACTTCGGGAAGAATATAATTTTGACGGCAGCCGAAGGCTCCCTGGAGACGCTTCAGGTGGTTAGCATCTGATGTGCAGGTGGGAGAGGTATAGCGGTGGGGTTTGAAAGCAGCCCAACGCACACAATGGGAACAAATGAGCTTTTATCTATTTATACACTAAAGTTTTGGATCTTTGTGATTTTGTTTGAAAAAAGAATTTTGCAGATCTATAGGATAAAGTCTACTGAATCCTCTCCTCTTGGAACATGTAGACCCACGGTCCTTCCTTCTCTGCCCTGCTCTGGAGGACCTCTGTGGACAGCACCAGCCAGGTTCCCTTGCCTGCTATGCTCCTGGGGCTTTCGGCCAATGGGAGGCCCTGACACGAGATGGGAGGAGGGACTAGAGACTGTCAGGGTGCTATGCCCCCGCTCCCGCCTTGCCAGGCTGTGGTTGGCACTGGCTGTGGTCCTCCATCCAAGACCATAGCTCCTGTCGGGTGGCTCTTCTGACAGCTCCAGTTTCCGTTTCCAGTTACCGCTCCCTTCTCTTAGCCCTCCAAACCTAGGGATGCTAACCATTTTCCCTTCCCACCGCTGCTGGCCCCCGGGCTTCACCCTCAGTTGTTGGTTTCCTGAGCCCTGCCCACACCTCTGTACATAGCCCCTTCATTAAACTCTCCTCAGCCTCCCTTTTGAGTGAGCTGGCTATTTCCTCCTGAACTCTCACCCATACCAAGCCCTTATTCTTGAGTGTGGCTTCCAAGGCCGTCATCCTTCATCATGGCACCCTTCCCCCATACAGCTTGTCCTCCGTGACCGTGGACTCGTCACCGTGCCCTCTCACACTCTAAGCCCTTTCTCACCTCCGTGCGTTGCTTCTGCTGTGCCATTTCTCCTCCAGGCTGTTGATGGTACCAGCACCAGGCACCTGATGCTGCATTCACCTGTCTGCGGGTCGATCTCCCTGCTGGGGTGTGTGGGTGCTCTGGGGCAGCAGGGGCAAGATACCCCTTAGGCCTGACACAAAGCCTGGTACAGAGCCATGTGCTGACTCAAAGTGATGACTGAAAGGCAAGTCTCCTCCAAACGCCATCCCTGCCCGCAAATCATTAGCATATCATCTCTGTTGGGTGGAAAAATCCCCAGGCACAGGCTCAGGGACAGTGTTACCGAGGCCTCTGTGCTGCTTAGAAGGATAGGGAATAACTTGAATAGGAGGATTTGAGATAGGGAGACCTGGCTATAAGGATGCTTTGGGTCCCAGTATTTCTAAACCTGGCTTCCTTAGGCAAGATGCTGCTTTAGGCCAGAACTCTGGGTGGGCTGGGGAGCCCTTCTCTGGTCTCTGATGTCCGTTCTCACTAAGGTCACCCATGTCTCCATTGAGATCACTTACTTAAGCACCTCATCGAGCGGGACTCAACCCTGGCTGCCCATTAGGATTACCTGGAGAACTTTAACCACTGCCAGGGCCCGGCTCCACCCCCAGAGGTCCTGATTTAATTGGTCTGGGGAATGTCCTGGGCACTGGGACTTTTTACAAAGTTCCTCACGGGATCCTAATGTGCAGCCAGGCTTGTCTAATCATATCGTCCAGCTCATTAAAAGGAGGACCCAAGAATTCTTGTCCTTGTCCTTCAGGAGTTCTTATCCTTGCCCTTTAGGAGTTCACTGTCTAACCAGGGACACACACGTTATCTCTGGAGTCTGGGCAGAGGTCCTGGGTATCTGTGAGCTCCGTGGACGTCGTGGCTGAGGCTGTGAGATACTTCAAAGTCAAGTCCAGAACTAGCTGACTTCCCGCCTGAAGCCTCCTTTTGCTGGTGTGTGTGTGTATGTGTGTATTACCCACTGATGTACGTTATAGTAAGAGTCCATACTACTCAGCCATAAGAAATGACGAAATCCGGCCATTTGTGACAACGTGGATGGACCTTGAGGGTATTATGCTGAGTGAAATAAGTCAGAGGGAGAAAGTCAAACACCATATGATCTCACTCACAAGGAGGAGATAAAAACGACAAAAAAAAAAAAATAAACACATAGCATTAGAGATTGGACTGGTGGTTACCATTGGAGAAGGGGGGAGGGGGGAGGGCAAAAGAGGTGATTAGGGTCACATGTGAGGGGATGCACTATAATTAGTGTTCGGGTGGTGAACATGATGTAATGTATACAGAATTTGAAATATGATGTACATCCGAAAAAATAAAAATTAAAAAAATAATAAAAAAAATAAAACATAAAAACACAAAAAAACCAATAGTCCAGAGGCGAACTCAGAGCCTTGACCCAGACAGTTAACGCCCATGAGGGAGGTTGGCAGTGAGAGGTCCCGACGTGCCGTGGGAGGGGTGGACCTAGGGTAGATTACACAACAGAGGCCTCTTCTCCAGGGGCTGTCACTACCCAGCTTCGGCCAACATCACCATAAAGGAATGTGGGACTGGTCTTCATGCATCTCCCTATTTTTCAAGAGAAGTCAGAAATCTGGGTTTTCTGTTAAATTACTTGATGTTTCTGAGCTGAGCTCAATTTTAGTAAAACACACACACACTAAGTGGGATGACAAGCATATCTGCAGAGGGCAATGGGACCCAGGCCCCCAGACCTAGAGGGAATAGCAGACCAATTCCTTGTGTTTGGGACTAAAAGTGGAGATTTCCAGTCTTTGCCAGGAACCTGAGGACCGTGGTCCCCTGTCCATTTGCCAAGGTGCGGACGCCCACCTGTTGAGAGTGTGTGGCTGGAGCGAGGTCCGGGGAGTGGGCGCAGCTGTCCTGGCACCAACTGATCGCCAGGTAACTGTGTTACTTGCTACCTGCTACCGCTTTGGCTGTAACATCGCGAGGTGACGAAATTGTTGCTTCTTAGTGAAAGATGGCCCCCAAAGAAGCCAGCTGCTGGCATGAGTGACGAGAAGAGAAGCAAGGGAAAGAGATGGCTTTTATCCAGAAAGTGGGAATGTTAGATGGGTAAGCCACGGACTTAGCAGGGCTCAGAGCTGCGGGGACCGTGCCCACCATGTGCTCCATTCGTAGACAGTCAAAAACCGATGAATGGGTCTGTTTCAGCAAGTGCCTCCACCAGAAACGGGTCAAGGAGAGAGAGGCCAAACCCCCGAGAACACACCAAGGATGGGATGGGCTGGGTTATGATGGGCACTGCCCCGGGGAGTGGTCAGGAGGCTCCCAGGAGTCTGCAGGGAAAGGCTTTTGGAGGTGAGTGTGTGTGTGTGTGTGTGCATGTGGGGCCGGCACTAACACACAAGGAGCCCTGGAGATATGTCACATCCACCCAGGCATGTGGACTGCAGCTTGGGGCAGAATGGCAGTGCCGTGGCTCACTCAGCTCGGCTCACTGGGTCACAGAAGCTCGAGCTTCGAGAAGGGACAGCAGGAAGCTCCCAGACCCAGAGAGCACCCCCCCGCCCGCTACTCCCTTTCACTTGTGTGGCTCCCTCTCCATTTTTCAGAACTCGGCATCTCCCCAGAGGCCTTCCTTGTTCACTCTCAGAAATGGGGTCTTCCGTGTCCCACTCTCTAGCCCCCACCCAGCTCATCTCTTCCCTCTATGTGTCATCAGTCTCTCCCTATGAATGTAGGCTCCAACAGGGCAGGGCCACAGCCCCTCCTTCCTGTCCCCGGGGGTCAGTGCTGGGGGCACACAAATGCCGAACACCTGCATCCAAGCTGGCTGCTGGTGCTGAAACTGGGACCCTAGGAATTGGGTGAGGCAGGGCCCTCATCCACTGGTCCAGCCCCCACAGTGTGTAGGAGGAAGTGACTTACCCAAGGTCACAGCATATAAGTGACAAAGCTAAGACTCAAACCTAGGCCTCTCGACCCCAAAGCCTGAGGCCGCACCTCTGCAGGAAGCCAAATGGCAGAACCCTGCCTGAGGCTGAGACCAGCCTCCAGCCCCAGGGTCAGGGCAGGGGGGACACTGCCCCTGTCTGCTTCCTCAGTCTGTCCTCAGAAAGGTTGTCTTCCCTTAAGAAGCAGGTGTAGAGAGCACCTCTTCCTCCAGGAAGCCTTCCCTGCAGGCCCCTTTGTGAGCTTCCTCTCTTTTTATTAGGCTGCCCTGTAAAGGCCTCCCCTGGGGATGGGACACGTCTACCCGAGCTCTGGGCCCTGGGAGGCTGGCACAGCACATGTTGGTGGCCTGTGTTGCTGAGGGAATGTGGGCAGTCCTGACCCAGACACAGCCTGAACTGGCTCCTGACCAGCTTCCAGCTCTGAGCCTGGCTAAGCCACTCAGCAATTTCACTGCTCCTTGGTGACAACGTGCCCTTCCAAAGCAACATCCAGCCCCACCTTTGGGTCCACTTTGAAAGTGTTGTCCCATAGGGTTTACCTTCCCTGACCCTGTGCCCCCCGCAGAGCTACCCCGTGGACACGATGGCCCTGGCGTTAGGAAATGACCTGTTTGTCTGCCGTCACGGCTGGCCTTGCATGGACCCAGGACGTGGGCACATTTGCTCTTCCAGGGCAGGCCTTTGTAAAGTAACTAGAGTGTAGGCTCAAGCGGGGACAAGAAGAAGAGACGAGAAGCACCTGGAGAGGTCTGGGGACGGACTGGGCAGGTGGATGGAAGAAGCCAGTCCCGCCCCTCCCCAAAGAGCATTTAACACACAGCTGAAGGACTGAACGACAAACTTTATTAGAAACGCTCCTCATTCACAGTCAAATTCACATTAATGTCGGGGACGGCAGTGCCGTCTGGGACTCCGGGATCCCACTGCTGTGACAATTTCCAGTTAAAAATGTGTCTGGGCAAAGAGCGATGGAAACAGGAGAGGGAAGCCCAGCGGTGGCGGCGGCAGCAGCAGCAGCAGCATCGTCCGTGAGAGGACAGGCTCGGAGTGGGCAGCGAAGGCACCTGCCACATCCGCCCTTCCAGTTACAAGGCTGCCCCAAGGCCCCAAGCTGATAAATAAACAGCACACCACACACACACGTGAAACAGAAACAAACTCGCACAGTCTCCTAAAGTGAAAAAATAACTCGCTCAAATAAAGCTTTGCGGCAGCCAGGCTGCCTCCTGAATGGATGGTCACCGGAGACCGTCAGCACCCCGGAGGGCTCCCCAGCCCCAGGACATCACCCGCTTGGGCGTCACAATGCCCCCAGTTCCCCTCATAGCACCTTTGGACTAAGTACTGCCCTCACCACACTCCTCTTTTAAAATGCAACGCTGCTGAAAATAACAACAATAAAGGATCTACTCCGTCCCTGGGTGAACTAATCAGACTCAGCTTCCCTGAATAGAGGTGCCTGGGGCATCCAGAGAACCCGGGGCGGGGGGGGGGAGGGGGGGGAGGGGGGGGGGGGACGGGGAAGGGAGGTAAACGGCGTCCACAGAGTCGAGCTGG
This sequence comes from Equus przewalskii, assembly GCF_037783145.1. Lineage (NCBI taxonomy): Eukaryota > Metazoa > Chordata > Mammalia > Perissodactyla > Equidae > Equus > Equus przewalskii. The sequence goes on along the minus strand of NC_091845.1, from coordinate 76,984,798 downwards.
GAGGCTCTCACCCGGCTTCGGCCACTTGCCAGCTCTGCAGCTGGGCATCCCCGGGCAACAGTCTTCCGAAGGGGCACAAAGTCCTAACGTGTCCCGACAAGCCCGCCGCCCTGGCAAGGGGTGGGCCCAGAGCCCCGGCCAGCAGGCGCGCTCCCCCGCATTATTCAGAGGCAGTCTCCTCCCGAGCGGGCCCGTCCCCGGGAGAGGCTCCGCCCCATGTCTGATTCTTCCTCTGGGCGAGGAGGCGGGCTCTCCGATCGAGGCGCGGCCGCAGTGTCGCTGTGGCCCCGGCGGGCCAGGCGCCAGGCTCCCCGTGGCTTCCCAGGTGGTGTCCGACGTGCGGGCTGCGCCCAAGGCAGCCAATACTGTTGGCAACAGCCGTTTCGTGTTCCAGGCGGGGAACCGCGCGTCCCGGGCGCCGGAGGCCCCTCCCGCCGCCGCGTGCGCGGGGCCGCCAGCGCCGCCCGGCCCGCTCACTGGTACTGCAGGTAGTTTTTGAGCGACTGAGGCAGGGGCAGCGCGCCGATGTCGCCGAGGCGCGGGCGGCCGAGCGCCGAGCGGATGCATCTCCGGCATAGGTCCATCAGCGGCAGCGGCTCGGCTGCAACGACAGGGCAGGGTTAGAGGCCGCGCGCCGCCCGCCGCCGCCGCCGCCCGCCGCCCTCCGGGCCCGCTCCTCCTCCCAGAAGCCTGCTCTGGTTACACCCGCTGAGGAAAGCCTGCAGCAGTGTTTTTCAAACTGTGGGATGCAAACCGATCAGACTGAAGAATTGTGGGAGCAATCCATCGCGTGGCGACCAGCAATCAAAAAAACAAAAAGAAGGAAAGAAAAGAAAGAGAAATGGAGAGAAGTGCCATTGCAAGGATAAATACTGTCCCATGAAAGCTCTGTGCGATGCAGGTGTCAGCGGGTCTCAGGGTAAGAAACCCTTCTCGCCGCAGGCCGTGATCAAAACGGGCCGCTGACCGCAGGCGCACCTGCGGGGCTTCCTCTCTGATACGGGCTAGGTCCGGGGAGGCGTCTGAAACCCCTCCGGACCCTCGGACTTCTCCTATAGCCTCTCCTGATGGTCAGCAGATGCACTTTTCCCCAATATCCAGTTCTGGAAAAATCCATGGATTAATATCCATAAACCATGGAACCCCTGGACATAGGATTGAGTTTAACTAGGTTTGTCCCAGGCATACTCATTAAGCTCTTCTTCTCTTCCAGGCCCTCTGATTGGCCCCGGAGATACAGACATCTAAGCCAAAGCCAGAGGCAGTCCTGGAAGTGGAGGAAGGCTGGTGGTCAGGGAGTTTAAACAGGCGACAACTGTAATAGAGGGTAATATATGCACTAATTCCTAACCGCACAGGGACAGAAACCGGGGAGTTCCTGCATGGAAGAGTTGTTTGAAAGCTTCAAAGAGAGGATACCTGATGGGGGTTTTGAAGGGTGCATAGGAGTGTAATGTGATGTGAGGTTGGGGAGGGTGTTCTAGGCAGAGAGAACAGACAGAGGCATAAAACAGGACAGGCTGGGAGGTCTGGAGGAGAGGAATGGTGACGGACAGCTGGATCGGGAATGAAGTGACGCTGGTCAAGTGTTGTCTCGTACGGCTTGTACAGGCCTATTTTCCCAAGCCTGCAGGAACGTGCTAGAGGCCTGAAGCTGCATCTTAACACTTTTTTGAGACCTGAACAAGTGATGTTTTACAGGTATACATAATGTGCTAAGATACAATGAAACCCTACGTGGTAGACACGAACACACGAGTTGTGATAGGGATGCTCTCCAGGGGATGGGAAGCTAGGCAGGAGCGCTTCCCAGGGATTGTCACGGACTAGAGCTGCAGTTCCTAAGGAGAGCCGTCAGGATGAAGCAGGGCTCGGCACAGGAGCGTACCCAGCTCCCCCTCACGTGGGGCGGGACCACAGGGGCTAATCTGCATGGAGCGTCAGTGGTTGCAAACACTTGCACCTGCGTAGCCTCCTGTGCGCCTCACACGACCCTCTCGGCTGGCCAGCGAGGCCTGGCATCCCCTCTTTTCCAGGCCTGAAAGACGGATCACTCACCCCAGTCACATGGTCACACGGTCACCATGCCTGGGCAAACACTTGATACCCCTGGAGGCGTCCCCATCTCTCCCCTTAGCGACACCCCTGCACGCAGATGTCCTGCGCCCTGTCCACAGCTGGGTCCGCTCCCAGCTTTGCATGCCCCCAAATCATGCCTCTAGGAACCCCGTGCCCTCCCCCCACCAATCCTCCCATCTTCCACGTCTTGCTGGCAGCTGACCTCCCCCTGCAAGTTTCCGTGCTCTCCTTCTAGTTCCTGTAGCACCAGCGCTGCCTGTGCCACCGCACAGTGGGGAGAAAGAGAACCAAGAGTGCTTGTTAAATGAGCAGCTGCTGCTTACCTACCAGGCAACGTGAGGAACGCAGCATAAGTGTAGCTGCTCGTCACTAAGGCTTATTAGGGGGCCAGGTGCTGTGCCAAGCTCTTTATTTGTTTCCACTCACATGCACGTGTGTATCAAATTCATACCACAGCAACCCCTCGGGGTTGGAACTATTATCATTATCCCCATTTTAAGGAGAAGGAAATGGAAATACAGAGAGGGTAAGTCACTTGCCCAAGGACACACACACAGCTGGCAAGTGGCAAAGTTGGGAGTTGAACCCAGACAGCTGGAAGCTGTCTTAAATCTTAACCACATTATTGAGCATCTGTTCTGTCCTCTTTGCTATGCTAGGTTTATCTCATTTAGATGTGACTGTGCCTACTTTGGAGGAAAGGAAACTGAGGCTCAGAGAGGTAGAGGCTTATCCAGAATCACACAGCTCCAAAGCCTACATTTAGAGCTGCACGCTGCCTCCCTGAAGCACTGTGCATTGATAGAGGGTAGCTTTAAGGTGAGCAGTGAAGGAGAGGGTCCCGTCTCCCAGGCTCAGTGCCGAACGTGACACAGGCCACAGGCTCTCACTCTGGCTCCCACCCCTTCCCAGCTCCCCCCGCCTGCCTCTCCCACCGGGAGGTCTGCACCCACCTCAGTGGCTGCTCTACAACCAAGATGCCCTCTGGACTCTCACACCCACCCATTCCAGTGCAGACCTCCCCAGCCACATTCCCATTCTCTTTTTATTTTTAAAATTTTTTTTGCTGAAGAAGATTCGCCCTGAGCTAACATCTGCTGCCAATCTTCCTATTATTTTTGTATGTGAGTCACTGCCACAGGTTGGCCACAGATGAATGGTGTAAGTCCACGTCCAGGAACCGAACCTGGACCACCGAAGTGGAGTGTGCTGAACTAAACCACTCGGCTGCCAGGGCTGGCCCTCACATTCCCATTCTCATGGTCCTCGGGGCCTGTCACCCTGCCTCCTCTGCACAGCCCCTCCTAGGCTCTCCAGGAATTTGGAATCCCTGATTGTGAGCTCCAGCTCTGCCAATTGCACGTTTGTGCCTCTGGGAAGGGACCTCTGTGCCCTCGTTTCCTCATCTGTAAAGCGGAGCATTAGTTCCCAGGCTCACAGAGAGGATGAAAGGATATGGCAGGTGCCAGGGCCTCAGCCAGGGCACCGTATGCAGTGGGAGCTCAGGAAATGCTGGTCCCCACTCATGGCATATTGGCTGCACCTGGGGCACCATGCACCTGGGCGCACTCACTGAGTGCCACCCTGACCAGACGTGCTCCCTTCCTCCACTCAGACAAACGTGGAGAGGATTTTCAACTTCATTCATTTAACAATGAATGCTTACAAGGGGACTGTGCACTTCTTAAAGGACATGGCCCTGACTCATCTGTCTTAGGCCCCCCAGCCCCCAGCCTGGGCCTATCACAGAGGGATGGCCCAGAAATGGTCTGCTAAGTAAATGATCAACTTGCTGCTTCAGGCATGTCTTCCATAGCTGTTTTTTGTTTTGTTTTGTTTTTGCTGAGGAAGATTCACCCTGAGCTAACATCTGTGCCAATCTTCCTCTATTTTGTATGTGGGTCGCCACCACGGCATGGCTGATAGGCAGTGTAGGTCCATGCCCAGGGTCCAAACCTGCAAACCTGGGCCACCAAAGTGGAGCACGCAGAACTTAACCACTAGGCAGTGGGGCCAGCCCCTTCCATAGCTGTCTTAAGTGATTGAAAGGAACTGCTCTTACCTGGCGGCGTTTCTGCCTTAGCTTCCCGCTCTCCTGTAAGCCCCCTGAGAACAGGGCAGGTTCTAACTGACCAGTGGCTTGTGGTGGGGGTTAAATGAGTTAGGAGGGGGAAAGCGTTTAGCATGTGACCAGCACAGACTAGGTGCTCCATATGCACCGTTCTAGCGTTCTCCTCCCATCCAGACATTTGTCTGGTGGCCCTTTGTGAGGACATGCTTGGGGAGGGCCAGTAACAAGGTCAGCTCCAGCTGGGGGCCGGGGGCCGGCAGCTCCTTCTCCGAGTGAGGCGAGAGAGGCCTGCATTTCGCATCAGGAGAGTTTGAGCTGTTCATGTCTGATCACAATGCCAGAGCTTAAGAGCTTTCTCAATCCCTTTAAAGCTCTGTGCACAGACCACGTCCTCAATGCCCACGGTGTGGAGGCTTGTCAGCACCTCAGTCCCCTGTGTGTCCCCGCCTGGTTAGGGCTGACGGGAAGGGCAGAGCCCTGTTCACCCTCATTACTCTGCAGTCACTGAAGTCAGTCCAGAGCCCAGACTCCAAAGGAAGCGAGAAAGGGGGGATGGAATTTGGAACATGGCTTCAGCTCTAAATGTGGAATATAACTCATCCTTCCTCATTTCTGAGGGAACCTCACACTGACGCCTGCGCAGCAAGCCTGAGTGAGCAGAGAAAGCCGGGGTCGCAGCTGAAGAGCTTCCAGAGCCCCGAGGACGCCGGGCAGTGGCTGTGCCACCCTCCGACTCCTGTTTCTCACTCGCGTTGGCTGTGGAACCCTTCTGAGAACTGCCAAACATCGAGGCTTAGAAACGATCCCCCAGGTGGGAAGAGAAACAGAATCTTTCAGCATGGGAGCCATTCTCAGAAATATTTTCCGACTAAAGATACAACTAAAAAGGAATCATTGTTTGCAAAAGCAAATATCCAAATGGCCAAAAAATATACAAAAATGTGCTCAACTTCATGAATCATCAGAGAAGTGCAGATCACCACCACTGTGTGACTGTGCCACATGCCACCCAGAACGGCTAAAATGAAAACAGACAACAGCAAGCGCTAGTGAGGATGTGGAGCAACGGGAACTCTCTAATGCTGCGGGTGGGCGGGGAAAATGGCACAGGCACTCTGGAGAACTGAGAGCGACTCCTAAAGCTGAACCCATGGCCTGCAGTTTTACTCCTGGTGCACGCATGTACACGAGCGCTCACAGAAGCGTCATTTGTAACTGCACCAAACTGGAAACAATTCTACTGTCCCTCAACAGTGGACTGTACACGTAATTGTGCATCTTCACATAGTGGCTCAGCCACCTGCATGAGGGAACCACAATCACAGCACAAAGATGGATGAACCACTCGAACATAATTTTGAGTGAAAGAAAAGTACATTTTGTGTGACTTCATCTGTATAGAGTTCAAAAGCAGGATGACAAAGTCAGGGCAGTGGGGACATTGGGGGAGCAGTGGTTGGGGGGGCAGGGGGGACTCCTGGGCGGGGGGTGTTGTTCTGCTCCTTTATCTGAGTCCTGCTATACCAGTGCATTCAGTTGGTAAAAGCCATCAAGCTTAATCACTGAGGTTGGCACACTTTCTGCATATATGTTACACTTCAAAAACAAGTTTACACAATAGGTCACTGACTGAGTTAGGAGCGCCTCGGACCCTGGTGGTGGGTGTGGATACAACACAAGCTGGGCATCTTCCCGCCTGCACCAACCAGGCCAAGTCAGGGAAGGGGATGGCTTGGATCCCAGCTCCTGCTCCCCCACCAGTGGGCCAGACAGCTGGCTCACCTTCTCGGAGCCACTTTCTTCTCATCTGTAAACGGGGACAGCAACACCTCCACCCACACGTTGTGATGATATGACACAACATGCCCCTTGCCTTAAAGGTGTTCTGTCTATAGTATGTCTTATTTCAGGCCATCAGCCCAAGAGGTACCTTTAAATACAGTGATAATCTGGGGCCGGCCTGGCGGTGCCGTGGTTAAATGCACGTTCCGCTTCTCGGCGGCCCAGTGTTCACTGGTTGAGATCCCAGGTGCGGACCTATGCACCGCTTGTCAAGCCATGCTATAGCAGGCGTCTCACATATACAGTAGAGGAAGATGGGCACGGATGTTAGCTCAGGGCCAGTCTTCCTCAGCAAAAAGAGAAGGATTGCTGGCAGATGTTAGCTCAGAGCTAATCTTCCTCAAAAAAAATAGTGATAATTTACTTGCGGTTCTGAAAATGCCTCAGTGCATCATCCTAATTGACAAGAATGCTCTGCTGTTGATGAAGATTTACTGGGGCCAGGGCTGGATGTCTGGTTCTGGGCTAAAATATCACAAGGCAATCATTTCCAAAGTTCTCCAGTGACCTGAATTTCCATAATACACCACTCACCCCCCGCACGACCCCGACTCAGCCACAGAACTTCCCAGGGCCTCTGTTTTGCTGGCAGCTCAATGGGTGAGTTAGCTCATCTGGTCAGGAGGGTCTACGTCTCTGATGGAAACAGCAGACATCTTGGCCCAGGGATTGGGGGTCTGAGCTGCTTCCCGGGCCCCTTGAAGTCTCCCCTGCCTGCAGTGGGGAGATGGCAAGACATGAGTCCCCACTGTCCCCACTGCTGATTTGTACTTTGAAAAAAGATGAGTGTTTTCAGGTTAAGAGGTGAAATTCTTTTGCAACGGTTTCAGACAATAGTGAGCAGATGGGGAAGGTTAGAGTGACAGCCCTGAAATCTGAACTTAAGGAGACCTGGGCACCATTTGTTTGTTTCCAGGAAAAGAAAGGAGAAGACACACACACAGGCAAGCATACACACACAGGCAAGCATGCACACACGCTGTGTGTCAGACACTGTGCTATCCACCTATCCACTGACTGTGGTGTCCGAAGGCTCAGAGGACTGCCTGCTTGCCTCTGGGCCTCCCCTCATGCTGCTCCTTCAGCTAAAACACCCTTCCCTGTATTGCCTGCCAGAAGCCGGCTTCCTCTTTCAGGACCCAAATCAAGAGTGGCCTCCTCCCCAGTGAGCTGGCTTCTCTGCCCTGTGGGTCTGCACCTGTCAGGCATCAATAGACGTAGTTACACCAATGGACAAATGTGTCATTACCCGCTCACTTCTAAAATACGGGATCCTAGTACCAACTGGCCCTGTCGTGGCTGACAGAGCCCTCAGCTCACTTCTAGAAAGCATGTGGAATCTGGAGTTTTCCTTAGCAATTTCCACTGTTTCCCCAGCAAAAAGGGTTCTGACTACCCGGGACACAAGCAGCACCTTCAGGTGAACTCTGTGCCAACAAGCGTCCTCAGCCCAGGAGGTCCCCACAGCCCCAGCGGGGCCCTCATTTTCCCTGGGCTAGAGAGCGCCCCAAGTCACTTCCCATGCACAGAGGAGTGCCGCACAGCAAGCGGCCTAAATAACGCGTGCCCTTCCCAGGCAACGCTGCCGAGCGAGGATGTGGGAACCCTCTGATGGGAGGACCCCTAACAGGGAGTTCTGGCTAGAAAATGCCACCTGATTGTGGGGCTGTGCTCAAGGGGCAGCCTGCGCCCACAGGCTTGGACCCCTCCACCCAGCATCCCCCTGAAATGACAGAAGATATGTGCACGTGTGTGTGTGTGTGTGTGTGTGTGTGTGTGTGTGTAACAGCCCTGACACCAGTGCTGGAAAGCAGGAAAGGCAGTCAGCAGTGTAGACATTCGGGGAGATTCCAGGAAGATGGAAAGCAGGTGGACAGGAGGGTGGGGAATCAAGCAGAGAACCGGCAGCCCCACGCGCCAGGGGACACCTGGCTCTCAGCAAAGGAGCCCAGAGGAGCCGCCAGCTCCAGCAAGGAAGGGCAGACCAGGCACGGAGCCAACAGCGGGGTAATCCCCTAGAGAACTCTAAGCCCGGTCTCTGGGGCGGCTGTGCTCCCCGCTCCGTCCCAGCTGAACCTGAGCCTGCTCTCTGAAGGGGCGGGCAGCCTTGGGGGGGCTCCTGGTCAGCGTCGAGGTCCAACAGAGAGGCCAAATGGAGCACAAGCGAGCCCTTCTCCACAGCGAAGGTGGCCACGGGCGATGGTGGGAACCAGAAGACACTTCCACCTAGATGAAGTGCTCAAGGGCCTGGCCGGCCCACCAGCTCCCTGACCTAGTACCAGACAGGAAGGTGTGTCCAGCAAAATATTCTCACCCCAAGACTCTGCGGTGCTCCCCGGCAGAGGGGAGCCACACTGCTGCAGAGCAAACAGCAGCTACATTTTTGATGTGTCTAAAAGAGGAGCCTCTACCCACTGAGTCTGAAAGTTACTCAAGGAGGTGCTCCAGCAAGATGAAAAAGGAATCCAAGAAACAGAATCGCAGAGTTTCCAGGAAAAGAGGGGAGGAAATGGAACACAGAGGAGCAGGAAGGTAGAATGAACGATATGAAGACCCATTAGATCTTGGTGCTTGGAAGAGCCTCCTTCCAGGGGATGTTGTTTCTCTAAAGTGCACCCCCCATACCACTCTGTGCCTCCTTCCCTCTGCCCCCAGCCCCCTGCCTCCCCACCACCCAAATCTCCCATTGTGCCCTCTGGAACCGCTGCTCCCCACACAGAAAACTGCACCCCCGACTTCTCTGAGAGCTCCTTCTACCCCCGCCTTACAGGAAGAGAGCATCCTCTCCGGGACACCACTGCCCCTCAGCATTCTCTGAGGCTGTGCGCTCTCAGGGCCAGGGGGGCGGCCAGGGCTCCTTGCTCCCTTTTGCCACGTGCAAAGCTCTGCCCCTCCATCTGCTGGGGAGAAGTTACAGCTCCTCTGTGGCTCACACCACTTGGCCTGGTCCTCTCCGGGTCCTTGCTGCTGTCATCTACTGACCTCTGGCCCCTCATGTGTCAGGGCCCTGGCCTGGGTCCCAGGTCCCTCACTGCCCACTCCTGATGATGGAACCCCGCACAGGCACATCCCTCATCCCTCAGGCTCCTGGTTCTCGACTGCCTCATCCACAGGGACCCTCTCCTCCACCTAGCTACCCTCTCACTGGGCCACACCATGGACCTGAGCCTCACCCCTAAATGCCCCTTCCTGTACCCCGGTCTCTGACCACTGGATCAGCCAGCCCCACTGTGACCATTATTTCCCCTCGTGGAAACCTCTAGGCCACAGAGCCCTCTCAACACCTCACTATTCCCAGGGACAAAGGGTACGGGGGCAGGCAGGATGGGGTGGCTGGTAAGTAGGGGGCGCAGGGCTAGCAGTAGAGAATGGACTGGGAACAAGAAGCATCTCGAGTTCGTCTATCTCTGCTCAGTTCCATTTCAGGGCCTCCCTCCTGACCTGCCGCACAGCTGAGTGGGAAGTGGCTGAGCAGCTGGCAGCCCTGGGCTCTGGCCGGCCTCGGCCACCAGCTGGCAGAGTGGCCTCGCCTTCCTCCTTGGGGCCTCAGTCTCTATCAGTGTGACAAGTCACTTGGCAAGAAGGCTCAGGGTCCTTTCCACCAGCTGACACACTTAGTGGAACAGAAATCACATGTCATCCTGGCAGTGGAAGCACTTCGACTGGACCCAATCAAATTAGGCTTAAATGCACACGAAAAAGCAAATGGCAAGGCCAGTGATGCTGGGAGATAAATGTTAGATGAGCCTTGGAGACCCAGGGCCGTGGCACCCAAGCTGCTGGCACAGGCCAGGTGGGCTTCCTGGGGGAGTGGTGTTGAGCCAGGCCCAGGGGGCTGACTGGCTATAGCCTGCTGCTACTTCTTAGGCAGGGCTGGCTGCTCAAAGGCCACGCTCAACTTGACCAAGTGAGGCTCCTTTTAGCCACAGGTTCACATTAGCAGTGTCAAAGGAACACGCAATCTGGTGACCTGAATCCCTCATCCGAGGGCCTTCCGTGCCCGGGCACCCTGTGCCACGCTAGCCAAGATCTCAGCGGGCTGGAGCTCCTGTCCGCTCACTTTGCAGCCACGCTCCGGCCATGCTGAAGCCAGCTGGGGTCAGCTGTTGCTCTCTCCCAGCTGTGAGGAAGAATGAATGGCTCCAGGCAGGTGGCAGGGACTCAGGCCTCCTGGGGGCCTTGTGGCCTCGGCCCCTGTAGGGTCTTCTCAACCCCTAGGCAGATGCGGGCGGGAGGACCCTCTGTGTCTGGGTTGGGAAGGAGCGCGGAGATGGAACAAGGTCCGTCCTGCCACTTGCCCAGCCCGGGAGCCTGGCTGGGGCTGGGGGTGCTGTCCTGGAGAAGATCCTAGCTCAGCCCCCAACCTAGCTCAAGGCCAAGGCCAGGCTCTTTCAGCAGCTTGAAACTTCTCTGAACAACGTAAGAAGTCTTCACCGGCCCATTCTGCAGATGGGAAATCAAGGCATGAAGAACATCACTGCTTTAACTAAAGGCTTCTCAAGAAGAGTTCGGAGCGATACCAGAGTTCTAATGTCATTTTGTAGACTTTGAGGATAAAGTCTTATCCAACTGGTGCTCGTCACACATGCGTGTATCCATCAAGCTTCTACTTACATACTTGATTCGCAGGACCTGAGCAGGGAGCAGGGCACTGGGAGCCTCATGGGGCTACAGCCAGGACAGGGCGACCTCAGTAAATGGTGGCAGCCAGAGGGGTCTGTGCTTAAGAGAAGGAATTGTAGGCGGAGCTGTGAGAGACAGGAAGAGGGGCTCCCAGCCCAGCCTGGGGGTGTCCAGGACGGCTTCCTGGAGGAGGCTGCAGCTAAGAGGAGTCTGAGAGGATGAATAAGAGTTAGCTCTACTGCCGGGTGACAAGAATGTTTATTGGCTCTGAAGGCATCTCTCCAAGATGTAGTCACAGAAATCTCTTTGGCGCAACATTGGGAAAAGTTCATAGTTTTCTCAGATGACACTTTGAGGAAACACTAATCAATTGTTGGAGAAAATCTAGTCTGTTAAAAAAAAAAAGTCAGTGTCCTCACCTCACGGGGAACAGAGGCATACCCTACAGATCTCAGCCAACAGCCTGTGTGGGCGCCTGGGAGTGTCCGGGGGGATGAACCCCTCAGTGGACGTCCTGTGCACCACCTGATGTCATGGACATCGCTCTTCAAGCGAAAACATTTCTGAAGAGGCCCAGATCCGCTTCCATCTTCCTATCCCTGAATTCTGACCCGAATCATCAATATTGGTATTCCTGAAGGCTGAGACACTTTTATTTTGGAGGAGAAACGAAAATGACTCTGCACACCTCAATTCAACATGCACTTAGGGCCTCCTCTTACCTGAGTTAGGGACGTTGTCGGCCTCCACCCCGGCTCCAGTCTGGGACCCTAGTGAGCTAAAGTGTGGTCGGTGGACCAGCAGCTTCTGCTTGGCCTGGGAGCCTGCTGGAAATGCAGGATCTTGGGCTCCACCAGATCGACTGCCTCAGAACCAGCATTTTAATGAGATCCCCAGTGGTTCTGGTACGTGGTCTACAGACCTACTCCCTGGGGATGCCCCACAGATGCCCTAACACCCTGCAGTGAAACCAAGCACCTCCCGTTCCTCCTCATTGCTGTGCACCTCCCATGGGATCCTTGTCCCAGGGGCCATGTCCCAGGCTCCCAGGCCTGGACCTTCAGACACGCTCACTGTGCCCCCTCCCCTGCCCTCCAAGTCCCCCAACCCCAGGCCCTTCCATGTCCACCTTCCAAACAGCTCTGTTCCATCCTGGCGCTCCATCTTCATGACCAGCCCTCTGCTCACTTCCTGACTCCTCCAGGAGAGGCAGCCGCCCAAGGCTCATCCAGCAGAGGTCACACCCCCCACGCGCAGCATCCCCTCCCCTCTCATCACTATGGTGACTGACTGAGGAGTCTGTGGAACAACCCCCGTTGGAAATAACCCCTCATTGTCGTCAGACATCGTCTAACTTTCAGTTCAGGAAACGCGGCTCCCTGCCTGCGGCTGCCTGCAGTGAATCCCGGCCGACGCCAAGTGCTCCAGCATCGCTCCCTGTGGCTGGCGTTGTTGTCACCCCTGTAGACTGTGGGCTCGCACAGACAGGGACGGGCTTTTGTTCTTGCTGCGTATGCCTTACGGCTCTGCTTTGGACACCATGGGTGCTCGGTTGGTGGGAAGGAGCTGACTGGGGTCCAGGAGAGGGGAGGCAGCTGCAACGAGCCTTTGTCTCTGTAAAGGAAACGACGGCCCCGCTCTTCTGGCTCTTCTGGCTCTTCTGGTGCAGGGAATGAATAAAAAGTCGCCCTTTCATACTGCCCTCAGTCAGCTAAAGAACCCCCGGCAAGGTGCCCGCAGGCAGACAGAATCAATAACACCCTGTGCCAGTTCCTCGGTCTAGTGGAGGATGCTCCTGACTCAGCTGAAAAGCTTCCCAGAAAATATGACTGTTTCCAGTTTGGAGGCTGCCCCGGAGCTGCACGATGGCTGGACACCCTGGCCTGGGACCAGGACGGGCCCTGGTCATGCGGTGAGAGCCTCGGGGATGGGGAGGCCTCTGGCTGGCATGCACCCTGCATCACAGACCATCCCGACGTCCTTAGGAGTTTTCTCTGCCACTGCAGCCATGGGAGCAACCTGGCTGCCCCCACAGACACTGAAGGAACCACGTCCATCGTGGGGAGATGGGGGAGGGGAGCAGGACAAGCACGGTCCTTCGGAGACAGTTGGTGCTCATCCCATCCAAGGCAGGGTGAGGACCCGCAGGGTGGGACCCCCATTCCTTGTGGTGTGTCCACTTCTAAAGAAGAATAAGCAGTGTGGGGGAGCAGGACTTGCCTACTTACTCAAAGCCATAGCAATGAACAGTGTGGTATTGACACAGGAACAGACAAGCTAGAAAGTTTGAGAACTAAAACTAAACAAGGCATTGTTTCGACACACATCTATATGTAAAAATCTATAAAGAACAATAAACACAAAATTCAGAGGCATAGGTGCCTCAAGGCAGAGGGATGGGGGTTGGCAAGGATGGACAAGGCAGGGGCACAAAGATACCCAACTGTCAACGTTCTAGTCCTTGGGTTGGATGATGGATTCATGATGGCATTAAATTATACAGAAGTAAATATATGAATAAGCAAATTAGAATGAAAGAGGGCTATGCATGGGACCAATGATGACAGTGTATTACAAGTAAGGGTTATCTTTAATCCAATTCTGTGTTTCAGAGGTTCAGTTAAAAAATAAAAAAAGAGAAAGAGAACAAAAGTGAACAAGAAAAGTTTCAAGTTGGCCTCAAACAAGAGCTTGGCCAGAAGATGAATTACAGGGAAATTCTAGTTAATGAGTAATAATGGAGTCACTCTTGCCTGTGAGAACTTAGCGTTGCTTGGGGGACGGCATCGCTGAGAAGGAGAGGCGGCCCAGGCCTGGAATGAGAAGGCACAGAGTGAGTTCTGGCCTTTTATTTTTTTGGTGAGGAATTGTCCCTGAGCTAACATCTGTGCCAATCTTCCTCTATTTTGTATGTGGGACGCTGCCTCAGCATGGCTTGATGAGTGGTGTGTAGGTCCACACCAGGGATCCGAACCCGTGAACCCTGAGCCGCCAAAGTGGAGTTCTGGTCTTACAGGGCAGGCCGCTCCTCTGTGGAATGGGGACAGTGCCTGCCTCACAGGGCTGAGTAGGGATGATGAATCAAGGGGCTGCAGAAAGGTACCCAGCTCAGGCCCTGGCATATGTGGGTGATCATCAAATGACAGCCATTATTGTTCCAGAGCAGTTACTCCTTTAGGACAAGGTGAGAGAAAGAGGTGGCAGATGTGGAGAGCTGAGGACTGGAGGCCCCGTGGAGGACGATACCCACAGGTCATTCCAACCAGGTTCTGCACGGGCCAGAGCAGCTTGAGCATCAGGGAGCCAGGGTCCGAACCCAGCTCTGTGGGACCCCAGACTCCAGTCTATCCATCTGCCTCTTCTATTTGGGGGATGTTCCTGCCAATCTTTTCATCAGAAGCAGAAGCATAAGGAAACCCATGAGTGCTGATATATTTTCAAAGTCCACCTTGACGTTCTTCCTGGGCTCTCTGACTGGATTTTGGGCAATAAGAACAGTATTAATGGGACTAGTCACACACAGCAAGCCTTCACATGGCACTTCCTATGTCACGAGATGTTCTGATCACTTACAGGTCTTCCTGTACTTACTCTCCTATGATCCAACGAGGTAGCTACTGTTAGGAATGTCCATTTACAGACTGAGGAAACTGAGGCACAGTAACTCGCTTAAAGCTACAGTTAAGTGGTGAAAATGGGATGGGAACTCGGGCAGTATGTTTGGGACGCACTCTGTTTCCAAACTCCCCAGGGGAGATGGCGTGACACTCACTGCAAAGGACCCCCAGCCCTACTGACTCTGTCACTCAGTCTCAGTGCCCCCACGCCCCTGACCCCATCCCTGCTCTGGGTGGTGGCGCTGGCTTGTTCCCTGTGCATTAGAGATCCCTGAATGGATGGAGGTGGGCCCCTCACCCGACAGAGCCCAGGCAGGTAAGCGTGGGGTGGCTCAGATGAAGGACTCTACCCAGTAGGGGACAGTTAGTGATATGACGGTCCACATGGTCTGGGATTTGGCCTGAAGACTCTGGAGGGAAGAAGGAAGCCAACGCCGACTGCATTACGGGGTCTTCTCCCCTCCAGGCCCAACCTCCAGAACCCCCACGCCCTCTGCAGCAGCCCCGGGCTGTCTCCTTGCACCCACTGGGGCTGACCGGCACAGCTGACTGCTGTTATCTAGCAAACAGCCAAGGTCAGGCCAACTTCCTCCCACTTGGGAAATGTCATCACTTTAGCCTCTTGCTAAACAGCACAAGCCACAGGGTTGACTACGAAGGCCTTCTAACGGATTTATCGTGTTTACCTGACCTTTCCAAGTGTGAGCTCAGAAACCGGCCCAGAGGAGGACGGTGGAAGCTTGTTTTTCTTAAATTAAGCAAAACTGATGAGTAAAACGAATTCTTGGATGGAGTCTGCCTAGTTTTCTCACCCAAGCTCCCCCCTCCTTTAGTCAAAGCATCCAATTAGGCTCCAGAGGAACCCCATATTTACGGGATGGCTCTGGAAGGGGTAGACCGTCTACTAAGAAGTGGTAAATGACGAGGTCTGCAAATAAATAGTTCCAGTGTGTAAAGAGCCGTGAGACAGAATAATAGCCAGCAAATATGGAAACTGCTGCCCTACTTCCACTTCTAGTTTCAAGGCAAATGATTCTTGTTTTAGGTAACTTCTGAAAAAGTTAACGACCAGTGCATGAATGAAAACCAATTCTAGGATCACAAGTATGTTTGGATTTTAGACCAGAGGCTGCAAACCCCCATGCCTGGGGGCCAGGCAGGGAACCTCAGTGACTACGACGAACAGATGGAAGCGGTGGGCCCGGGGAGAGCAGGCACCCATGGACACTGAGACACACACGAGGGGGCCGTGACTCAGCTCCAGCCTTGGCTCTAAGCAGGAATGTGGCCTGGTGTTACGAGATTTCCTGCTCTTTCAAAAAAAAAAAAAGGGGGGGGTGGGGAATCCAGATTTTTATGTGACATTTCTGTGTTATTTTAATTTAGTATGGCCAAGCAAAATACTTCTAGATCCAGACACAGCCCTGGGCTGACAGTGTCATCCCTACTGTGCAGTGAAGCTTATCCACCACCCTTTTCAGAAGCTGGTACCTGCCACCCCACCCGGGGCCAGCCCGTCCCTCGGAAACTGCCAGAAGGTCTGATCCAACCACAGAAGTACAAACTTGATCAGATCCAAGAATCTGCTCACCGTCCTTCCACGCTGTGGATGACTCTAGCTCTAATATCCAAAACTACGTGTCAAAAACCAGAACTTCACGCAAACCCCATTTTCTCTCTCTGCGGTCTCTCAGTGTGGATTCTGCTGGATTCTGAGTGTCCTAGTTGGGAAGATGTCACTCATCTGGACACCAAACACACCCACTCCCTCTGCCCGCCCAGTTTTCCTTGTGTGGCCACCAGGTTGGTAAAACGTACAGTCCCCCGGTTGAATGTGCAGGGGTTAGAATGCCGGGGAGTCAGGGCGCTGGAGGGCACGCCAGAGAGCAATAGTCGTAATAACACCGCCACTACCCCACCAATAATAAGGGCTAACAGGAGTGCGCCCCCTGCCAGGTGCTGTGTCAAGCACGTGCCCTTCGGTAACTCCTTCAGTCCTCACGGCACCCTACGACCCCAATGTAGAGATGAGGACACTGAGGCACAGAGAGGTCTCATGATTTCCAAGGTCACCCAGAAGTGAGTGACAGAGAGGTCGCTCCAGAGTCTGTGTCCCTCATAAGCTACTTCTCCACGCCCAGAACACTGATGTATTTGGTGTAAATGCTTGTAATATCTATTCTTCCATAAAATCACACACCTTCTCATTTCTTATTTTACTTCAGACAAGGAGTAGTAGCAGGTGGTAGAGGTTTATGGTCAAAAACATATTAGTAGAGGAAAATAATAGACAAAATTAATATTTTTGTGTGTGTGAGTTGGGAAAACACAGAAAAATAATTTAGTTCAGGTTGTGGCAAAACCAGTTTCCTAGAGGAACGCAGATTGAGAATCCCCTTGACATTGGATAACAATAATAACCTAATAAAATACGGTATCATATACTTGCAATTTGCTAACAGAGTCGATCTTAAATGTCCCCATCACAAATAAGACACAGTAATTATGTGACATGATGGTGACATGCAGTGGTAATCATGTTGCCATAAATAAGTGTATCAAATCAACACGCTGTACACCTTAAACTTACACAAGGTTATAGGTCATTAATAGCTCAATAAAGCTGGGGAAAAAAGACTTATTTACCAATTTAAATCATAACAATGATGATGATAATAATAACCTAAGGCAAGCAGCAGCTGCCCTCTGCCAAGCCCTGCCCGGCCACATGGGGTTTAGACACATCATCCTGCCGTGAGGGAAGCAAGCCCGGGGGCTAAGCTGCTGGCCCAACACTGCAGAGCCGGCGTGGGGAGGACACAGCCCGTGCGCATTCGCTGTGTTTCTGTCAATTAGCCCAGGAGTCCCACGCTTCTTGAGGATCCACTGTGTGCCAGGCCAACTACTGGGGAGGCAGAACTGAGCGAGACGCCCTCAGTGTGAGAAGCGCACAGCCTCCTGGGGGCAGGGGAGCAGGAAGGGTGCTCCACCAGGGCCGTGCTCAACACCCCTTGGACATTTTCTGCACGAATACAACCACCCTGTTGACTGAGGTCTGGTGACAACTTCCTTGCACTGAATTTTATTTTTTAATTGAGGTGAAGTTTACATGACATAAAACTAACTGTTTTAAAGTATATAATTCAGAGGCATTTTGTACATTCACAGTGTTGCACAACCATCAGCTCTATCAAGTTCCAAACCGTTTTCATCACCCCCAAAGGAAACCCTGTGCCCATGCACAGTTACTCCCCCGTCCTCCAGCCTCTGGCAACCATTAATCTGCTTTCTCTCTCTATGCACTGATCTATTCTGAATGTTCCATACAAATGGAATCATACAAGATGGGACCCTTTGTATCTGACTTCCTTCACGTGGCACATCTTCGAGGTTCATCTACGAGGTAGCATGTATCAGAACTTCACTCCTTTTTATGGCTAAATAATATTCCATTGCATGGATATATCACATTTTGTTTATCCATCCATCCATCCACTGATGGACATTCTGGGGCATTCCCATGTTTTGGCTATTGTGAATAGCGCTGCCGTGCATATCCGAGTATGCATATTTGTTCGAATACCCGTTTTCATTTTTCCTGGGTAGATACCTGGAAGTGGAATTGCTGGGTCAACGTCTATTCTATGTTCAACGTTTTGAGGAACCACCCAACTGTTTTCCACAGCGGCTGCGTGATTGTACATTCCCACCAGCAATTTCTCCATATCCTCACCAACACTTGTTATTTTCAAATATGTGAATTCAGTTGGACAGGATTCCTGGAGTGAGAGACGGAAGACACAGCTCCTGGCTCTGCCACAAACTCACTGCTATACCGATAACATTATATATCTATATGATGTATATATTATAATGTACAATACTTATAATGTACTATATATAATATTACTAACAGCCAGCATTTCCAGTATGTTTCACACACCAGGCACTGTTTCAAGAACTTTCATAAATTAACTTATTTAATCCTCACAACAACCATCAATTATCTTCCTCTACAGAGGAGGAAACTGAGTCACAGTGAGGTCATAACCTGCCCCAGGTCACACAGCCAGTGGCCTGGGATCCCAGCCCTGGCAGTCTTCACCCTGGTCCCAAGGGCCACACACTGCGCCTCTCTGGGCTGCAGTTCTCGGCCTGGACGACGGGAAAGGGCAGGTCTCCTTGCTAAGGCAGCTGAACCCTTCTGCCAAGTGAAATTTTATGTAGAACCCCGTCTATTTAGCAGACAGAAGGGAAGCTGGTCGGAGGATGGGGTCTCAGTTCCCAACCTCAGGGTGGGGCCTTGAGGACTTCAGAGGAACAGGGTTTTGGAACCCCCTTGCCAACTCCACGATTCTGAGAAGCGAATGATAAGACAAAACCTCAGACTCTGGCCCAATGGCTGGAAAGGGAACACTTTTGAATGTAAATTTAATATGTGAGAACAATACCTTATATGTATAGACCACGCTGCCTTGTCTGAGGATCTTCACAAACATCCTGTTTACTGTTAGAGGGAACCATCCCAAAAGCACACTCAAGGACTTATGAGGCCCTGACGAAGCTCTCTTCAAGAGGAGGGCATACCCAGGATCAGAGAGACCTGCTGACATCACCCATGTGCACACTGGAGCATGCCGACTTCCTTCTTGCTTTGGGGTCAGCTCTGTGGCCTCTCTCAGAAGCTAGTGCCACTTTCCTGCCCCATCAGTCCAACCCAGGGGCCCAGAATACAGACCAATTATGGAGCACTTGCTATGTGCTGGGCCCCGGGCTCAGAATTTTTGACACATCACCTCCCTTAATCCTCAAAACCTCATGAGGGAGGAGCTACAGATCCGAGGTCCTTATCCAAAACCCTGGGGCCAGACTGTTCCAGAATTTAGAGAGTTCCAAAGCTCAGTAATTAGATTGCATACACCATGTATTGCATAACATCCCATCGGTCTGGGGCAGCGCCTGCAATCAAACACATTAATATTTCTACAGCGAAACCTACGAATATTCACAAGAAGTGAAATAAGGAACGAATATACTAGTCTCACATCGCTTCAGGTCGAGTCTGGCTGCCAAATGAGTTTGCCCCAAACTGAGGAATAAAGTTCTGGTTTTCAGGATAGAGTCCTGCCCTGGTATCTTCATTTTACAGAGAAATGAGGCTCTGAGAGGTTAAGCAACTTGCCTCACTAGTGTAACACAGCTGGTGAAGACTGGAGACAGGCTGCAAGCCAGGAGTCTGACTTGAGAGCCTGCATCTGTAATACTTTGCTACATGGGGAAAGAACACAGATTTCTGGCAGAAAGAGCTGAGCGTTCAAATCTCTGCCACTTAGAAGCTGTGGGATCTGGACAAATCGCTTCACCCTTGGGACCCCTGGCTTCTGCAGAGGTCATTAGGACTCTTCTCAAATATTCCAGCTCTCACCCACGCGGCATGGGAGCAGCTTACCCCTCCCCATTACTTGAAGTTAGGTGCAGCCATAAGCTGGCTTTGGCTAATGAAGTGTCAGAGGAGTGCTCTGGGTCCCTTCCAACCAGAAGCCTGAGGGGCCAGTCTGTGCACAGCTGCCTTCTCTTTTCCCTTAGTGACCATCCGGGGCTGCGCCTGCCCTGCACCTGAAGTGAGGACGCACACCTTCCGGAATGGAGCCCGCAGCTGACCAGCGATGGGCATACAGCAAGGGCAAGAAGCAACCTTGGTTGTTGGAAGTCAGTGCAATTTGGGGCTTGTCTGTTACCTCAGCAAGATCTGGCCTATCCTGAGCTCCTTCTCCATGAAACGAGCTGTGGGAAGACTGAATGAGGTGGAACCCATGAAGCTCCATGACAGCGCCTGGCAGTGGACACTGGTCATTCCCTCTCCCATGCTCAGGCTGAATTCCCCAGCTGGTAGAAATGGGGGAACAGTTAACATGCTCTGTGTGAATGAGCGAGACGGATTTGTTACCCCATGAGGTACTCGTGGACGGCTCCTGTGGATGTTTACGTACGTACTCAGCCATATGTGTCCCTCATCCCTCTCTGGCGTTGATGGAGAGGCTGGGGAGAGGTGGTGGGAGACTGGGGACAGAATCCCAGCTCTGAGACAAACGGCCACTTGAGGACTCCAGGTTCCTGATGGAAGTGACAGCTGTGGACCAAATATCCCCAAAGGTGGAACTGCAAAGGGCCAGCTGGTGTCAGGCGGAGGTCAGGAGTGCCAGGCAGCCTGCTGGCAGCTGTGGAGCGCAGAGGAGGCACCACTCCCCCGGGAGGGGCTGCCAGGCAGAGGCTGCTCGGCTGACAGATGGAGGGAGGGCGGCCGCCGGGAGGAGATGCTCCGTGATGGAAATGTGCAGTTGCCGTGGGACTTGCATTAAGACCCCATTTAGCAACACCGATTAAGGAGCTATAAATAGCACCTGGGCTCTCTCACAGGCCATAAAACACAGTTCTCGGCTCCGCTCCCAGCCTGCAGCCTGCCTGCCTTAATTGGGGCTCAGAATAAAATACCTGGAAGGCACCTTTTTGACGGAAGGCCCTCGTTGTCATAGTGACTAGCTGCTGGGACAGGGACGGGGGGCAGAGACTTGACCCAGGGCTGTGAGGCAAAGGTGGGGACCAGAAAGCTGAGGAGGGGAATGAGGAGGAGAGAGGAAGGGGGAAGGGAGGGACCAGGCTAAAGGTTACCATGGGAGTCTGGAATCACACGTCAAGAGGCTGCTGGATACATCAGCATCAGCCTGCTGGCCGAAACGGCTACCAGAAACTGCAGCCTTACCCATCACTTTTTCCAACCGATGGTCTGACAAATGAGGACCATCGAGGCAAGGAAGTGGCTGGGCTGGCCTAGGTAGGTACGAAAGGCGAAAGACTCGGGTTTGAGCCCTGGCTCAGTCACAGAGCAGCTGGGTGACCTTGGTGGGCTCCCCACCTTCCTGGCCCTTCAGTCTCTCCCACTGTAAACAAGGGGCGGAATGAGAAGGTCTCTGAGCTGTGGACACACTGCTGGGGCTCAACAACCAACTCCCCCCACTGTCAGGAGGAATGAAGAAGCCCTCCGCGCACTGAGTCACCTCATCACCTCCGGGTACAGGCAGTGAAGAGAGCAAGGTGCACATCAGGGCGTGCGGGCAACGCCCTCATCTGACAGCATCGGGTGCCTCTGGGAGGGTGGCTGGGAACAGGGTTGGGCAGGAGACTCATCACTGTCATGTTTTAATTAAACCTTATGAATGTATTTCATATAAATAAAATCTAAATTTAAAAACAAGCGCTGGGCTTCAAAAGGCCCAGGTTTTAATGAATGACTAAATGACCGACTAGACCACTGGGGTCTCCCTCCATGAACCGGTCTCTTGGCTGACTACTCTCTGCCTCGTGTGCTCCTTGAACTTCTTGCAGTCTCCTGAACTCGGCTATGCAGCTGACAGTCTCTGTGCCTTTGCACATGCTGTACCCACCCCTGAAATGCCTTGATTAGCCTTTCCCATCTCGGAACATCTTTAAATCTCCACTCCAATGTCCCTCCTCTGTGAGCACTTCCTCGATGCCACAGCTGCCCGCAAACACCTGTTACTCTCTCCACCTCACTCCTCCCGCACTTCCTAGAGCGCTTTATTAATGCGTATCTCACGGAACTATCATTATTTGTGTGGCTGCCCCAGTAACCCAGGAGCTCTTGGAGGCAGGGCCCAGGTGTGACCCTAGGGTGTATGCCAGGCTGGAGCACAGAGGGCTGTCCTGTACAACGCTCTGCATCTCTGAGGGATCACACACACAGAGCATCCATTCCAGATAACCTGCTTGTGGTTTATCTGTGGAAAATCAAGTCTCTGCTCTCACAACGTTTCCTCCCTTGGCCTCATTTGAATGTACTGGGAAAGTTAATTTTTGACATTAGCCTGAGCAAAACACAATTAGGAAGGGATGCCCTGCAGCAAGAAGTAATCACAGAAGATGCACCCAGCAATGCAGGGTGAGGGGCCCACCCCACCGCTCTGTCGGACTATGCATAATTGATTTTGTGGATCATTCACAGCAAAGGCGTCCCCTGGGCCTTCACCTGGGCTGCCTTCCTGCCTGCCCACTCGGGGATCCCATGGTAGTGAGGCACCTATGGAAAGGGGCTGCCAAGCAGAGGGTCTTGGCTCTGCAATTTAACTGGCTGGGTGGCCTTGACAAGACCGTGACCCTCAGTGGTCCCCATCCACAGCATGAGGGGCTTGGACCAGGGTCTCTAAGGCCCTGCCTACTTGGACACTCTACTGGGAATTTTAAACATCAGCCCAAGCAGGGCCGAACAGTGAGAGAAGCCCACTCTAAATAAACGAAATCTCCGAGTGAACGTCAGAGCCCAGAGGAGGGGATTGTCCCCCGTAGTGACAGGATGATATTCACAGGCAAGATACACGGCCCCAGGTAAACCCAGAAACCTACGGAAATACCTCCCTTCTTCCAGGTCTTTGAATTGAAGTCACCACTGAAATGTGTCTTCACCCGGATTGTCCCTGTGGATGGCAGTGTGGGGAGGACAGGACACAGCCGCGAGCGAATGACACTTTCCAGACAGAAGGAAGTGGTGCCATCAGGATGGCCTTGATCATCACCCTGATTTATCTGAAAGATCAATCATCTATAGACTTTCATTCTACTGCTCTTATGTTAGCTATGAATGGATTCTGATGGTTTTGCCTGCAGCATCCTTGCCCTCCTCTTTTAGTAAAACATCTTTGCAATCCCTTGGAGAGGGTGTTTGCTCCCAGCTCCAGGAGTGGAGGCCATGATGGGGGCTGAGCCCAGCAGCACATGCCAATTCAGTGGCCACAGTGAGTGGTTCAGAGGTGGGCATGTGACCACGCAGGACCAATCGAATTGTGCTAAGCAAGGCAGGTACAAGCATGCTGGCTCCTGCTGGGTGAGGAGGGAACAGGTGGTCCCTGGGGCTCCCTGCAGTCATGGGGACTTGAGAAGGAAGATGAGCCCAACCATGGGGCCTCCAGAAAGTGTGTGTAGGAGGGGCTTCGGGGTCGTGCTCTGTGGGAGGTGAGATCTAGAGATCAGAGCAGAATCAGTATCTTTACTTAGATCGTGTCTTTCATGTGGGTCAAGTATGGGGACCCAAAGCCCATGAGACACCCCTGAGGCACTAGAAGGCACGAAGGAGGAAGAGCTGAGAAATGGACAGAGAGAACCCAGACCCAGCAACGGTCTGAACCCTGGACACAGGCGAGGCCGAAGGCAGAGTTGCCCGGGACTGTCAGTGACGAAAGCGCACACACTCCCTGTGTTAATTGCAGGTGGTTTCAGTCAGGTTTCCTGTTCCTTACAAGAGAATACAACAAATACCACCCCTACCTCCCCCACCCCCCCACCGCGGTGCTGGGCCTTCTCCAGACCCTGGACTCAAGTTCCCCAACTGTGATCAGAGGTGGTTCCTGCTGGAGACACCCATGTTTGGAAGAGGATCTCTGGTCCAGTGAAGAAAGGCAGGGACTGAGAAGGGGCCTAAAGAGGCTTGAGTCAGACAGGCTCCCAGAGAGGTGAGAAGCCACGGTGGGCGGAGCCGCACACCTGGAGGAGGAGACGCCCCCTCCGCGGAGTGGCCTGGGGGCTCTGGAGAGCCCTCCTTGCCCAAGACCATTTCTCCCACTGGTGCCGCAAAATCCACCTGCACGTTTTGCCCTCAAGGTCAATGCAACATAAGAGGGACAACAAAGAGTCAGGGACCGTCCAAGTGAGAGGGGTCTCCAGGGGTACCAGGCCATGCAGGCACCGCACACTCAGGGTCTGCTGCCCAGGGAGCTGAACTGGCTGCCTCGACGCCAACGTGGCCGGGCTGGGCGGAGCACAGACTAGAGTCCCTGGACTCCCACTTCCAACATGGGGTGCCCTCCACCAGCCCACTGCGGTTGTCTAGATAAGTCAGTGCTCTTCTCTTAAACCTCTCTCCCCTGCTGTGCAGAAGTGCTGCCACCAGGTGGCGATGAGGAGTCACCGCATGCCGTGTGGAAGGGAGGAAGGGGCCATCATGGATTTGCTTTTAAGACAAAGTATCTTTATTCATCTCAAAAGTTAATTAGCGTATAAAACTACGGTTAATTTGAATATAACTTTGAAGACAAAGCCAAGAATTATCATCGGGGTTACATACATTGTCTCTATAATCACCTGCCTCTTTGTAACCCCGTCAATGAGGGAGTGGGAAGAAGCCAGGCTTTGAAGCCAGACGGGCCTGGCTCTGAAACGCAGCTGGCCACGTATTAGCCGGACATTTTTGGCAAGTCACTTCTCCATGAGCTCAACTCACCCATCTGTGACAATGGGTTCACTGCTACTCTATCCGGGCCGTTAAGAAGGAGACTTTCATTGCTGCATCCCTGGGGTCTCGCACACACACAGGAGATCAGTAACCTCAGCAGAAGGAATGAAGGCAGAACCTCGTGGAGCACTTGGCATAGGACAGCACGCAGCCAGCAAACGACGCTTATTACTAGAGGTAGAAGGGAAGCAGGCTCCCAGTGAAACCACAGGGCTTTGTAGCGGATGTGGAACCCACTGGGAGGCCAGAAATCACAGCGTGTCCATGGCTGACCACTCACTCACTGCACGAGACCGATGCTTTTCAACCTCAGGATACAGCATCCCGACCCCAGCTCGCAGTCGGCTCTGGAACCCTTCTGGAATCCTCTCTGCCTGTGAGGGAGCTCTGCGGGAGGATTTCCACTCACCCCTCTCCATGAGCGGCCCGGCCTCCCTGTGAACAGGGGCTAGCGGGTCCCAGACAGCATGGTGCTGAGGAAGCTTCTCAGGGTGCTGGGTCTCCTCACCTTACACCTTCTCACAGGCTGACTTTCCAGGCTCAGGGCCGCCTTCTCTCCATCTGCAAAACCTGCCCCTGGCTGGAGGGTGCCCACATCCCCTCTGGGACCTGGGCCCACCCCTTCCCTCGGCTGACAAGCCTTTCGAGGGGCACAGAGTTGTTCTCTTAGCTTCAAACCTCCTCAGCTCTAACGGAGCAAATTATGTGACACTTAATTTTTCCCAGCTCGAACGGGCAGAGCTAGCACCTCATAAAGCGACAGGGAAAATATTTGGCTGGTTTCGTAACCCGGGCCTACAAAGACCCACTTGTGATGGGCGGCCCTGCCCAGGTCTGGGCAGCGAGGCCTGCAGACACCACTGCCCGCCTGACACCGGCCACCTGTGTGCAGGCCATGGGGCCTGGCAGCCTCTCTGCCCCGCCGGGCCATCTCCTCCCACACGCTTCCAGAACCTGAGCTGCCAAAAACAACCCCGGCCAGCGGCCCCGCAGAGGGGGTCCTGGGGGCCTGCCTGGGAGGCCCTCAAAGAAGCTTCTGTAGACTGGTCAGTGGCAGGCACCTGGGAGACGTCTGCAGTGCGGCCTGGTCATGGGCTGGCCCCAGAGGCGCCCCTCAGGGAATCCTCCCACAGAGCGCCCTCGTGCCCGACTCCGGTGCTCTCTGGCCTCCCGGCCTCCGCTCCTGGCCTCCCCCTGCCTGGAAAATGCTCCCAGCTCTCCGTCCAGCCCACGCCTGTCCCTCCCCAGCCCTGCACAGGTCCCCCTTGGCCCGGTCCTTCCAGAACTCCGCACCCACAGGGCCTGTTCCTCTCCAGGAGCTGTCAGCACTCACTGCCTGGGCCCCTCCTTAGGGTGCCTTTATTATTTAATGCTGGGATTATTTCACTGACACCTCATTTATTTGAAACTTAGGAAAAGCACTTTTTCAACATCAGTGAATTTTTCTGATAAATTATCCTTTTAAGTACGAATCTACTTTTAGTTTGATCTCCTTGGGTGGGAATTTTTTAAAAATGCATAATGCCCTCATCGTTTTTTTAAAAATTTTTTCCCAGTCTTATTGAAGGATAATTGACATATAACAATTCCTACGTTTAAGGTGTATGACATAATGATTTGATAGATGCATATATTGTGAAATATTATGCCCTTGTCTTAAATCAATCACTCTAAAACTTAACAGAAACTGTTTTTGAGGATTCAGAATTAGAAACGAAAATGCCACTTCTGGCACCGTGCCCTTGTTCTGCTCGGCTCATGCGGTGGGGCTGCCCTTGGCTGAGTGGCCCCAGGCAGCTGCGCCTGGCGAGCTCCAGCTCACGGTGGCTGGTGTGTTCCCCCGAGGGGACAGGTCTGCGCTACAGACCACAGTTGGTGGGCTCGCCTCTGGCCTCACCTACCCCCGCTCTCGCTTGGGAGGCAGACAACCGAGCCAGTGTAAATGCGACGAGGAGGTAGGTGACCAGCAAATGGTGTCGGAGAAGATCTCTTCTCAACTTCAGAACAGAAACTGGGTTCCTTCCAAGGAGCTTCCAAGGCCCAGAGGGAGTCGTCCGTTCATCCCAGGGTTGGGCTGGAGGGAGGTGAGGATGCTCAAGGCAGCTGTTCCTGTGTTGATGTCTCCTGGGGTGAAGGGCGAGCTGGACAGAAAGTGCTTTGCTCCTGTTCGTGGGGCTGGGCTGTGCCCGCCCTGTGCCTGACCCAGAGGGGTTCAGTAATAGGTCCTGGTTGACTCCCTCTGAGCGATGTGTGACCTGAATGTGCTCAGTCCTGGGCACTGCTATCAGGGCTTGCTTTAGAACTAACTGTGTCTTGAAAGAGCACGGTTGACCTGCATGTGGAGCCGGCTCGGCCTCCTCATCGCCTCAGAGGGGCAGTGGCTCCAGGTCGGTGGTAGCTGTTGTCTCCAGAAGATGTGCCTTTGGGAGGAGTGGGGACTTCTAAAGCCTTATTGCAAACAGCAGTTGCATCTGATCTCTGGTTCTTGGGAAAACAGAGATGTCAAACAACTTTATGCAGCGCACAGGACAGGCATGGCCACTTAGCGGCCATTCTGTTCCTTACAAGTTACCACAGCTGGCTGGGCTGCAGTAAATCCTCTTCGAAGGCCTGGAATAGGGGGGCTGAGCGAAGAGCCGGGCTGGGTGTGGTGACTACACAGCAGTCAGGAGCACAGACAGGGGCGGGAATGGGCCCCGGTGGCCCCTGGCGGACAGGTGGGAGATGGAGCCAGAGGCCTGGCCTGTTCCCATGGGCGGGGTAGCCTGCCACCTGAGTCTTGAGGATTCTGCCCAGCAGTGTACCCCTCCCTGGCAACACTCCCGGAGTGGCCACTTTGACCACAAGGCATCTCCAATGCCTTGGGTACTGTTATTGAGTTTGTAATCTCGCCTACACCCCAAATTACCCTTCCTCAAGATTCTTACACACACAAAGCTGTGCTTCCTCTTGCTTCCTGTAACCTTCATGAGACACTGCCTGCCCCCAGCCTTGTTTCTTGCGTGCTCCATGCATGCCATCTGCCATCTCAGTTCCTAAATTGTAACAGGCTCCTTCTTGCCTCGGGGCCTTTGCACATGCTGCTCTTTCTGCCTGGATTCACCTTTCTTGCCTAACTAATTCCTGCTCTCTGATGAAAGAATGGATGAATCAATGGAAGCAGGAACAAATAAACAGATTATTAGAATTTCAGATAATTTCTATGAGAATCACGCGGCCCTGCACTGCGCAATGGCAAAGGCCTTGCACGTGTGGCTGGAGAAGCATTCACAGAGGAAAAGGCCCACCTGTAAGAGAATTGTCGGCAACAATGCTCGATGAATTTACAAGCATCCCTCTAAAATGCTTTCGGGAAATTCTAAAAAGTCTCTGGTGAGCAAGTGCTGGTGAGAGGCAATGAAGAGTGCAGAACCTCGGATGATGAATTTAAGATGGCTTTACCCCTGGCAGCTGGACTCCGAAGTCCCTGCCCCAGCTGCAGAGAGAGGTGCTGGGCAGGCCCCACACAGGCATCCCCCAAGCTGAAGATGAAGTGCTGCCATGGGAACACGGTCCCAGCCTTTGGTCCTGCCAGGTCTGCTTCCCTGAGTCTGCAGTCAGGTCTTCCCCAGCCTCTCAGCCTGGGCGCCTGGGGTGGTGAGGGAGCAAGGGAGCGGGGGCCGTCAGGCCACTGGGCCAGACCACGACAGCATGCAGTGCCAGCCTGCTGGGGGCAGTGGCAGTCTCCAAGGGGACAGCAGTCGGGCTCTAAGATCCCCCACCTTCTGCACAGGGACCTCCTCCACTGGCAGCCTCGGAGGGTCTGAGTGGCATGTCCTAGGGTCAGTGCCGTTCACCTCTGACAACCCGCACTGTCCTCCTGCAGAGCTGCAGGTCCCGGAGAAGTCAGTCCTCTGCCTCCTTGAGGTTCCATTCCCTGCGTTGTCACCAGGTACCTCCCCCGCCAGAAGAGCAGCCTCCTGACGTGGGCTCTGACCACTTTGCAGGGACTCCCTGTCAGGTTTACGCAGCAAGCTTCCCCAGAGAGCGACCATGTGGTATAAGGGCACCGCTGCCCCCTCTCTCTAGGCCCACTCTGCAGGCTCTGCTCCCCTCATGCCCCTCCTCCCCCATTCAAGCCATCTTCCTTCCTGAGCCCTGGGGGCATCGGCCTCACACTGTGGAATAGATGAGCCCTTACCCTGTGTCTTGGCTGGTAGGGCTGCCATAACAAAGGGCCACAGATGGGGCAGCTTCAGCAACAGAAGCTTACTGTCTCCCCGCTCTGGAGGATCAAGGTGTGGGCAGGGCTGGCTCCTTCTGAGGCCGTGAGAGAGAATCTGTTCCCTGCCTCCCCCTAGCTTTTGGTGGTTTGCTGACAATCTTTGGCGTCCTTGGCTTGTAGGCACGTCACCCTGATCTCTGCCTTCATGTCACAGGGCGTCCTCCCAGGGTCGTGTCTCTGTGTCCAAATGTCACCTTTTTAGAAGGACACAGCTATATCAGATTAGGGCCCACTTACACAACCTTGCCTTAACTCATTACCTCCTACTGCATCTTATTTCCAAGTAAGGTCCCATTCTGAGGTGCTGAGGTTAAGATTTCAACATGTGAGTTTTAGGGAGACACAATTCACCCCTTAACACTCTGTTCACCCTATGCAAAGGAGATGAAGCCTACTAGGGAAGAAAAAGACACAGCCCAGCAGCTGATCACAGGGTGGCTGGGTTAACAAGACCCCCAAAGACCCCATCGGAGAGCCACGAAGGAAAGAGGGAGACACCTGTGCAAAAGGCAGCACAGAGGGGCGGGGCCGGGGAGCCGGAGGAGGAGGCCCTGCGGCTGCCGTGTGGCTGACAAGGACCATGGCCACAGACTCGTGGCTCCTGGGCGAGGGCAGGACCAGTCGAGGCAACACTGGGCATGTGTCTGATGGTTGTGTGGTTTACAAGCGTCTCTAAGAGAAAGGATTCGCAGAAGGGCAACATCCACTGAGCTGGACTTCAGCCCAGGGGACCCCAAGAAGCCAGCTGTGGCCACAATCTCCCGTTCTGAACTAAAGCTGCGTTCACAATACAATGTCTTCCCGACAAGACTGACCACCAGCTCACTTAACACAATCCCCTCTATGAAAGAGGTCTCCCAGGCCTGAGATTCTGCGAGGCATCAACTAACAGGTGTGGCTTTCAAATCACATGTTAGTTTAATTAATTAGAGAAAGCTTTTCAGCAAAATCAGTTGGCATTATCAGCAATCTCAAAAAGAGTTCGCATTCCTTGACCTGTTACTTTTGCTGCTAACAAGGTACCAGGCTGATATAAATGAAAAAGACAGCAGGCCTAAGCAAAGGCACGCACTGCAGTGTTATTTGTAAAAGGGAACAATCAGAAACAACCTAAATGTGCAGGACAGAGGATGGTCAGTTAGACGATGGTATAACAGACGGAGACAAATTATCCCGTCATTAAAAATTATATTATCCCACCAACACCAGCCCTGCTGATCACTGTGCTGTAAGTACTGGCCAAACAGCGAGATAAGAGAAAGAAGGCAAAGTCGTCATTATCTGCGGACAATGTGACTGTACACCCAGAAGACCCCAGGGAATCAAAAGGGAATCTGCTATAGGAATAAAAATTCAGGGAGGCAGGAAACTGCTGGTAATCAAAAATCAACAGCTTCCCTCCAGACGTAGAACAAGTTAGGAAACGTAACGGAATGGATTCCTTCCGTAATAACAAAAAAGACGAAATACCCAGGGATGAACATGACAAGAAATTCATAAGACCTGGAAGGGCAAACACTGAAGTCATCCTGAAGGACCCACCAGGCGACTTGAATAAATGGAAAGATGCAAGTCCATGCTCGGGCTGGAGCACTCCACAGCCCAGAGACGCCAATCACACCTAAAGTCATCTACAGATGCAGTCTGATCTCAATTAAAAGCAAGACAGGATTTTTGGGGACCTTACCAAAATGATTAACTGAAGTTTATCTGGAAAAGTAAACAGAAAAATACTAAAATTAAAGAGTAGTGAGGTGGGAGCAGTCCTGCCAGCTTTAGAGTAGATTTTCACTCACAGCATTACGGGAACTGAAACCATTCGGGGACGGTCTAGACAGGTGGGTCAGCGGAACGCTGCATTTCTCAAAGAATCTGCACGTACTTGCTGCCTGGTAAGAAGATGGTCCGGTGGAGAAGAAAGGGAGTGGGTTTGAGAACCTGACGGACCTGGGCTGTCCTCCCAGCCTCGGTGGCCTTGGACACTGTGCTGTCTGCTCTGAGCCTGTTTGTGTTTTGTGTGAGTATTGTGAGAATTAAGGTAACATACGTAAAGTGCTCAGAGTAGGTTCTAAAAGTAGTAGATACTCGTTGAAAGGTCACTAATATTATCAATAATTTTTTTTTAAGATTATTTTAACCATTGAATAGTACCACTTTGCTACTGAGCCAGAGGCCCACTGGCCTTCCGTCCTGTGGCACCAGCTGCACCCCAGCTCCGCCTCTGGTCCTCCTTCCCAAATACAGCTGCCCACAGATCCCAGAGCCCATCCCGCCCCACTTTAACAGAGGGCAGGCCAGTCTCTTCCATGGGAGACAAGCAGAAAGTCAAAGGGCAGAGGCCTTAGAAGGTATTCCTGAGAAGGGATCAAAACTATGGGCAATGTGGGTATCTGGAGAGAAAGGTGGGCAGCCTCAGCAGCACAGTCTCTATTGTTGGAAAGCCTTTTGTCACGGGCCCGGGATGGTGTTACGAAGCTCTTCCCACGCCTAGGCTGGACAAGGCACAAGGGTGGAGGCGGAGGAATCAGCATGGTGGGTCCAGGGACCGACAAAGGCCCTGGCCTGGCTTCAGGGATGGCCTATGTTAGGGCAGAAGGACACTGAGTCACACAGGGGCTGGGAGCTAGTGATGCAGAGCACACCCCCACGCAGGCCAAGTGGGCTGCCCTGCTTCTGGCCCCCAACACAGACTGTCAAGAAAGGATGGAACAAAAAGAAATGCTATTTCAGGGTGATGAATCTAGAAGCCGTGTACGAAAGACACCAGGTTGAGGACGGGGACCCAGAGCCAGGAAGGTCAGCCAGGACACTGACGCAGCTGACCAGGGACGGGGGGGACGACGATGGGCCTGGTTCAGCTGTGGGGCCCTCCAGGCACGGGGCTCTAGACTACAAATTTTCCAAGGGACTTAAAAATGTTTGAGACCTGGGATGAATTTGCTGGTTCAAAAACTACTGAAAGTTAGTTGCAAAATTAAAATTAATACATGTTTAACTTAATATCTACCAAAAAAAAAGAGCATTAGGGCCGGCCCAGTGGCGCAGCAGTTAAGTGCGCGTGTTCTGCTTCGGCGGCCCGGGGTTCGCCAGTTCAGATCCCAGGTGCGGACATGGCACCACTTGGCAAGCCATGCTGTGGTAGCCATCTCACATATAAAGTGGAGGAAAATGGGCACGGATGTTAGCTCAGGGCCAGTCTTCCTCAGAAAAAAGAGGATCGGCAGCAGTTAGCTCAGGGCTAATCTTCCTCAAAAAAAATAATTAAAAGTACATTTAAAAATAAAAGAGCATTATGTCAGTAAGTCAAGAGCAACTCAATACAACTCAGTGACCCTTCGACATGTTTAATGGAGGATGTTCTGTATTTAACATGTTTGTAACAGTGTTACCAAATGTGTAAGCAGCACAAGCTGGAAAAGACAGATAATACAGAGTATGGAATTAGAAACTCAAATGATCTCTATACTCTAGGAAATTTGGCACAGTGCAATAACATGAATCCATCAGGGATTCCTATAAAGTTCCGCTTTTACCCTTGGAAATAAATCCAGCTGGCAGGACAGGGAGAGGTAGCCTGGCAGTATATTCTGTGACAGAGAGTCACAAGCTCCTTGAGACGGGACAATGGGAGCTGGCTGCTCAGTTAGCCAAGATTAAGAGACTGCATCAAAAGAAGTATGAGGTCCAGATGAAAGGAGGTGAGGTCCCACTATAACCTGTGTTGGAGAGGCTCTGACTGTCTACCATACCATCTCCCTCCTTTGGTCACTAAACTCACTTGCTGTCTTATTAACCCATTTCGCTGCTTCCACCTGTGGTCCTAGGGGGTTCTCACATCCCAGGTTTGGCTCCTCTTCTGGAGAGAAGCATCTAAGAGGCTTCTGGCTGAGACAGAAAATGTCTCCAGTTCTTCCATCTTGGGTGTCATTTCTAGCCCCTCTACGCTCTTCTTATGGCTTCCCAAATCCAGACCTGGACTCCCAGCCCAGACCTGCTCACAGGGGTCTCCTGGCTGCCCTCCTGCTTGGACCCAGGATCTCCAGTAATGCCACATCTGCTCCCTGGTCCTCCCAGCTCCACCCTGGTTGGCCCCCAGCCCAGCCTCCTAAGCAGACAGTCCAGGGCAGATTACCCAGAATGTTCCAGAGGGACAGGGCACAAAGGGTCCCGAGCCATCCCTGCATCCCAGGTCCCAGCTGCTTCCCAGGAAGTTAGGCTGTGCACGGGCCTCCCGGCCGTTCCCTTCACTTAGAGAGAAGAGTGACAATTCCCTCCTTCATCCTGACGCCTGGGGCCTTGCAGACAACAGAGCCAGATGACACTAGGATTTATATGAGTTTTGACAACATCAAGTCCCAGCAAAGTCCCAGGGGGAGCTGGACAGGGAGCAGGTGGAGGAGCGGGGAATGAGTAAGTCAGCCCTGAGCCCCAGGACAGCCCCTCCACCACGCGTCTGTGTTCCTCCCGTAGCCATGGCGCTGCAGGCAGCCGCCCAACAACACAGAGGACGCAGCTGTGGAGGAGCCGGCAGCCTCAGATTTTCCGCCTCGGAGAGCCCGGAAATCCCTGCCTGAACATGCCCTCCGGTCTCCGTGCAGAGCAGTCCCCTCCTGGGCCCCGCGGGCGCGGGGCACCACCGGCACCCCGGCCCCGGCCCAGGCCGCTGCCCCGGCCCCTCTGCCACCACCAATGGGACGCAGGCCAAGAGCAGCCAGGGCATTCTTCAAGTGGGATGGCGATGGACACGCTGGTGGGGGCAGAACGCTTCCCTGGTGGCTGGGGAGGCACTTCTAGACCCCCATGTTCTCAAGATGAAAGTGCAGCCACAGAGAAACTGCGTAGGGCTGGGGACAAGGGAGTGGGGGGCAGGACGGCAGGGAAATGACACTAGGAAGGGCGTGTTCTTCAGCCAGTAACCTGGGACCAGAGGAGGCACTCAGAGGGACACCTGAGGGGGAGAGAGCTGGGCATTTGCACACCACCCTGCAGACAGGGCTGGGGGGGCTGCTCCGGGGCACGGCCAGCTCCGAGGAAGCCTTCAGTGCAGCCTGCTACGGCCAGAGTGCCGGGCCTGGACCACGCTCAGCAAAGCCAGCGCAGCCGCCTCCTCAGGGTGCAGTAACGTGGTTTCCACTTGAAAGCGTTCTGTTCCAGGACTTTCGGGGTTGGTTAAAAAAGAAAGCCAGGAGCAAACTGAGAGGCAGCCTGAGTTCTCTTCAGGCCCTGACTCAAAACCTGCCTCCTCCAGGAGGCCTTTCCTGCTCCACTTGCCCGCCTGTGAGCTCACGCACAGAAGTGTGTGGAAGGAAGAGCTGTCCAGCTCGGTTGCCCTGGAGGAGCTGCCGTATCTCGCCGGGTGAGGGCCGCCCCAGCACAGATCTGCAGAGCGAAGCACGAACTGACGATGCACTGAGTCCCCCAGCACTGTCTCTGTGCCGGCTCGTGGCGGGGCAAGGAGCGGGAGGCCGTGCCGGTCAGCATGGAGAGAAGAGGGTTGCCTGGGAGCCACGGGAGGGAGAGAGTGACGGACACGAGCTGTCAGCTGCGTGGGGTGACCACTGTCCTCCAGCTGGCTCCGGGCAGCCAGGCTGCTGGAAGTACTGTTCTGGAACAGAGGGAGCATGCCCAGCCACCAGTGACTGAGGGAGCCAGGCCAGGCCAGGGCGGCATCTGTTAGACGTCAACTGCATGCCAGGCACCTGGCTGGGTTTTCATAGACACCAGCACAGTGGGGCCCCCTGGCCATCCCAGGAGGGAGGGGCTGCCTGCTAGCCCCCACTTCCCAGAAGAGGAAACTGAGGCCCAGAACATGGCAGTGACTTGCCCAAGGTCACACAGGAGGTTTATGTGGTACTAGGGGAGGGGGCTGCCTGGCCAGGGTGCAGCGAGGCGTGCTCAGGCTCTGGACGGCCGAGGGCATGGGCATGTGGCTCCTCGGCCCCAGCTGGAGGAGAACCCTCGGCTTCCGGCTTGAGCCTCCCGCAGAGGCTGAGCTGCTCACAACAATAGATGTGTGCGATAAGTATGCGTGTGGGAGGAGGGGGAGGAGTGCACGGCTGGCCTGGCAGTGGGCACACAGCCCTTCTCCAGGAGGGCAGGGTGGTATAGTGGCTCTGGAGATCCGGAAGCTTCCCCAGCCGTGACTAATCCACTGTGGGCCTGGAGCCCAGCTTAACCTCTCTGGGCCTCCTCTTTGTCACCTAAGATCAAATGTTCTGATGGCTTAAATTACACCTCAGTTAGTGTCGCAGAATGAGCATGTTTTTGGAATGAGGCAGACTCAGGTTTGGATCCTGGCCCTGTCACTTAGCTGGGTGACCTTGGGCAAGTTAAGTGACCTCTCTGAGCCCCAATTAACTCATCTACAAACAAAAGACAGTAATGTCTACTCGGTAGATTTGCTGGAAAGATGTACAATGTGAAAAGTGCCTACTACAATATATGGCATTCCTACATATTCTATTATTGCTGTTGTTATCATGCCCAGCTGGCATGTTAGGTTTAAGATCTGAGAAGCCTTGATTTCTCCCTACAGACTCTATTATGAATGGAACAGCTTCATCACCCTGTGTGATCTCTGCAAATGTTCCCCCCGCCCCCCAAGGACTGGCACCTTCCACCTCCTCTTCCCCTCACCCAGGCAGGTCACGCTCAGCCCAGGGCCCATCACTGAGGCCTGCCACAGCCCCTCTGAGCAGGGCCAAGGGAGGGAGGGAGGCAGAGAGGAGAGAGCATGAGCCCAAGCATCAGACTGGCCTCGAAACAGCTATGTGGTCTTGGGCAAGTTGCTTTACCTCTCTGAGCCTCTTAAAAAGGAGAAAGCAGCCCCTCTGTGCAGTGGAGCAAGGTGAAGGAGTCAGTAAGACAGCACATGCACACTGTCCCACAGGAGGGGCTCCCTTCCTGCAGAGGGCAGCCTTGCCTCCTCTCTCCTGTCTTGGCGTGGTGCCCAGGCCACTCACCCAGCCTGTTTCCTGCCCTGCTCTCCCTGTCCCAGGGTGCTAAGGGCTGGAGGCCCACTCCGATGCAGCCAGCAAGCTTGGGAGGCCTCTGGAGATGCTGCAGACCCCACAGCAGGAGACTGAGCCCCCACCCCAGTCACTCCTCCAAGGCCAGCTTGTGGGCAGGACACCAGCCAAGCCAGCGGCTGCCTGAGTGGGCCCGGCTGCCCTGAGTTGCTCTGGCAGAGCCTGGCCGCATCCTCGCGTCAAGCTCGCTCCCGGTGCACAGGGCACACAGAGACAGCAGTTGTATCGATGATGAAGGCCTTAACTGTAGTAGGTTCCAATCAAAACTTCCCGACAGACCATCTGTCGGCAGTAGAGAACGGCAGATGTGGTTAGTGAAGAAGAGCTTTCCTTGAATGGAGGTTGGTTGCACCCCGGAAGTCTTCCTTTTGCTTGCTAACAATGCTAATCGTCATAATAGCAACATCATCTACAATTTTCAAGTCCTGTTTTGTGCCACTCACTGTACACACGCTATTTCTAGGCCGTGAACAATGCTGAGGACCAAGGGTTACCCTCCCATCCTGCAGAAGAGAAAGCTGAAGCTCCAAGAGGTGAAATAATTTGCCCCAGGTCCCCCAGCTGGGGATAAAGGCAGCTGAGATGCGAACCCAGCTCAGCTTGACTGACAGCCAACCCAGGCCTTCCCCGGCCCCACACCACTAACTCCGGGTTCACAGCTTCCTCCAGAGTCAGTTTACTGCTGTGTCGGACAACACACCGACTGCAAAGAGAAGCAGCCTCCGGGGCCCCAGGTCAGCCAGGATGGATGGAGTTAGACCGTGAATGAGCTCTAACTCTTCATCTGCTCTAAAAAAGGAAGTTATCTGATGAAAGCAAGTTGCCCTGCCCTGTCCCCATCTCTGCAGGCTTCAGCCTGTGTCCCCTGGCCATTTGGCATGAACCTGGGCCCACCTGCAGTGGGCACTGCCATTGGGGCTTGTCCCCGGCAAAGCTGGTGTCCACATTCTCGCTGGCGAGCAGCACCTGGTCTACCTAATTAGGTCATCTGTCGGCATCAACAGGCTGTGGTGGAAAGATCGGAGCAGCAGGCGTCTGCGGTCTCCACCACTAACGTGCGCCGGAGCGCTGGCACCCCCTAAACCGCACTGAAGCCCAGGCTTCTCTCCCGCCAGAGGGGAGAGAGTACACCCCGTCTTATTGCTCGGGACACTGTTGATGGTCGAAAATAATAGAAAGTGCAATTAAAAGTTGAAACGGACTTGTAAGGAAGAGGCATTAGGCTTGCTGAGACCCACCCTAGTTTGCATCATCAATAACCACGCACACTGATGGTGCTCTTGCTCTAGGGCCTTGGTTGTGAAAGGCATCACGTGCACCGGCTCACGGAACCTCCACAACAGCCCTGAGAGGCAGAGACGGCGTCATCCCCAGTTTACAGAAGGAGAAACTGAGGCTTAGTTTCTAAGCACTCAGTGCCCAAGGGCTCGGTCCTGGGACTCTTCTCTTCAGTGGCTACACTCTCTCCCCAGGGCATTTCCCACTGTGTCATGGCTGTAAACCGTGTGTCTGGGGCCCCCCCTGCACTCCACAGCTGCCTGCGCACGCAGCACCCCCTCCTGGATGCCCAATGTCATCTCAACCCTCCCATGTCCGAAGTTGTGCCCCTGGTCACTGCAGTTCTCCCCATCTTGGTCCACATCCTCCCAGCTGCGTGGGCCCCAAACCTGGGGAGCATCCTTGACCCTTCTCTCTTTCTCCCCACAGCAAATTCTGCTGGCCCCACTCTGAGGATGCACCCAGCAGCCAGCCACTTCCCACCACCTCTCCTGCTGCCGACGGATCCAAGCCCCCAGCCTCTCTCACTCGTACTGAAATGGCCTCCCAAATGGCCCCCTGCTTCCACTCTGGCCCTGCTACAATTTACTCCCAAGACCACAGCTAAAGTGATCCTGCTAAAACCCAAGGCAAATCATGTCACCCCTCTTCCCAAAAGTCTGTAGTGCCTCCTCCTCCCACTCAGAGAGAAAGCCAGACGCCATCCTTGATCTGCCTGCCCCATGCCCGGATCCTCTCTGGCCTCATCCCCTGCTCCTCCTCCCTTCACCCTTCAGTTCCAGCACTTGTGCCTCAGGATCTTTGCACTTGCTGATACTTCTGCCTGGACAGCCCTTCCCAGACATACCCACATGGCTCATTCCCTCTCTTCGTTTGAATTCTTTGCTCAAATGTCACTTTCTCAACATGGCCTTCCTCAAACACCTGATTTAAAATTGCAAACTCCAGCTCCTCCAACACGTCTATCCCCTTGTAGCATTTATCACTAGCCAACACTTTAATATTCATTTACTGACTGATTGTGTCTCCATCCACTAAAACGTAAGCTTCGTAAGGACAGAGATTTTCGTCTGTCTGTCCCTGCTGTCTTGTATCCCCAGTGCATGGAACTGGGCTTGGCACACACTAGCTGCTCATTAGTATGTGCAGAATGAGTGAATTTAAAAAAAATTACTTGCCATGGTCACATGGTGGTGGAGGTGGGGTTTAAATTCTGGGCTGACCCTAATGTATATTCCTAATCTGGGAGGCACGGGGAGAGGGAGGGAGAGCTGTCCTGCTGAGTATGTCCTTTGATTAATAAGTCGCCTGGAAGGGGGCGAGGGCAGCAAAGAGGGGTAGGTGGCCGGCATCACCCCAGACCAGTGTGCATGGATGTCCCCATCCCCCCCAAGTAGATACACGGAGATGTGGCAGCTGCTTTAAAGAAGCAAAAGGAGCAATTCCAACACAGGCTCTAAGGCGACTTTCCCAAGGTCACCCAGCTGATTAGTGGCAGAGCTGTCAACACCCACAAATTCTGGAAAGATTTCTGTGGAGTACCTGAAAATTGGTTTCTCAAAGATAACTGGCTTTTGACAAATTTCCCAAAGAATAAGGTGAGGGCTTCTGTCCAAATGCGTCCATTGTCTCATCTGCTCCCTGACCCCAGGGCTGCTGGCAGACACAGGCCTGCTCAGGAAAGCCTGTGACAGAAGAACTCAGTGCAGTCGAGGAGCGCGACAGGCTGACGGCTGGAGACACCGCACGTGCTCGCTGCCCCAGCCTCCCCGCGCCCCTTGCACACCCACACTGCTGCTCAAGCTGGCCCCGTGGCAAAGAGGCTCCTTTGGGCTCCACCCCACTTGGCAGAGGGCCCTGCCCCTGCAGAGCCCTCCTTTATCTGATTTTCATGTCCCCTGTGTGGCCTCCGTCCCCTTTCTGAGGTCCATGGGAACCTGGGGACCTTACTGGACTGTTCCACTTCCAGTGGACGTAAGGGCTACACCCCATTAGCCCGTCTTTGCAGCTGCAGACCCAGCCCAGGCCTGGCCAGCGGGGGCAGGCAGAGAAAGCTCAGCCAGAGTTTGTGAGCACTGACCCGAGGACGAGGATTCGTCACTTGCTCCCCTTCCTCGAGGACCAGCAACCTCTAGCTGGGGTTGGTCCCGTCCTTAGGGGTGTGGGTGTCCCCACAGCAGGATGGAGGCAGCCAGGAAGGGCTCCCAGTGCACCACCTGGCACCTAGAATTCCCCTGCAGCGTTTCATTTGGTCCCGAGGGAGCAGATTGCAGGGCGGCAGGCATAGTGGGGTCCCGCTCGTGGATTTTTTTAACCTCACTCAGTGAATGTATGGAGTGGATGGAAGAAGACAAGCAGAAAGCTAACAAGGCGGGAATCTAGACTCAGTATTTAGATACGGACACAGATGCGCTGCGTCTGCCTGCAAGCTGTCTGAGCTCTGGAGGAAAGT
Organism: Equus przewalskii; assembly: GCF_037783145.1. Classification (NCBI taxonomy): domain Eukaryota; kingdom Metazoa; phylum Chordata; class Mammalia; order Perissodactyla; family Equidae; genus Equus; species Equus przewalskii. Next base: position 76,945,244 of record NC_091845.1, on the reverse strand, counting down.
GGGCAGAGTGGGCCTGTCTCAGCAGGGGGTCCCCTGAGACAAGGCTCTGGGCGTAGGTGGTTTTGGGGCCAGGTGATCGCGGGAAATAAAAATGAGGGAGCGGGGCGAGCGTTCCGGAGCCCACACTGCCGGGGGTGGCTGGGCTCATTAGCTCGGGGCCCCCTGAGCAGCCCAGCAGAGGGCACCTCCGAACTGTCCCCTGGAGGCTGGGGAGCAGAGGCGTTTATCACTGACCCTGCGCCCCAGTGGTTGAGGGGGACCTCCAAGGGTATGTTAGGTTGTGACTGCATCCAGCTGAGGGGCTGCCTGCAGCTTAGGAGAGAGCAGAGCAGATGGACCCAGTGCAGAGCCAGGACAATGGGGCCTGGGACCGGCCACCCCAGTGGCTCTGACGTCAGGCGGCTGAGGGATGCGTGCTGCCTGCAAGAATCCGCTAGGAAATGGCGACGGCTGGGGAGCACACGTGTGTGCTGACTTGGAAAGGACAGTAAGCATCAAGAAGCAGGAAATTCACGTCTTCTTCCGCTGGCTATAAGGAACCTTCCAGAATCTATGTGGAGTCAAGCCTTCCAGCATCATTTTCTTAGAGTGGAGATTTCTGTGGAACATATAACTTTGTGCCTCTTTTGCGTGTCCCCACGTAACACGGGCGACACCTTCCCCTGAAGCTGGTGCTAGCCGCCTCTGCAGTCCAAGGAGGGGATGGGGTGGGCAGTCGCTGGCTCCACCTCCAGGACAGGCTTGGGAAGGAGTCCAGGGTCCAGATGGGTCTCGGGTAGCAGGGAGACCCCCGTGGGCCAGCTCCCCACCCCACGGCGCGGAGTGGATTTATCACTGACGCCGGGGTCCCAGCTATTAAACACGGGGCTGCCTAAACGGCCCACAGAGCTGTAGATCTCGGCTCCAGGGTCACTTCCATTTTCCTGCTCACTGAGCACAACCAAACTTTTGCTTCCTAAAGAAAAGTCTATCCTTTAAGGCGGTAAGCACAGAAGTGGCCCCCACCCCTACCCCTGCAGACAAGGCAGCGACTCCTCCAGTAGGTGGCTGGAGATGCTTGCCGTTCCCCACCCCCGCCTCCCCCAGCCACGTCAGCCTTGGCGGCAAGTGGCGGGTGCAGGGCTCCCAGGTCCAGCTCTGAGGCCCCGGCTGTGCAACCTCAGGCAAGCCGCTTCACCTCTGGGGCCTCCGCTTCCTTGCCTGGAAGATGGGCCCCTCACACCCACTTCCCAGGACAACCTGAGGACCAAATAGATATAAAGCAGCTGCCACTGCTGGGACCCAAAACTGGGGGCTCCCAGCACATCCTGGACTTTCCGTCTCCTGCTGGGTCCCTCCCCCAGGTCATCTCGCTAGCCCTCCCTGCATGGCCCTCCTCCCTCTTCCCCAGCCTTGTCCGCAAAGTCCCTGGTGCGTCCACCCCTCGGCTAAGAAGACCCTCCAAAACCCTGGCTTTCCCCGAGCTCCTCCGGCGCCTCCTGTGGCTCCCACCGTCCAGGGGCTGGAGGCTGAACTCGGCCACTGGGAGCTCCACGCCTGCCTCACCCCCACCCTGGCGCCCCCATGCCTGCTGCCTGCCACAGTCACGCTGCTGTCCACACTGCCTGCCATGCGAGCCCCACGAGGACGGCCCTGGGTCGAGGCAGGCCCATCCTCTGAGCAAGGGCCAGGGTCCCGCGTGCGGATTTGACTGCGAGGGCCCCGGAGCCCTGGTCCTCTGTGCTGCATGTCTCAGGGTCGGCTGTCCCTGAAGCTCTGGGCCACCTCCACCCCAGCCCTCCCCTCACACGCAGGGCCTGCTCCTCCTCAGAACCAGCGTTCCCAGCAGGCAGCACAGGCTCCAGGTCAGCTGGCTCAGAACGGCAAAGCTCAGTGTCGTTCTTCCCCAGCTGTGACCTTGGGCAAGTCCCTGTGCCTCAGTTTCCCCAGGAGGAATGTTAATAGCAACCCACCTCCTTAGTGTTCTTCTGGGGTCAAGGGGCTGAATCACAGACCCAGAACACAGCATCGTCTGTCATCAGAATCTGCAGCATCGTTCCCACTTACTGAGGATGCCCTACGTGTCACTTGATGGCTCTTCTGTCACTAATCCTCACTCTGCAAGGCAGGCCACACTATCCTTGTTCCACAAATGAGGAAACCAGGGCCCAGAGGAGTAATTTACCCAGAATCATAGCCCAGGCCTGCCTGATCCCAAGAGGTGCTCTTCAGGGCCCTTTCTCTTACACCACACGCCCGTGCCGGGTCCTGAGCCTTCATGCATATCATCACGTGTGTGAGCCTCACAACAGCCCTGAGAGGTAGGTATTAGTATCATCATCCCCGTCTCACAGATAAGGAAACAAAAGAACAGAGAAGTTAAGTAACATATGCAAGGTCACACAGCAATCAGCAGCAGAGCCAGGACTGGCACCCAGGCAGTTTGTGCTCCTAGCCACTACCCTCTGTGTGTCTTCCCTGCACTGCCCTCTCTCATTTCATGCGCTCCTCCCAGGAACCCCTTGAGGCGGGTAGCATTAGTCCCATTTCACAGCTAAGGAGACTGGGGCTCTGACACAGCAGGTGTGAAATTAAACCAGGAAACACTGCATTTCCAGCTGTGAAAACAAAACGGCTTAAAGTGTCCCTTGAATTCTTTCTGTATTGTTACATTCGGGAAAAACTAACCCGGGGGTGAGGATGCAGCTCCTCAATGACAGCGTCTCTCTTTCTCATCCTGCTGGTCCGCGCTGGAACCACACAGCCCACTGTGCAGATGCCACGCTTGCCGCAGGGCAGCAGATCCTGAAGGAGGCTGCAGATCAGGAACAAAATCAGACTGCAGAGCCCAGGAAACTCTGCCCCTCGCGTCCTGCTCGGCCTCGGGGCTTGGGGAGTGGCTGGCCATGTGCCTGGCTGTTTGCAGGAAGTGCACCAAACACCTCGGGGATCCCTGGGGGGAGGACCTCCTGGCAGTAGCCCAGCAAGACAAGCAGCCGCTGGCTCCACGCCCACAGCGAACGGAGGCATCATTAATTGAGCAGAGCGTCCTTCCCAGAGAGGCGAGGCGGGGCCTCAGGATCCTTTGCAGAACAGTGTTCTGGGCAGCACCTATTGATCAGAACTACATTTCCTACAGCTTCCTTGCAGTTAAGAGTGGTATTTGATAATGTTTTGGTCATTGACCCATAAGCAGAAGTATAGGATGGTATTTCTGAGACATCTTTTTAAAGGGAGACAGTGTGCCCTCCCCTTCAGCTCTTCTTCTATCTTACTGCTTGGAATATCGGTGCAAAGGCTGGAGCTCTGGCAGCCATATGGACCATGAGGTACCTTTGGGAATGGAAGTCACAAGCTGTGAAGGGAGAGCAGCAGGCAGAAGGAGTCTGGGGCACTGATCCCCTCATGGAGCCCCACAGTGTCCTTGGACTGCCTGCTTTCAAACTTGTCTTAAATGAGAGAGAAATGAACTTCTGTTCTTGTTTGAGTCTATATTATTAAGGATCTTTGATTGCATACAATCAGAACTAATTCATACTGATATACCTCTAACCCCATCCACTCCCCCAGGTATACTTTCAGCATGCTCCCCAATTTACAGGCCCCCGAATCTATGGGGCTGCTCCACACTCTGACTCTGTACCTGCCACATGCTATTCCTCTGTCTGAAACACACTCCCTGTTCCTCTCGTCATCGGGAAAACCGACTCATCGTCCCAGACTCAGCTCATGTGCTCCTCCCTGGGAAGCTGCCCAGGATCCAAGGTTATAGTGCACCCAGCTTCTGCGCCCTTGCGGTGCTCTGGGTCTCCCACTCACCTGCAGCCCCAGCAGCCTGTCCTGTAATGATCTATACCCATAGTTGTTCCGGGGGATCCTGGTAGCAGGGACAGTGTCCAAGCCTCCCCACGGGCCCAGGCAGAGGCAGCACAGTGAATGGAGAAAGAATGAAGAATACTGAATGAGTGCCTGGGGGGTCAGCCACTCTACATTACAGAAGCTCCCGCAGCTGCGGCAGCCAGGGCAGGCTCCCTGGAGGCGGAGGGGTAGACGGTGGCACAGAGCACACCAGCTGGGGCTACTGCACCAGGCTGCTGCCTGTGGCACAGAAAGCAGACACCGCAGACCCTCAAGAGATCTTTACGTGGCTTAATGGAATGTCTCCCAGACACTCCCCGGGCATCTCAGAGGTCACGGCCCCCCGCGGCTGCCAGCGCCCGGGACCACCAATTGGTGGTGATTGACAGGGCAGCTGCCTCAAGGAGCTCCAAGGCCCTGGGCGGGTAGGGAGGGGTCAAGCATTGTTGGGAGCTGAGCTTACTCTGTGCTGGCGATGTCCCGCCATCTGGTTGGGGTCAGAGGTCTCCGGGGACAGGTTTGATTTATAGGCTGGTGCAGCCGCCCAGGCGGCATGGGGGGAGGGCAGGGAGAGGCCAGGGCGGGGGTGTGGGGAGAAGGGGGAAGGGCAGGCAGAGCCCCTCAGAGGCTGAGCCAGCACCATGCTTCTGCTCTCGGCCTCAGAGCCCTCACGTTGCTTTTAACAGAAAAACATCGCAAAAGAAAGTATTGAAAATTCAAGAGGTCTATATTGTGCGCTGACTGTCTGCCCTGAGCCGTGTCACAGGCTGTTATCCGGGAGAGAAAGCATCTGTGAGCCGCATGCACTGGCGCCCCCCGCGGGCGCTGTGCTGGGCTCTCTGACGCCCTGCCACCCTCCAGCACAGCCATCATAGCCGCAGTTTACGGATGCTGACAACAAAGGAAAGGCAGAGTCCCACAGGCCTGAATGGAGAGCTGGGATGCACCCGGCTTTCAGAGCCCTCCCCGCTCCCTGCAGGGCCTCCGAGGGCCCCGGGAGAGAGGCGGGAGAGGTGAGCGGGGGCCAGGGTCCAATGAGGAGCAGCCACAGGGGAAGATGTCCAGGTGCTGGTCCCCAAGGGGGCCGTGCCGTCCTCTTTCCCGGGTTATGAAGCCCTGCAGACCCTCCGGCGCCCAGATGTGCTCCAGCAGCACAGAGCAGAGTTGTCAGCACCCACTGAGATCATTAAGGAGGACTCTGGACACGACGACGGCATCTGAGCCCTGAGGAAGGACAGTTCCAGGCAGGTGGAGAGGTGGGCTGGCATCCAGGCAGGGGCACAGCACAGCCCAAGTGCGGAGGCGAAATCTGCCTGGTGAGACACGGGGCTGGCCCGAGGACCGGGGAGACACTCCTGCGACAGAGTGCTGAGAAGCCGGCTCTGGTGAGGGAGGCCACAGCCCGGGCACATGTCCCCGGGTCTGCCTGGAGAGGGGGCACAGCCTAGCCAGCTGTGGCCTCCTTCCTGGCAGGAGGCTGAGAACATGGGACCTCAGAAGGGCTGACGCCTTCCCATGTCCTCTGCTGGACACGTCCTGGGACCAAGAGGGACACCACCCAGGCTTCTACTGGGCACAGGGTGGTGGCTAGCATGGGACAATAGTGAGTGTCTCCTCTGAGAAACCACGGAGCACAGTTCCCAGGGGCCCCCCTAAAGAAGCTGGGAGAAGCCGAGCACCTGACCCTCCAGCTCCCCCACATGGAGGGCGCCCCACTGTCTAGTGGGGGCTCCGGGCCTCCGTGGCTGCCCAGGTCACACAGCTCGGCAAAGCCTGGCCTTAACCCCCATCTAGAGAAGTTCCAATGGTCACGCAGGGGCTACGCGAGGAACACGGGGACACCACAGACATCTCAGGTGTTTAAAGCCTGCTGCAGCTCCAGGATCAGAGGGAGGGTACCGGGGGTGGGAGGGGAGAGCCTCAGGACACCCCGAAAGGGGGCCTTTGAGCTTGGGAGTCAAGAGACTCAAGTCCAAATTCCAGTCCTGGCCCTGCAACCTTTCAGCCTCTCTCAGCCTCAGTTTCCTCATCCACAGAATGGGGATGTTCACCCGGCCCACACAGGGCCAGAAGGATGGGACAGAATTGCACACACAAAAAGCACTAAGCTCAGGGCAGGTAATGTTCACGGCCAGCTTCGTTGGGAAGAACAACAATTCTGTGGCGGGAAAGGTGGCTCTGGGGGGATTCGAACACCCCTCCCCGTTCTGCATGTCTGCAGCGGGGACTTCACGAAAACCAAAACCGGAGCCAGGCCGGAGCAATGACCCGCCCCGGGCTGGGGTGTAGGAGGCAGACCACCACCAACACGCTGGCCAGAGCCGTCACCTCCCAGCTAGGAATGCAGACGAACAGCCCCTTCAGCCCAGGAGGGGCTGCATCATGAAAGCAGACACCAGGCCGCTTCCTACCAAGCACACCCCTGCGGGATGCTGGTGCAGCCCAGCACTGGCCTTTGACCTCTGCCCCTGATCTGTTTACACACAGCAGGGCTGGGGTCAGAGCTCAAAACAGACGGGCCGGCCTGTGAGTTCAGAAAATGACAGCCAGACCTGGCTGGCCGCACCCACGCGTCAGGGGCAAGGAGAATGCTCAATGACTCGCAGAGCACGGTGCTGAGGACAAGCCGCCAGGCCAGGAGGGAAGAGAGGGAGCCAGTGGGGCCTGCACATAGTGACCCGTGCTGCTCTGTCCAATGGTGGCTGCACAGAAGGGACAGAAAGCCCCCTGCCTGCTCGGGCCGCGGGGACACGGGGAGAACCCGCTACCCCTTCTCCAAAGAGTCCCTGCCCAGCTGGAGAGACACGGCGGACACCCCTGGACCTCCAAACCACCCCTGGGGCAGCCCCTGGCCACAAGTCAAAGTGGATAATCCGCAGTGCGGTGTGATGCGTCTCTAACAGATCCCAGACGTGTACAAGGGCTCTCACCCCATGACGACCCTCCTCTTTCCTCCTCCCTCCCACCCCCAGGGGAGGAGAGGGGCTCCGCAGCTCGGCTCAGGGACTCCTCGAGACCTCGCAAGGGTGCTGCTGCTCCCCACCTGAACCTGCCTGCTCCTGGGGGTGTGGCCTCCCCCTCACCAGGCCGAGCTCCCCCAGGCCCCCCTCCGTGCATTCCTGGCATGCCTCCTGGCGCTCCTCACCCTGACCTCTGACATTCTCTGGGGCGTCCTGGCCGTGCTGCACAGCTCTTCTTGGACGGCATCTGCACTGGGTCTTCCTGCGCCCACCCGCCACGAGCTGGGACCTGGGGCCCTGGAATAACTCAGGGGAGAGCTGACCCGCCCCTGGCGTGGGTCCCAGAAATAGTCCATGATGGTCACATGGGCCAGCGCCCTCTCCATTATGCTCCCCAGCCCTCCCCCGTGGCTCTGAAGCAGGGCTGTCCACTGGAACTTTGTGCGGTGATGGAAATGTTCTACACCTGCACATCCAATATGGCAGCCACCAGCCACATGTGGCTACTTGAATGTGGCTAGTGCAAGTGAGGAACTGAATCTTTAACTTAATTTTAATTAATTTAAACTTAAATGTAGGTAGTCACACGTGGCTAATGGTTACTGTGTTGGACAGCACAGCAGAAAAACAGAGACCATTCATGGTCCTCTTGTCCCATCCCCTCCTTCCTGAGATGGAGAAACGGAGGCACAGAGAGGGGAGGTGACCTGCCCTAGGTCACACAGTGGTGGCCAAGCTGGAAAGAGCTGAGCCAGGTGCCCTGGTCCCTAGTCCAGTGCTCTTTCCAGGACCTGTCCCCCCTCCCTCCTTTCCAACCAACACCAGGCTCGGGGAAAATCAGGTTAGTTCAGGCCGAGATGCTTTTTCAACTTCCACACATCTGAAGAATCCATTTTGGCAAAACACCTTGAAAAGCCAAGGAACTCTGCTTGCAACAGCCAAAAAGGAAAGAAAAGCCCTCAACCCACCATGTCCCTCATGGGTGGCTTGCCCAGCCTGGAGGTGACAAGCACCCAGGCCAACAGAGGCCTCTCAGAGCCTTGGGGCTCTGCCATGCCAGGGGATAGAGCAGATGGCAGAGCCCATCGGAGCAGCCCCCGCCCTCGTGCGCCCTTCCCAGAGTGCAGCCAAGGACATGGAGAGGCCACAGCACAGTGGCAGTGGAAGCCCAGCCCTCAACTACACGGGTCGGGAAGGCTCCAGGCCATGGGTCACCTGCCCACACCCAGGTAGGGAAGGCTGTGAGCTGAAAGGCCCCAGCCACGGTGTAGCTCTCACCCAGTTCTGGAGCCTGAAAGAAGGAGAGGAGGCGCAGGGCAGACCGGCCAAGGCGCCCTGGGCTCCCGCTCTACGGAGCACTCTTGGCTGGACGGCCAGAGCGTTCTCAGTGGACCTGTGGAACTCTGTGCTTAAACACACATGCGTGAGCACAACCCCCCCGGAATTCTGCTTCTGGAGCCGTCATGAGGTGGAAGACGAAAGACGGGGTTCAAATGGGCTCTCCCACTCCCAGTGCGACCTGGGCGAGGCTCCCAGACGGCCTGGGCCCCAATCACTCGTCCAGTAAACTGCAAATAGCAACGTCTACCTCAACGGAAGCCACCCTCACCACAGTTTCAACAACACGCCATTTTGTAGAATAAGGAGACATGTCCCAGTGGAAAAGACACTTTAAATTCTGCTTTTTAAAAATGAGGTTGTTTATGACTTTTTTTAAACAGTGAAACAGAGTCCGAGAGATGGAAGGAAACGGCACAGCCTGCAGGCCCTGCCTCCAACCCCAGGGCCTTGCGCCCTGGCTCACCCGGCGCCCACCAAACTCGCCAGCCACCCTGTGGGCCACAGACTCACTCTTCCCGCAGGTCCTCCCACGGCTGCCTCCGCTGCAGCGTGTGGGTCTCACTCAGACGCCCCTCCCCAGGCAGGGGGCCGAGGCAGCAGCTTGGAGCAACCCTCCCCGGGACATCCTCCAGTCTCGTTCTCTTAGTCACATTTATCTGTACGGAGATTTACTATGGCATTTATTTGGGTTTTTTTCTGTTTCTGTTTGTCTCTCCCCCTAAATGGTCATCACAGTATCCCCAGTGCCTGTCACATAGGAGATGTTCGAAAATAGCCCTTGTGTGATTGACTGACTGATAAAAAGTCTCTTCTAAAAAGTGACTGTGGCTCCTCAGCAAACTGGGCTCCAAAAAGAGTGGAGACCCACCTGCCTCGCTCACCATGGCAGCCTGCTCTTGGCCCGGCTCCGGCAGGCCCCTCACAAACACCGAGTGAAAGGATGAACGACGGGGTCACTGTCCCTCCCCGCGACGTGCACAGACTGGCCTACGCAGGACGTGTGTGGCTGAGGATGTGGCTTCTTCAAACCCAGATCAAGTTAGTGGCTGTGGCAGGGTGCGACTAATGTCAACATACTCTTTCTAGGTAACTGGAAACTTCTCAGGATTCCCTTCCCTGGATTTCAATGAGAGGCTTGTAAACTCTTTCTGTTTCATGCAGATGCTGTGGGAAGAGGGTGCTCTTTCCCTGGGCCTCGCCCTCCACCCAAACGTGCTCTTTCATCCTGCCGTGTAGACTCCATGTATCCAGCCATTCATTCGACAGACGCTCACTGAGGACCTGCCGCATGCCAGGTGCTGCGAAACAAGGGAGGTGGATGGCCAGCCCTGCCACCGGGGAGAAACGCGGCCACCGGGAGGTCTCCCGGCTGCACCTGCGCCATCTTGAGGGGGCAGAAGTGGTCACACCGGAGGAAAGAAGTGGAGGAAAGCGGCCTTTCCAAACTCAGGCGCCCAGCACTGACACTTTGGCCACGTGGACTCACCGTCCGTTTCCTTGGTGCTGGGGCCGGTAAGAGCGATCTTCAGTCCCCCAGGCCTGACGGAGTCAAGACTGGGAGCCCGACCCCTGCTTCTACCTTGGACCACACTTCCCAACCAGCAGTTCCTATAAATCTGGGACATCACTGCTTGCCAAGCCACGCCCTTCTCTACACGACCCTGCACCCCCACCCACCCCAGCGGCCGCCTGCCAGCCAGGCAGCCCATGCAGCTGGATGGCTGGGTTGATGGCATGATCAACTGGGAAGCTTGTAACACACACAAACACACATGCACACACCCCAGGGCCCATTGATTCACTAGGTGACAGCCGAAATCTGTGTCTCTCACACTTTCCCTGGGGGATGCAAGTGTGCTAGGTGACCAGCTCCAGGACTCCCACTCAGAGGCTGGTGGGACCCTCTGCCTGAGCCTGGAAGCTCTGGGCCCGGCAGAGGCCGTCAGGACTTTAACCCAAGCCAGCCAGCAGTGAGGCAGGAGCCGTCAGGATGTGGGGCGGGGACAGGGCCACGGGGAGCCGATGCCATGGGGCACCCACACTCCAAGGGAACAGAAAAGGTACAGGAGAGGCTGGGAACAGGTGGATGGGAGGGGCTGGGGCAGACGTGCAGTCGAGGCAGCACTGGGGCCCCTGTACGCGCTCCTGTTCCCACGCCTGCCCAATCCTCACGCAACCTTCCGCTCACCCGAGGCAAGTGGGGTCTTCTGGACTTCTACGGGAGCCCAAGGAAACATCCCACCCCCACTCTGGGCACCTGGCCTCCCTCCGCGTGAGCAGTGGGAGTGGCCCCACGCTGTGACTCTGGCACCTGACCCCAGCGGCGGCCACACTCTGGGAGAAGAACAGGATCCCACACGCCCCTCCAGCAAGGCCCAGGCGTGAGGCAGAGAGCTGTCACCCACCCCACTACACACCAGAAGCGAACCCGCTCTCCCCTGGAACACCCTGGTGAAATGCATTTTGAGGGAGAAACAGCAACAAACAGGTAAGCTCTGGCACGCGGCCGTGGCTCCAGATGGATCAGCTCAAATGCTTCTACTTAAATGGCTCCGAGGCCGGATGATGATGTCTGCGCAGCAGCTCCGGCCCCTCACTGCTCCCAGCGGGGTCACTGGCCTCGGAGGCAGGAGAGATGGGGCCACTGCGTGCCCCGTCGAGTGTGTCCCAGGGCTCCTGATGGGGCAGCTCGTCCCCATCGGGGCTCCCAGCAGGCGTCACAGAGCAGGGCTCGCAGCTCTATTTATAGAAAGTGGTGGCCACGAAGGATAAAGAACAGGGAGAGCCGGCGGGGCGGTATTTTCCAAGCTCACTCTGTCTCAGCTTAATTTCATCCCAAGCAAATAAATCACTAAGGAGGCTCCGAGTCCTGGAAGATCTGATGAAGAAGGGTTATTAAACCGCACAGGCTGAACTTGAATTATGGAAGGCCTCAGACAAGCAGCCTTATTAGTGTCTGGGCCGGGCCGTAACTCACGCTAACCGCCCCCTTGCCTCAACCAAGCGACAGGACTGGGAGAATGCTGGCTCCTGACCGTGGGCAAACAAAGGCTGTGGCCAGCCCAGAGGCTGTGCACTCTCCGGTCATTTCACCACCCTCCTGCAAACCTGCGTTCTCTCTTCCTGCTTCCCAGCAGCACCCACTGAGTCAGCGCGACTCCAGCAGCAGAGGTGGCAATGAACGCAGCCTGGCTGGCCTGTGTCAAGCGGGTTTAATGCCGTGGCAGAGGGGGCTGCTGACGCCAGCTTCGGTAAAGTCTGCTGCTAAACACACCAAAGCCAAGGCCTGGGACTGCCAGCAAAGCCACGGACGACTCTCTGGACCCCATGTGGCGTGGAGGGTGCAGGTGTGGGTGCGGGATTGGGTCTAGACGCAAGTCCACGGGTGGTGGCCTCCCCCGCATGCCCCGGGAGGGGGCTCCTCCTCCCGCTCAGCCTCAGTCTCCTTGGTGTGAAGTGGGGAACAGCACCTTCTCCCCATCCGTGGGGGATGCACAGCTAATGTGCACAGGGTGCTTGCCAGTGTCTGAATGGAGCTGTGGAGGTTTAAATAAGATGATGCACGAGCTGGGCTGAGCAGTGTCTGGCCTTTCCTAAGTGCTCAATCAATGACTGTTTAACAAAGAGCTATTTCTAGTCGCAATAATCCCTTCCCAAACAAAGTCGGCCCCACGGGAAATTCATGGATAAGAGTATGGATCTACTTGTGTGTACCTCGCTGGCAACCGGGAGAATTTGGGTTCCAGGACATGTAAACTGAGTCACGGCGGTGGTTGGGGAGAATGAGAACAAGAGGGAAGTGGGGCTGGATGGGAAACAGAGGGGATGCAGAGGGCACAGCTGGACTGGGGGCGGGGGGCAGACACAGGAACCACCCTCGCATCAGCCAGGCAGGAGGGGTGGTGGGCAGAGGCAGGCTGGGCAGCACTGGGCCTGGCTGGGGCAAGGAAGGGGCCATTTCCAACACAGAGGTCAGCACGGACAAGGTGCGGAGGAATAAGCAGATTAGCTTGGCTGCAGGGTCAGAGTGGGGTTAGGGGGTGGATGGTGGGGACGAGGGGACAAGCTGTGCACGCAGAGGCCTTGCCCTATGCCCGCCCTCAACAGGCAGCATTGCAGGCATCAGCCAGGAGCCTGTCAGAAAGGCAGAACCTGAGCGCACGTCATTCTACCCAGACCTACTAAGTCAGAACCTGCATTTAACAAGGTCCCCCAGACCCAAATGCACACTGAGGTTTGAGAAGCACTACTGACAACAAGGCTTGGATAAGTCACATCGCCACACCCACTTCACAGGTGTGAGAAGTCAGGAACTCAAGCCAGGGCATCCAGGTGGTAAAGGGAGAGACCCGTTCTCTCTGGTCTCTGACTGTGCTGAGCCCCGTCGTTCTGTGCTTTGAGTGCGGGCCGGGACAGGGCGTCTGACACATGAGGGCACTGAGAAGCTGTGGAGGGTCTCCACGTGTGCATCTGTGGGGCTGGGAGAGCACCCATCCAAACTCTGCCCCAGCTCCTAAGGCCGCTCCCTAGGAAGCCTGCCAGGCCCCGCCAGACCCGCCCATCACTCTCCTAAACTCCTACATCCTCCATCAACTATGCAGGGTTTTTCAATACAGACTCATAACCCACACTGAATTCTCAGTCTTGTTTCTGGCAAGGTGCATTTTCAAGGGGGACTGGAGGCCTGGGTTTAGTCCTGGTTCTGCTGCTAATCAGCTGGTGACCTTGGGCTCCCTGGTCCATTCAGCTCGCACCTGTAAATTGTGGGTCTTGCACTGGCTGCCAGACGGCCTCTGTTCCAGCCCTGACGCCTGGGGCCCGCCTTCACCCTCCCGCCAGTCCCTGAAAACCGGAGACCCGCTACCGCTTCCCCCTCCCCTTTGCTCCCAGGTCCCTTAGCGGCGAGCCCAGAGCCAGGCGGCGTAGCCATCTGTTCAGAGGCAGATGCTGCCCCTCAGGCCCACCACCCAGCAGCTCATCCCCGCTGAAGGTCCATGTGGCACAGCTGGCGGGGGCACCGCTTCTTCGGACATCCTTGCTGGACACACGCCCACCATGCAAGTCACCACCGGGAGCTACAAAACGCCTGAGCCAGACGCTTAGCTGGAAACTTTTGAAGCTGCTCACAGGAAGACAGACGGGCCCAGCTCATGTGTGACAGATCACAGTGGCCCTTGAACCTCAGGCGGCATTTCCATCCTGATCTTAAAGAGAGTCAGACTCCCTTAAACCAGTGTATTCTCTTGTGTGAAAGCCCTCAGATTTCACGATGTGGACCCAAATTTAATAACAATAATTATTTCCACATTTAATAAGGCTAGGTAACTTTACTAATCTATGGGAGCTACAATAGCCATAATTGGCAATTATTAAACCTACCTTTTTGAGCACCTCCTATGTGGCAGGCTGTAGCCCAGGCACTCTCCACAGAAATCCACAATCCCGATGCCTCATGGCAAGGCACATTTCTATCACTATTACAGATGAGGAAACTGAGGCTCGGGGTGAAGGGACTTGCTCAGGGTCACAGCTTATTAGCAGCCGAGTCAGGATGGAGTCCAGGGATGGGAGACCTGAGCCCCATCCTTCCCACGACACCACGTGTGGCCCCAAGAGGAAGAAGGCAGCAGCGTTTTGTTCCAGCACCCTCCACACCAACTCCGCGGAGGCCCACAGGGGTCCTCGTCCAGACCGGGCCTGCTTTCAAAGCCCCCTTCCTGCAGCAGAGTCCTGGATTGAACCTACTCGTGACTGTGTTAATGTGAAAAAAAACCCTCAAAGCAGGGCCCTGGCGTCTGAGAGAAACCTTTTTTCAGCTGAAAGTCTGTTCCTTTTTGTGGAAAACAAAGGGCAGGGGCCAGTTTCTGAATGTCGGGATCCTGAATTGAATTGCCAGGCCCATCAAGCAGCCCCGCTTGGCCTGGGCGTGGGGACAGATGTGCTGTGCACGGCGCACAGTGAGAGGTGGGAATGAGTCACTCAGGGGTCGGTCGGGCTTCATGGGGCTGGCAGCCAGCCCCACTCTGTTCCAGCCAACTGAGGCTCAGGGCCCGCTGCGGTGCAGAAAAGAAAAGCTATGAAGGTAGTGGGAGGCCAGTACATTAATGTGCATTTATTGAGCACCTACTGTGTACACTATGCCAAGGGGTGAGATGAGGGGTGGCCGAGAAGGCTAACAGGCAGTCCCCACCTCAAAGAACTACCACTTTCAGCAGGAGCAGCAGCAGCAGTAACAGAACAGCAAAACACAATTACGGACCTGCTCTGTGCAAGTAAAGGGCCCATGGGTCTTGTGGTGCTGACATACACCCCACGTAAGGATTGACTAGACTACACAGCTCGGATGATTTTAGTCCAATCAGGTGTTTGAAGCCTCGACAGCAAATTAACGTGATTCTAATGTCTTTTAAACTAGAAACCAAATCATTCACAAGCTTTCCTCAGGTGCCCGGGACGAGCTTGGCACCGGGCATGGCAGTCAGTAACCCAGGATAAGCATCCATTCACACCCCCACCGGGAGCCGTGGGCTGGACCACGATTCACCTCTGCACCAATTCTAACACTCGCTTCACCTCGGCACCAATTCTAACGCTCGCTTCACCTCGGCACCAATTCTAACGCTCGTTTCACCTCGGCACCAATTCTAACGCTCGCTTCACCTCGGCACCAATTCTAACGCTCGCTTCACCTCGGCACCAATTCTAACGCTCGTTTCACCTCGGCACCAATTCTAACGCTCGCTTCACCTCAGCACCAATTCTAACGCTCACAGCAGCTCGGCAAGTGACATTGGACTATTGCCAGTGCGTAGATGGGAAAACGCGAGGATGTTAACTAGCCAGAGGGGCAGAAATGAAATTCAAATGGGGGATCAAAATTTTCTTTTCAAAGATAGGAAACTGCCTAAATGTCCAAAAATAGGGGTCTGAATAATTAAATTATGATACAACCATACCATGGAAACCTATGCAGCTGTTAAGAAAGAACGAGGCGGCTCTGGATTAATCATACCAAACAATCCCAGGGTCCAGGAAGGGAGAAAAAGAGATGCAGAGCAACGCTTACAGTACGATCGCGTTTGTGCCAAACTTCTCTGTCACAAAATTCTAGAAGGACGTGTGAAAGGCTGCTAAGGGTGGGTGCCAGCAGGGAGGGGCTGGGGCTGTGGCACCCCACACCCTTTTGTACTGTTTCAATTGGTTGCCGTGTGCACAGTTTACCTTTCAAAAGTAAATGCGTGCATAATTTGAAGTCCCTACTCTGTCCACCTCCCACGCATGCCTCTTGGGTCACCATCATGCCCTGAGGAACTTCATATGCAGCTGGGGAAGAAGGCTCATCCACGTGGGAAAGGGAGCGAATGGGGTGGACGGAGGAGAACTCGGCGCTGGGCTGAGGGTGCAGGGGCAGGAGGCAAGCGGAGCCGAGTCCTGATGGCAGGGATGCTGAGAGGACCGCGCCACGCGGGAGACACAGGGGAGTTGAGCAGGAAGGTCGCGAGTTCAGCGCAGGCTGGGAGAACAGCTCTGGCAAGGGGACGGTGTCCTTGCAGTCATCCTGGAAGAAAACTCTCTCTGGCCTTCATCAATACCAGAAGCCTTGGCTGGCTGGCTGGCTGCCAGCCTCCTCTGCTGAGCCTCTGTGCCAATAAATACTTGCTGGCAGATCAATTAAACCATCTAGGAACACGGTGGCTCACGGTGGCGGGCAGGCCCCCTCTGCCAGTCAGGCCCATGGTCCTCAGGGTCCCACTCTCCACCCCCAGAGGTCAGCCGGGCACCAACACCTGCTCGGTGGGCCAAGGGGAGGCAGGGCTGGCCCAGGGGCGGTTATGACCTGGGCTTAGGGACAGCTCTGCTACTTGCCAGCTGTGTGGCCTTGGGCAAATTCTTCACCTTTCCAAGATACAGTTTTCTCATTTATAAAGTAGGGATAATAACAGGAACATTGCCTCTGGGTTTATTGGGTAAACCAAAAAATGAGTAAAACACTTGGCCCAAGACACAGAACCTGGGTGGCATCCAAAAAAAAGTGTAATTATTATGACCTGCAAATCAAAGCGGCTCAAGACTGCAAGCCTGCCCATCTCTGTCTCGGGCTCTTCCCCACGTCGTGTGTCACCTACACCCCTCTCACCACCCCAGGACTGCAAGGCATGAGACGAGGTGACCCTGTCAGCCCTCCCGGCGGCCGGCACGGGGAAGGAGGAGCCAGGAGACAGGGAGCAATTGCAGAAACCAGCCCAGAGCAGATGGCCAAGGCCCGGCCCACCCAGGGGCCGACCCTCGCAGCAGTTGGGACATTTTCAGTGACATTCTCCCATTAGCAACCAAAGCCTGCCAGATTCACAGCCACTGCTGGGGCCTTCTGTATGCAACCAGCTCTAGAGAACACCGCGCAGAGCTCGTGCTGAGCCGAGTGCTTGAGGGCTCGAGATGAAGCCGGCGGGAGGAGGCAGAGCATCTCAGGACCTCACCCAAACTCACTGCTGATGGCAAGGGCCCCGCCCTTTGCTGCCCGGCCACCTGGCCCAGTGGAGCAGTCTCTCCTGTTTGTTCTCTTCCTGCCTTGTCTGCGCACGTCTCCACAAAGGGCCCACTGGGCCAGCCTGCCTTGGTGTGAATCTTGGCTCCCCCAGTTACTAGCTGTGTGACCTTGAACAATTTACTCAAGCTCTCTGTGCCTTAGTTTCTTCATCATAAAACAAATATAATAATACAGGTATTTGCTCAAAGAGTTGTTACAAGTATTAAATGAGTTAAAATTTATGAAGTGCCCGAGGACCGTGGGCCTAACTGGCAGAGAGGGCCTGCCCACCTGCCTCGAGCCACCGTGTTCCTAGATGGTTTAATTAATCTGCCGGCAAGTATTTATTGGCACAGCGGCTCAGCAGAGGAGGCTGGTGGCCAGACCAAGCACAGACTAAGCACTATCTAAGTGTCCATTACTAGTGGTGGTGTTACTACTTTGTCATTATCTGGGCCCCGGCCCCAGTCCCCTGCAGACTGCTTGCCCATCTGCCCGGCCTTGGCTCTGTGCTTCTCAGCTCACTCGGAGGGCAGGGCCCCTGGACGCCCTGCAGCTCCCAGCAATGAACCCCAGACACCGAGCTGTTTCACTCGAGGCACGGCAAAGAACACGTCTGCAATAGGAAAACGCGCTTCCAGGAGCTCCTGCCTCAGCAAACACGTGCTTCCCAGTTAAAGGCGGTCAGCCCTTTCTCAGTCTCGCCTGTACAGTCACAAAAACTGAGAAACTGGGAAAATGATATCCATGAGCTCCCTTCGTCACATTAGTGGAGAAGGCTCTATTCAGGCCGCTTTTGTTCAGTCCACAGGTGAACCCAGGACCTGGCCCGGCTCTCCTGGTTAACAAAGCACTGAGCGCCGACTGCTGCGGGTCTGCTCCGTGCCGGCGAGCTTTACCATGCCCATTCTACAAAGGGGAACACTGAGGGTCGGAGAGAGGAGGTCATCCTTGTCCAGGGCCTCCACAGTGCTGGGGCCAGGGTCTAACCCAGTCTAGGAGGGGTCCTGGGAAGAGTTCTCTCCCCCATGATCTTGCGAAGCAACCCCAGAGAGCAGCCCCGCCATCCTGCTCTGAAGCCTGTCTCTGACTGCGGCCCCCTACACGCCAGTCAGGCCTGAGTTTGGAGACCTGCCACCACGTCACAACCAATGTTGGCTCAGAATTCTCCTCATGCACAGAACCCCACCTTGGGTAACCCTCCCTGCCTAGGACTCCATAGCGCCACACCCTCTCTGGTGCCCAGGGACCCACTGGTGGACTTCAGCCCAAGTCACCAGCTATAGGCATCACACAGTCCCTTCCCAACCTGCCCCTGTCAGACTCCCCTGCAATCTGCCCTATGGCCCACCCTGTAGCCAGGGCTTGTCCCAGGCTGACCATGGGCCTGTCAAAGCCCAGAAAAGCTGGGCTCCCCCTTTCTGCAGTCACACCCTGCCCAAGATAGACACCATTACTCCTATCTGGAGACCAGGCCAGAGCCATCGCAGACAAGCCAGTCCTCTCACTGTACAGGAGATGCCACAGGCTAGCATCACATGACATCTGGCCTCCCTTGCCTCCTGAACGGGCATTCCAGCTTCAGCCAACCTGAAAAATACCAGTGGGGAGGAGGATGGAACACTCCAAGTTTAGTCTCACCAAGCTTCTCCAGCCACCTGAAGGATCCAAGAGCTCACGATGCCCCAAACACGACCGTCCTTTCCCACCCAGCCCCCACCAGCATTGCACCAAGGACACCAAGGAGCTCACCTGCTCCTGCTCCTACCACATGTGGAGGGTCACCTGTGTCAACCTAGCTTTGCATCTGAAAACCAAGCAACAGAAACTACCCGAGTGTGGGTCAATAACCAAGAGGAAGCCCACCTTGTGGGCCCAACCGTGGCTCAGGTAGCTCCCACTGGGGATCAATGTCAGCTCTTAAGCCCCATACCACATTATTGGTGCTGCCACCCATGATCTCACAGCAGCTCTGAAAGGGGCCTGATACTGTCTCATTTTACATTTTAAAATGAGTAAATTTAAAATGAGTAAAATTAGAGTGATCCACCAAAGACACAAAACCACTGAGCATTGGGGATGCAACGTGGGTCAGACTCCAGAGCCTTGGTCCACCAAGCCCACCCTTCCAGTCCAGTGATCGATGCTGGCAGGAAATTTTCCAATTCCACTTAACAAGAGTGTTTGTTGCTGCTGTTGGTTTTCTCAGCACTAGGGTTTACCTGGTCCCCGTGTCTACGAGGGTTCCAGACATTCTCCACAGGCACGGGGATGACTAACTAGCCCTTCTCAGGACACACTCATCTGCTCCTGGATTTACCCAGATAATCAAAGAAAGCAGAACAACACCTGCCATTCAACAGCAATCTTAGCCAAACGACCATGAAAATGAAATAGGAGCAAGAAGGTTGCCTATGATACCAGAGGGCTGAGCACCAGCCACTCTCTGCCAGCCTGCCACCCTTGGGTCAACCTACCCTACACTTGAGAAAATGTAAATTTTACTTGAGTAAAATCTTGTTCTTGACTTCTTTTCTGGTGTTACTCTCATCCCTCAACTAAAGCGGGGAGCATGGGAAAGAGTGGGCTTCGGAGGCTGAGAGACCTGGGGAGGCCCTGGTTCTGCTCTCCATAGCTCTGCTCTTCAGTTTTCTCATCTCTGAAATGGGCGCAATTATATCTCTGGCTTTGAGTGCCCACCTCCATGAGCTTCGTCAGGGGTATGCCAGGAAGTCTGTTTGGACAAGGAGCGTGCGAGCCCACGAGGCCCCACTCAGCTGGAATTCAAGGTGGACAGGTGGCCGCCCCGCCTCTCCGAGGCTCCCTCCTAAACCCATACTGTTTTCTTACCACGATTTTAGGCTGCCTCACAGAATGATTGTGCACGTAAATAAGAGGCGGCAGAGAGGGGTCAGGGGTCAAACCCGGCACCCTGTGGGCTTGGCTGCAGCCTGCAAGGGTGTTTTCTTTGCCTACACACTGTTTTCAGTAGCTGTCAACTTTAAAAGTTGGGACAGTTCACACAAAATCTGGATTTCTGGGTCCTCTTGGAAAAATCTGAAGATTCCACAACTCGCAGCTCTCATTCGCATGAGGTAGTAATCAGCTAGAGATGAGAGGCGGCTGCCCCCTCTAACAGTGTACCAGGAAGAGCCGGAATCTGGGTATTCAGCCCCTGCATACAGTAGGTGGTCAATAAATGATAGTGTTATCATCATTACTTATTATCCATCAGTAGCTCGAGCGCACGGCATTCAAGTGCAGGCACTGTGTTTTCTACTTGTGACTCTCCTCCCACTGCGAGTTTGCGGCTGGGCACACAGGTGATATCATTTTGAATACCCTTACGCAGACTGAGAGATTCATAATTGGTATCAACACTCAAAGCTGTTGCTAGGTGCCAGGCACTGTTCCAAGCCCTTCACACATGGGATTATCACATTGTTCGATCCTCACAACAACCCTGACCAAGATTACTATCATTGTGCCACTTTTGCAGATAGGGAAACTGAGGCACAGCCCAAGATCACCAAGCCAGCAAAGGAGTGAGGCAAGGTTCAAACTCAGGAGCCTGGCCCCACAGCCCAGGTCCAAGCCACGACTCCACACTGCAGGATTATCCCCAGCGATGCTGGAGGGCGGGGCCTCCCTCCCCAACTCCCCCAGGGACAGGCAGGCGGCCCCCGAAAGCCCCTGGCCTCCCCTCGCTCAGCAGGCCACACTTACGGTCAAGGCCGTTGATGTAGCGCATGGTGACTTCGCAGTGGCCCCACACGGCACTCACCACCGGGTACAGCTTCTTGCCCTTGAGGCCGCGGAAGGCCACGCCCAGGTACTGGCCGTCCACGACGAAGCTGAGCGTGCCCTCGTCCATGTCCAGCACCACGAGCAGTGAGTCGGGCAGCGCGAAGGCCTCCTCGGGGCCCAGGAAGGCGGGGTAGGCCACCCCGGGCCGGTTCTTGCCGTCGTGGTAGAGGCGGCTGCGGCCCAGGTCCCAGCCCCACGACTCGGCATCACTGCCCACCAGCGCGGTGTAGCCCACCGAGTGCAGCGGCGCGCGGGCGGTGGCCACACCCACGACGGCGTGCGTGCCGCGCTGCCGGGCCGGCCAGAGGATCTGCCAGGCGTGCAGGCCGCGCGCGTGGCCCACCTTGCCGCGGATGCCGTCCGTGCTCTGGGCCACTGGGTGCCGATGGAAGGTGAGCCGGTCGTCGTCCTTGACGAAGACGTTGAGCGAGCGGTCCTCGGGGTTCCAGGCGTGCCGCAGCTGCACAGCAGGCCCGGCCGCCGGCATGTCCAGCAGCTGGTCCAGGCGCGCCGGGCGCCCCGGCTCGGCGCCCCGCAGCTCGCGCTTGGCTGGCCGCAGCGCGGGCTCCCGCACCTCCACTGCCTTGAGGCTCCCCGAGAGCTTCTGGCCCATGGTTCCCTGCCCGGCGCTGCGGGCTGCCGCTACCTCCTAGGAGCCTGCGCTCCCTGCAGCCGGGGACGGGCCACCGGGCTGGGAACCAGGTGTCCGGATCGTACACCTCCACAGCCTCTACTGGGCTGGGGCAGGGGCCCAAGCTCCTGGAAGGAAGCAGAAGACACGGGTTATAACAGCAGCAGCAGCAGCGATGTATGCCCAAGCCTTGGCTGAGCTCTTTGCATGAATAATAATAATTCATCAATATCGTGATATCTGGCACTTATCTACTCCTTGCCGTATGCCAGACACTGTTCTAAACGATTTCCATTTAATAGCTATTTAATCCTTAAGATGTCCCTATAAGACTTATACAGTATTTTATTCCCATTTTATAGATGAGGAAAGCAAAGAGCTGAGAAGGGATAAGTCATTAACCAAAGACCCACAGCTAATGAGGTGCTCCGCCAAGATTCACACTGAGGCCATCTGGCTTCGGAGTGCATGTTCTGCGCTTAGGGCAACCATAGGCAATTTTATTTTGGATATAAGGGTTGAACCCAGAGAAGTTCAGTGATTTGCTCAAGATCACAGACGCTGGAGAAGAACCCAGGTGCATTTGGGGACAAGCCCTGTGTCAAGGCTGGGGGGACACAGTGCCCAAGACATGGGGGCCGAAGATGTGCAGGGTGTAGCCTCTTGGTTCCTGTCCTGGCTGCCCTGGGAGCTTAAATAGCACCCAAAGAGCACCCAGGCTTGAGAAGCAGGACAGAGGGAGGATCCACAGGGTCACCCAGGGACATGGACATGGACGCAAGGCGACCATCTGAGGATGCGGGGGGCGGGGGCGGGTGGTAAGGGATCTGGGGTCCAGGCTCTGGAGCCGACAAAACTGCATCCACATCCCTCTCCCCATCTTTTAGCTGTGTCCACAGGAAGGTCTCTTAGCCTCTCTGAGACACCAGTTTCCTCATCTGTAAAATGGGGATAAAATGCTCTCTCTGGGTGGTGTGGAAATCTGAGAGATAATAATAAAAAGGGCCAGGTCTGAGAATCTGTGGGTGGGCTTTCCTCTCTGGCTCTATCCTCTGGGCATCCCACATACGTCCCTTCCCTTTGGGTAAGCTGTTTCTTTGGGCAGATAAGCACCATTAACAGCACTGACCCTGGGCAGCCTCCTCTGAGGCAGGATCCTAGTTTTCAGGGAGGAGGGCTTGACCACCCTCTCCAGGAGACCAGCTGGAACCCAGGGTGCTTGGGCTGGTTGGATGTGCCTGGGTGTGGGGAGAGATGAAGAGCTGAGCCCTGCAGCCCCACCAGACGAGAGGCCTGTGCCCTCCCCTTGCTGGCCTAGAGCTGCTAGGCTCAGAACAACTTCCCCTGAGACAAACCAAGAGACAGACGTTTTTCATGCCCTGCTCTGCCTGGCCCCAACCTCCCACCCAAACAGGGGCTCACTCCCAGTCAAAGTGCAGGTGGAGAAGGAAAGGGCCCCCTGCACACAGCACAGGCCGCTGGGCTGTGGATTTCTCCTTTAGCCCTCCTATTTTATTCTCAACTCCCATTTTCTTTCCTTTCTCTTGTCAGACCCTAGCTTCAGCTCATGCCAGCCCATCCAGAGAGCTCTGGCTAACGTCTAATCTGGGAGAATTCCAGAACACATAAAAATTTGTGACACTAGACTGTTCTAAGATAGCAGAATAAAGTTACTCCTTTTCATGTCCAAGATCACCCATAATAAAGGCGAAAGAGAAACAGAAATGCAAATTCTATCTTCCACAAAGCTAGAACACATTTGTAACCCGAACCGCGATTTATAAGGAAAGGCTGCCAAAAATAGTGAAGGGATGCCCAAGGCAGGGAAGACCCAGTGTGAGAAAACACCTACAGAAGCCACCAGTGGCTGCAGCTCCCAGAGAAAACTGGCAGATTTCTTCTAGCTGGCACTCCCTCAAGGAAAAAAACAATGATTCCTGATCAGGAACCGTGGGAACAGGGTATGTGGCCTGGCAGTGGGAGCTGCCTCTGACACCCTGGGACAGAGAACAGCGAGGCTAACAAAGGAAACCACAGGCTGCCATCTTTACAGGAAGCAGCGTGTGGGTGAGGCAGAGTGAGAGAAGGGCCTGAACTGGGGGAAGCCCATAGCTGCAGGTCTCTGGTAGAAGCCGAGAGAAACCACTGCCTCAGTCCTCTGAACAACATCATCGTGAACCAGGGTGCAATCCTGCTCTCCTAAGACACTTCCTGGCACCCCTTCTTTGGGCATCCCCTGCAAAATGAGGATCCTAGAAGATTTGCCTCTTCCAAAGAGGAACCAGCACATGACAGAGTCAACGATGCTAGAGGAGAAATCAGGGGGACAGGAAAAAAGAGGCAAACCAAGAAAATTCACCAGAAAAAAAGCTGTCACAAAGCAGATAAAAATTGTGACCAAATTTGTAAACTAATTTTGGGATCACTTATTTCAGAAGGGAGACAAGTAGTACAGTATTTTAAAAAAGATGAAATACATTTTACATAGTTATAAAGGCAACCTCCAGAAGACTAAAAATAAAATGAAAACCTTCCAAACTGTCAGAAAAAAAAAAACCACAAAATGAAACAGACTACACACTGAAAGATTTTGCTGTAAGAAGCAATAGAAGGAAAAACACAAAGAGATAGGCTATGATACTAAAACTAGACCAAAACACTCGCTATGTCAATGAATGACCATAATAAACTACTAGAAAGAAAAGATCCTGAGATTGGGGAATAAGACAAAATGCCCAACCAGATGCTACTTAAGAGAGACATCCCCAAAGTGACGTGACTGAGGGATGCTGGAAATGAAGGGTGGATACCCACCAGGGAAGTGTTACCTCGCACCAGGCAGGCATGCAAACCTTAACACCAGCAAGTAAAGTGGAATTCGGGGCAAATGATTTTAAGTGAGACAAAGATGAATGTTTTATAATAATAAAGAATACAATCCACAATTGAAGCTCTAACACACCAAACAGCACCAAAATTCAGAGCAAAAGCTACAGGAAATACAAGACAGACAGACAGATCCACAGCAGAGGGAGGTGATTCTAATTCACTTCTTTTAGCTCGTGACCAATCACTGGGCCAAATTAACTAAATACACAGAAAAGCCAAAATTGCAAAATTAATAAGACAAATTAAATTGATGTATATTTCAAAAAAAAAAAAAAAAAAATTTCCCATAAGCCACAAATAAAACCTCCCCCAAAATCAGAAATATACAGAATCTGACAGCACAGAAGAAAAACTAGAAATTAATCACAAAACCATGGATACAAAACCCTAGCACTTGGACATTTTTAAAAATTCCCTTTTAAACAACTCGGATCAAAAAAGAGATCTATACAGAAATTGCAGAATATCTAGAAAATAAGAATCACAAAAAACATTCCATATACTGTAACCCGTGGGATCCCACTTAAAGTAGTGCTCAGAGGAAATAATAGCTGGTGTACTTATATCAGCAAATAAAAAAGAATGAAAATACACAAGTTAAGCATAATAAAATAGAAAATAGAACTAATCAAGAAATCTGTGGAGGCTGGCCCCAAGGCCAAGTGGTTGAGTTCTTGTGCTCTGCTTTGGTGGCCCAGGGTTCGCTGGTTTGGATCCTGGGCAGGACCTAGCACTGTTCATCAAGCCATGCTGTGGAGGTGTCCCACATAGAAGAACTAGAATGACTTACCACTAGGATATACAACCAGGTAGTGGGGCTTTGGGGAGGAAAAATAAAAGAAAGAAATCTGTGAGCTGATCTTTTGGGGAAAAAAATACCACAAAAACAAAACCAGTAAAACATAGAAACTATTTAGTTCAATCATTTAATCTATCATATTATGTTCTCTATTATGTTGTTATTAATTATATTATCTGTTATATTAATCTATCATGTTGATAGTATGTATCCTTGATATGATGTAATGAAACAACACTGTACCTCTGTGGTCTTCCTCCCCCAAATCTGGAGCCCCACTCTACCCATGAGAACAACACAGGACAAACTCTAATTGAGGAGCATCCAAGAAAATACCTGACCAGTATCCTCAAAATCGTTAAGGCCATCAAAGAAGGAAAGTCCAAGAAACTGTCACAGCCAAGAAGCGCCTAAGGAGACACAACGGCTACATGTAATATGGTGTCCTGGATGGGATCCTGGATCAGAAAAAGGATTTTGATAAAAACTAGGGAAATCTGAATCAAGTATGGCCTTTAGTTAATAACACTGTACCCACATTGGTTCACTAGTGTGATTAATGCACATTCTTATGGAAGATGTCAGTCATAGGGGAAACTGGGTGTGAGGATATGGGAACTCTCTGTACTATCTGCTTAGTTTCTCTGTCAATCTAAAACTATTCTAAAAATTAGTCTGTTAATTAAAAAACATTAAATTAACTTCCAGATTTTGGAAAATTGAAAAAAATGTACAGAAACTAACACCTCCTATCTCATTAACCAGATACAAATATTGTTAGTGTTTGGATTATTTCATTTTATTCTTTTTTTGTCTACAAAATATTCATGAACTTTCTTTTTAAAAACTGGCATCGTGGGCCTCTATTAGGTTATTTCACCTAAAATTAAATAATTAACATTTTCACATGTTACTAAATATACTTTCAACGCATGACTTCAATAACTAAATTTAAAAAACAGTAAAGCTTATAAAGCATTTAATCTAATCATTTAAAAGGGTGGGGGGAGAAGACGCATATCTGAAATAAGAAAATGGGAAATAACCCAATGGTCTAGCAAAAAGCACTCATAAAAGAAGCTTGATTTGTTTGTTGTTGTAACATGGAGAGATATGTGCAACACAATCACAGACAACTATATGACAAACTCCTACAAAAGAATAAGAAAAAACCACCCCAAAGGCAGAATGTGGAAAGATACAGCAAATAGTTCACACAAAAAGAAAAACAGATGGCTCTTTTGAAAAGATGTTTTACCAAATGCATAACAAAAGAGCTATGAGTTAGAACTACAATGAAATGCCATTTTTGTCTGTCAGATTAGAGAAGATCAAAAAGCTGGATAACATCTTCTTGGAGAAGCAGACAGGCTCATCCATCGCTAAACTGAAGATAAAATGGTAAAATGGTGTAACCTCAGCGGATGGAAAATTAGCACCATCGCTCAGAATTGCAAAGGCACATGCCTTTGACTTAGCAATTCCACTTCCAGTGTTTATTCAGTATTAAATGTCCAAAACCACATATATATGTATAACACACAATACATATATAATACATATTGTGTATAATACATAATACATGAGTATATAAAATATTATATTACATATATACATATGCAGCATTGTTTATAATAGCAAAATATTGGGAAAAACCCAAACTAAAGACAGGCTAAATAAAGGATGGTAAATCCATATAATGGAACACTACGCAGCTGGAGAAAAGAATGTATGGAAGATCTAACAGATAGATGAAGTCAAACCAACAGGGGCAGAACAGTGTGCTGCCGTAACTGCGGAGGGAGAGGGCGGGGAGGAGGGGAAGGGGGAGCGGAGGAAAGGGGGAGCGGGTGGGGTGTTACAGAACTGAGGACCAGCTGAGTCTGTAAGAAAACTAGACACTTCAGTTCCATTTTACGAGACAACTCACTTTTCTCCACTCGCCACAGAGCCTCATGCTGATCTTCGCCCAGCCCGGAGCCTCAGCCAGGTTAAGAGAAATATGCAAGATGACTGCCTCTGAGTAGCTGACTCTTGGCTGTACCAAGTCTTCCCCTTCAGTAGACTCTGCTGTGCACCCTTTCTGCTTCTAGTCCTCATTTATTCATTCAACAAACATAGTGGACGCCTGCCACGTGCCAGACTCCATGCTGCTGAGAGCTAGGGACACAGCAGTGGCCAAGTCAGGCTCAGTCCCTACCCTCTCCAGCCAGAGGAAGTGGGCGCTTGCCACATTTCTCTTCTTGTCTCCACCACAGCACACAGAGTGGGCCAGGCACACGGGCGATATAGCAGAGCCTCTTCTGATAGGAATAGCACCATCTCAGCCCGGTAAGCAGAGGGCTTACTGAACAAGGCCCACAGTGCCTCCACCACCTTCCCCCGGAACCAAACTTAATTTCTTAGGCCATGCTTGGATGGGGATGCTTAATGACATTATCCAGAAGGATCCACCCCGGGGCTTCAGTGATGGCTGGGCAAGAAAACAAAAACTCCAATTGCCACTTGCCCTTCCCAGGACTCTGGCGGGTGTTGCGGCCTGACAGGGAAATGAGGAGACGTGAAGTGTTGATGTCGCACTGCTAAATGAGCCTCGGTGGTTTGGAATATGTGACACTCAGTCTTCAGAGGCCCAGGACCCCATTCTTGGAGGCCTGTCTGGCGGGCTCGCCCAGGCACAGGGTCTGCCAGGGGACATGACTGCCGCAGGAATTGGCACCGACTGGGTGAAGTGCCCTCCCCTGGGTGGCCTCTGGCTTCAGATTTGGGGGGAGGGTGTGGGGGTGGACTTCATTCCTTCTTTTAACCAGCAGTAATGATGCCTCCCTGGGGATCTGAGGCTACAGGAAGTATAAGACCCGATCACTTCCACCTAAGGAGAGCTCACACCAAAGGGGTCAGACCCAGGGACAGGTCTGAATGATGACGGGGACTGTAGGAAGCAGGGCCACCTGAATTCCTCTAAAAGAACGCATGTTGCTTTCAAACATATACCACAGCGCTTGTCAAATGCAAAGCTGACCTCATCACGCTCCCCGCTGAAATCCTCTGCCGGCTCTCCATGATGGTCAGGATAAAGTGCAGGCTCCTACCCCTAACACTCCCAAAATGTTCCCTGAGGCTTCCGGGGCCCATCTCCCTCTGGGACCTCTTCACTGCATCCCCACCAACCTCCTGAATCCCCCCACAGGCACACGAAGGCCTGCACATCCAGGGCCTGACACTGTCTGTCCCCTCCTTCTCCCTGCACACCCCCCCACATGCACACATCTGGGTAATTCACTCAGCTCAGGTCTCGACGCCTCTGGGGAGCTCCCCACCCCCTGCTCTCAGAGCCCCTGCACCTGTCTCCAGCACAGACTCATCACAAGGGGTCAGGATGTCTCCCCAGCTGCCTCCCTCCCACCAGACGGGGGATGATACAGGAGCAGGGCTGACTCTCCTCACTGGAGACCCCAGGACTTTGCATGGCTCTGGCCTGGAGAAAGGAGTGGGTGGACATCTACACAATGCACAAGTGTGAGCTGAGGAATCAAGCAACCTGCTGCCTTAGAAAGAAGCTCCACCGAGCTGGACCTGGAGGGCAGAGCTTGCTGGGTTCAGACAATTCATTTCACATCTTCATCCCTCAGCTCTCATCTCTGTACCATGATGCCAATGATATGTACCTAGACCTGATTCGACTGGGATGTTTTTAAGATTGTCTTAGTACAAATATTAAGAAGCGGGGCTGGGTTTTATTAAGAGATGCTAATTCAGAATGAACCCGCCAATGGTGAATGAATGAAAGAACCCCCAAGGTTTTATTCATAGACATCCATTAGCTTTTCCCTTTATACACATGCACGGAGCTCACGCTACAACTGGCTGGGCAGCCCTTTCTTCCTGAGAGCTCACAAAGAGAGCCATCTGCCCAGTTCCAGGTGGAAGCATCTCACGCCTGTCTTCCTGGAGTGTAAATCAATGAGGCTTCCCTGAGCCTCTCCTTCTTGTGGGGTTTCCATGGGAATCCTCCCACGCGTGACTGCGCCAGGAGCCCCCAAGGCAGAAGCTCAGGCTGTCAGCCAGTGAGGAGAGCAGGGGATGGGATGAGCGAGGTTTGCTGGGCGGTGACCAGGCCAGCATGCTCTGCAAGGTCATTTGAAAGAGACACGCCTCTGAAGGAGCAAAGCCAGAGGCCCTATGTGCACGTGCAGCCCTGGCAGCCCTGGTCACCGTGGCCGCTGGCCCAGGCACAGGTGGGGCGTTCTGCAGGATGGCTGGCCTCTGTGAGGCCCAGCAGGGCTTGGGCAGGAGCAGAGCAGGAAGAGAGGGGATGGGGAGGATGCTACACAATGGGAGTCTCTTGGGAAAACTTCTATGAAGAAAACACAATAATCTTCATGTCCAGCCCCTCATTTATCTCCCAGGCTGAACTTTGCCCACTTAGTATAAGTGATTGTCTCAAAACTCAGGACACCTAAAGAAAAGCAAAACTATTCATGCCTCAGGCTTGATCTAGATCATATGAGGGAACTGCTGGGGTTTCTGAAGGTCCCTCTCTCAAGCCTGAGGTGTCTCTGGGAGCAGTCTTGAGATACCAGGGGAGAAACTAGAGAGGAAGAGGGGAAGAGGGGATGGTGAGGAAGCAGGGAGACAGGGAGACCTAGAGAGAGAGGAGAGAAGGACCGCCAGAGGTGAGGGAGTCACTCGGCCCCAGGAATCTGAGGGACTTGCCTATCTCATAGTACGTGGGTGACAGCTGAGATGTCCCTGTGGCCTGGCTAACTGGACCAAGCCCCACTCCTTTCTGGAGAAGGCAGAGCTCCAGGTTCACCATAAATGACATTTCACAGCACTAAAAGCCAGCGGGTGGCTTGAGCAGCTCTGGGCCTCTCCCTCTGGGCACAACAGCACACGGAGGCATAGAGCTGACAGCAACTTCCTGCCACCTCCTGGCTCCAGGCTCCACCCTGCCTGCCCCATAAATGGGGCACCCTCTAGGTCACATCTTCAGTGTCTGCTCCTCTCTCTCTCCTTGCATCTTCTCTTAGAACTGACATTTCCAGCTCTCTGCACATTCTCCCAAACTGGGTCTCCAGCCCCGCCTTCTCTCCTCAGCACCAGACCCACCTACCTGGAGGCCTCTGACCACCCCAAACTAGGAACTCCTTCAAACGACCTTGTAAAGCCAGCTGGCCTCATTCTGCCATAAGCCTTCCCCCGTGGGCATGCCCACCCTCTCGAGAGGTCAGACATCTGGGGGTGCACAGGCACCTCAGAACCCACATGTCCAGAGCTGAACTCTGCCGTGGATCCCCATCTCTCCATCTCCCTCACTCAACGCCTTCAGCTCTCCCTTAGCTCAGACCTTGCCTGGATTCCGCAGTGGTCTCCCTGACTCCAGTCTGTGCCCCACAACCCACCCTCCACGCTGCCAAGGGGTAAATCTGACCAAGCCACCCACACACCTTCTCGTTTAACTCTCCAGGGAGAAGCTGCAGCCCTTAGCTTGGCACACCAGTTCTCCAGACCTGCTCTTACTTATCTCTCCCCCGCCCAGTCTCCTAGCACGGCCCACCAGTCATGCTAGACTCCCCCAGGTGCCACATCCCCTCCATACCTTGGAGTCCTGGGAGCCTTTCCACCTTCCTGTACCTGGCTGGTACTCTCTCACTCTCCCCCACCCCTAAGCGGGCCAGGCAGCTCTGTAGCAGCCTTCCATCCCCCTGCGTCCTTGTCCTTGCGTCTTCTGTACCACATGCTGCATTTCCTGCTGGTGAGGCCAGTGCCCAAGCAGCCTCTGTCTCCCACCAGCACCCACCCGGCACCTGCCACCTCTGGCTGCACTCTAAAGCATTTGTCAGATTGAAGAAGGAATATCCGCTCCCCATCTCTTGTATAGTTTGCATTTCTAACAACAAACATTTTTTTCATAATTAAAGTGTCCATTTTAAGTGGGGATTAAGTTCTAAACTCAATATGTGAAGCAAAAACCACATGCAATCAACACTGCCCAGGAGAGCCCTTCTGAAGGTCCCAGGTTCGTGATAGCCGATTTGGGTTTGCCGCCCTCTTCCCCAGAGGGCTCAGCACAGACACAGTTTTCGCTACAGCCTCAGAACAGATCCCTATTTCTTGGGCTGAGTG
This sequence comes from Equus przewalskii, assembly GCF_037783145.1. Lineage (NCBI taxonomy): Eukaryota > Metazoa > Chordata > Mammalia > Perissodactyla > Equidae > Equus > Equus przewalskii. Next base: position 76,914,324 of record NC_091845.1, on the reverse strand, counting down.
GCAGCAGAGAAACCAGCTGACTTATTTAGGGACCATGTTGTATTAATAATGTGTTGCTGTTTTATTTATTTTTTACTGTTGATCTTTTATATCAAGTATGTATGGCTCACATAAGTTAAGGGCACACATTTATGTACTTATTTTTAAAGATGACTATGAGGCAGAGACTTCTTTCTAGCAACTTCACTCCAGGTCTCCCCTCCCCTGATTTTCCACATTGAGTGGCCTGTTCTAGGTGAGAGCTGCCCGAGACGCCTGTCGTTCCTGTACCAACAGAGAAGCGACATTTCAAGGCCTGGCTATGTGACAACAGGCCAGGCAACTTGGGGAAAATGAAGCAGCCCCTGTGTCGTGAGTTGTACTGGGTCTTTTCCCGAAGGGATGAGGAAGCACTCTGGCCCGGGCCTCGGCCACTTCCTGGGGTAGGAATGAAGCCCCCCAAGGACTGGCCTGCCTAAATGAGCAGAAGGAGCCGGTCTTAAGAAACCCCAAGGGAAAAGTAGCCTACGCAGGGGGAACAGCAAATAAAAAAGTCCCTGGTGTGTTGGAGCAAACCCAAAAAGTCCAGGGGGTGAGGGTAATGAGAGAGGAAAATGGTCAGAAAGGAGGGGAGGGGGCAGTCCCCGGACCGGAGGGCCTGGGGGGGAGGGCCTGGGGGCATCGAGGCTTTTCTGAGGAGGTTCTAAGGTAGGGAGGGTCTTGATCTAGTTACATTTTAAAAAGATGTTTCTGAAACACGGTCATTACTATTTGCTAATCTGATACTTGAAAAATTGCATCTTATTGTAGTTTTAATTTGCATTTTTCTTATTGAATGAGGTAGAGCATCTTGCCACATGTTTAGGTATTATTTTCATTTCATTTCATGAGTGTGAACTGTTTATGGTCTTTGCCCATTTTTGGTCCTTTGCTTGTTGACTTGAGGAACATTTTACACATTAAAGAGGTGAGCCCTTTGTGACAGAAGTGGCAATTCTCTCCCCAGTTTGTCGTATGTCTTTTGACTGCTTATGGTGACTTCTTTTCCCTGCAGATTTTTTAACATATAATTGAATTTATCAGTCTTTCAAATAAACTAGTTTGGTTGGAAGACAGAGGCGCAAGGTGGGGATACAGAGACAAGAGGCTGGGAGAGTCTGGTGCACTGATGTCTTCCCCCAGGGCAGGGACAGCATGGAGGGCAGATCTGGATTCTCCCGTGAAAAGCGTTTCCCTGAGGCTCAGGCCTAACATTTCACATCCTCCTGATTTAGGCTCATCAGGTTGGGAGGGTGGGGGTTTAGGGAGAGATGGGTGGAAGGATGGGCCCCAGATTCCTAGAGAGGAGAGAACTCCTGCCTTCACCCCCAAGCTCCCCCAGGAGGAGGATGCGGCAGATGAGGAAACTGAGCGGGGAGAGATTAGAGTACTTGCTCAAGGTCACACTGGGGCTGGTGGTGGAGACGGAATTCGAACTCAAGCCTGGCTCCAGAGCCGAGAGCTCTCCACCACCTCGCCCCAGCGGTACAGAAGTGTCCTCCTCTCACTTCCAGTCCGCAATAGCCCGTCTTCGGCCACCCGGAGGTGGGAGCAGCCACTCCCCCTCTTCTCCTGCCAGGGAAAGGTCCTGGGCTCGGCGTCCCCTCCTGGCGCGGAGCCCGTGGCGCGTCCTGCGCTACCCCGGCTGGCGGACGCATTTGCCGCGCTCCAGGCTCTGGCCTCCTCCCTCCTACCCAGACCCCACCCCCTACCCCCGGCCCACGACTCGCGAAGCCCGCGACCCCCTCCCTTCAGGAGCATCGCCAAGTTTGTCTCCAAGCAAGGCCAGGAACTGGCCCTGAGCAGCGCGCGGGCCGGGCGACCAGCCTCACCACCCCAGCGTCAAGAGTAAACCGTAACGACAGCCACCACTTCACCAGCGCCTACTGCGTGCCAGGCGCTTGACTTCCACCGCTCGGAATCCCCCCACCCCCGATGAACAGATCCCCAGAATTTATTGTCCCCATTACATAGACGAGGGAGCCACTGCAGCACCGGAAAGTTGCATGACACGCTAGGGCTCACACAGCTAATATTAATGCTCGCTAACATTTGATTGCTTCCTATGTGCCAGACACAGGTCTATGTACGTTACAAGCACCACTCCACAGCTCCTACCAATACTCCTATAAAACGGGTATCATTATCATTCCCATCCTACGGATGAGGTAACCGAGGTTTGGCGCTTTGCCCAAGGTCACCCAGCCAGTTGAATGACGGCTCTTGGATCCAAGCCCCGGCAGGGTTACTCGGAGGGGCGGTTTCTTGTGCCGTCTCCATTACGCAGAGAAGCAGCGGGCTTCGAACCTACGGCATCAGAGGCTGGCCCCAAACGCCCAAAGCTGCGCGCAAACCAACCAGCTCGGACTGCCACAGCTGGCAGAGAGGAATTCCCGGAGACCCGGACGGGACTCACGCCGGGATCGCCGGCAGTGGGCGAGTGCCGGCCCGCACGAGGTCCGCGCGGCCAGATCTCGGCTACCGGCTCCTGTGCGCCCCAGGGCGCCCCTCACCAGAAGCTGGAGAATACTCACCATAAAAGAGAGGGCGAGTGCCTGCCCCGGAGGAATCGCCAGCGCGGGCAGGTCTTGGACTCCCGGGAGAGGCGTCTGCCACTGCCGCCCACTCAGGGGCGCCCGAGCGACCCCGAAAATGCCGGCTAGCTCCCCGAGGCCAGGAGCGCGTCCTCACGGCTGGTGCTCAGCTGCAGCTCCCCCTCTGCCTGGCAGGGTGGCCTGGAGTTGGAGCGTTCTTGGGGAAGTTGGCGCTCGAGCGCGGCGGGAGGGCCCGGGAGGTCGGATGGGAGTAGGGGGGCGCCTTCCTGCGCGGATCCCGGGGGCACGCCAAGGCCCGCGCTCTAGCCTTTCCGAAGCTCCGCGCCGAACGCGGAGGGCGGCGAGGACCCAGCTCAGAGCGCACGGGCCGCGCCTCGGCCGCTGGCCCCTAGCGCGCCCTGCGTCTTCCCCCGCGCCCTGGGCGCACGCAGCTGTGGCTCGAGCTGCGGCCGGGGCCCGGGCTGCGGTGTGCTCATCGCCCTCCCCAGGGGCTGGGCGCCTTTGTGCGCCGGGCGCGCCGGCCGCCGCGGCCAGCTCTGGATGCTGCAGCTGCCGCCGCCTCCCCCTCCTCCGCCGCCGCCGCCCGCTCCCCGCCTTCCCGGCCGGCCCGGAGGCTGCAGCTGAAAGCCGATCCGGCTGAGCTCATCCCTGAAGGCCACTAATCCAATAGCCGCGGAAGGCGCGGCCGCCGGGAACGCCCCTTCCCCCACCATCCCGCGCCCCGGCCCGTCCCAGCTCGGGCCGCTGCCGGCGCCGCCACCTTCCCGAGGCCACCAGCTGGCGGGAGAGGGAAATGGAGCCCGCGCCCGCGCCCCTGTGTGGAGTCGGCGCCGTCGCCATTCACCCGCCCGCTGGCCCGCGCACTCCCTCACTCACGCACTCATTCATGCGCGCGGGTCCTCCCCCATTCATTCAAGCGCGCCGGGAGCGCCAGGGTGGGTACCCCTGAGGGGGAGGAGACACCCACAGTCGCTCGGCAGCTTTGGTGTCTTTACCCAACGCACGTGGGAAATAGCAGCCGGGGAAAGAGGATGTTTAACGTTCTCTTCTTCAGACACGTGCGCACACTTTATTTTTTAAGATCAAGCTCCAACTCGTCTTTTCTTTTAAAGCGCAATTTCGTCCCGCCTCACAGGGCCTTCCCTGCCCACCTAGGGGGCAGGGAGGTGCGTTTCTCTGCTCTGCTGGCTGCCAGCGCTGATGGTGGGCTGCTTCATTGCGAAGAATGGGAGCTGGGAGAGAAGGAAGAGGGCGTGGCCAGGGCGGAGGCCGAGAGGCTGCTTCTAGCATGTGTGTTTCTTCGGGGAAATTGAAAGTTTCTAGTCTGGGTGCCCTCGTTTGTGCTCTCAGAGTTGACTTCTGTTCCATTCCACAATCATTTGGTCTGACCCCAGCCCCCTCTGTGCCAGGCACCAAAGAATCTAAATGCAGAGTGCCTGTTTCATCAGAGACACAGACGACAAAAGAGAGTTCCCCAGGGAAGGAAATCTTTAACCAAAACTCTGGGGCTTCTTTCCCAGACTGGGAAGGGCAATCTAGGAATGCTTCCTAGTGGAGGTGGCTACACGAATTAGCTCCTGGAGGCAGGTGGAAAGGATGGCCACCTGGCTAGGTACTTCCACAGCACAGAGCCTGTGGTTTGACTGGTGATAGAAAACAGTGCTAAGATGAAGCTGGAGGGACAGGCAGTGGCTAGGGTCTCTCCCTGAGGTCAGTTGGGGAAACCTTTAGCTAGGGTGGTGACTGTCAGATTTGCATTCTGGAAAGGTCTCTCAGCAGCAGAGTGGATGGATGGAGGAAAACAGCCTGGAAGCTACTGAAACAGTCCAAGCAAAAGATGAAGCTGCATGAACCAGGGCAGTCGTGGTCGGGTGGCAAAAAGCTGTCTTGATCAAGTATTTCTTGCACATATTCTACTGTTTTGTCATTGCCAGTTTACGTGTCTGTCTCCCTCCTAAGACTGTGAACCCCCTGGAGGATGAGATTCTGCGTTTTATACATCTCTGGATCCCCTGTACCCAGCACAGAACAGCTGTGGAGTAAGTGTGAGTTGAACTGACCCAAGTGGCAGTTCTGACTTACCTTCACACTCACTACGTTTCAGGGGGTCTCACAGCAGTCTGTCCTATTCCCTATCAGGAAGTGCCTGTAACACCCACTCAGCAAGCTACCGCAGGGGCTATGGACACAACTGAGGAGCAAGAAAGAAAAATTGAGGAAAGAAGATCAGAAGCAAAAGGGGAGTTTAAAGAAGACTTTCAAGCTGATGGTTTCTCCACCTGGACCCCAACCCAATCTGGCTGGTGGGGGCGGGGGCAGGGGTAGGGAGGCGTTGCCCACCCCCACCCCCACCCCCACACCTACCCCCACTCCCACTGCTTCCCCTTCTTGCTGGGAAACATTACAGCAGCTTCAAGGACAACTCCTCCCTCCCTTGGGGGCTGCAGGTAGGTTCACCACCTTGGCCTCTCCAGAGTAGACCATGCCTCAGACACAAAGAAGTGGCCATAACAGCACCCCATGTGTCCCTGTAGGGCCCCCCAAATACTCCAGCCCCTGGATATAAGAAGAAATAACTTGCCATTTTGGAAGACACCAGGATAGCCAAGCTATTAACTCTTCAGGTTGAAGTGAGCAGCCTCTACGGTGGCCCCAGTGACCCCTGGCTCTGGGTTTCCCCCCCTTGTAACCCCTCCCTTCAGGTGTGGGTTGACCTTATTGACTTCTCCTCACAAACAGAATACGGTAGAATTGACAGGATGTGCCCTCCAAGATTAGGTTATAAAAAGGCAGTGGCTTCTGTTTTGAGCATATGCTCTCTCTCTCTTGCTCTCTTTGGGGATCACCTCTCTGGGAGAAGCCAGCTTCCATGTCCCAAGGCAGCCTTGTGGAGAGGCTCATGTGGTGGGGCCCTAAGGCCTGCCAACAACCGTGTGAGTGAACTTGGAAGTGGATTCCTGCCCTGCCACCCCCGCCCCAGCCGAGCCTTCATATGAGACTGCAGCCCTGTCTGGCACCTTGACTGCAATTTCATTAGAGACCTTGAATCAGAGACAGTCAACTACGTTGTTCCCAGAAGCCTGAGCCACAGACACAGTAAGAGAATAGATGTGTGTTGTGTTAAGCTGCTAAACCTAGGGGTAATTAGTTGTGTAGCAATAGATAACTAAGATAAGATATTCTTAACTGTCCAAGGGTGATTTGAAAAATAAACTCTTGAAGAACTAGCCAGTCTCACCCCAGAGAAAGCACAATATTTCATGGGCATAGTCAGGCAGCCCTGGCCTTAAATTTCAGGTCAGACTCTTTGGGTCTTAGTTTCTCATTCTAAAATGAGGACAGAAGAATTTCCTGAGTTCGGTTATGCATTGTAGCATGTTACATAGTAGGTTCTCCATAACTGTTTTATTCTACTTCTCAGCAGCAGACCAAGATTCTTGGAATTCTTGGGCTAAGGCGAAGCCGTGCTTGGAGCAGAAGGTCTGTTTGGGTGCTGTTGCAGTCATGGGTCAGATCCACTATGTAAAATGCAAAGCTGTGAGCCCACCACCTGCTCCTCGCCTCTTCTCCCAACAGGGCTTGGTTTCAAATCTATTTCCTAGGTTTCAGCTATTGCAACCCTGGTCTCCTTCTCTGTCTTCCAAATGTATCAACGATGGTTTAACAGAAGTTGAGGAAAAATCCTCAGTTCTGAGAAATTCTGGAGCTTGAAGCTTGCTCGGAGGAGGTGCATGCCAGGCAGGAGAAGGGTGGTGCGTGAGATCTGCATGTCTTCTGCCCCCACTCAGAGGAAGCCCCAGCCTACAGTGGGGGGGTGCCCAGAAGGTGCTCATCTCTCGATCTTGTTCCCCGCTACAGCTCAGGCTCCACCACCTCTTTCCCCAACAGTTGAGGCAGCCTCCTCACCTCTGCGCCACTGCCAGAGCTGTCTTCATAAAGTAAAGATCACCCCTGCACTCTCTTCAGAGGCACCCCGTAGCCCACAGAGTGGTTTTCTCACTTCTTAGCTGCTTCTGGCTCCTGTGCACTAGTCCCCCCTCCCTGCATCTGTGCTCTGGGCCAGGCAACTCCTGTGAGCCAAGTTCTTTCTCCCTGATGCAGGCCTTTGCACACACTGACCTTTCTCCCCGGTACAGACTTTCGCTAGGTAACTCGGTCCACCTTTTGGCTTTCTGCCTGCGTGCATGTCATCTGCTCCAGGAGGCCTTCCTGACACCCTAGGCTCAGCATGATGCCTCTTGGGTCTGCCCTCAGGCCCATGCTTCCCTCTCTCAGGGCCCCAATCCCACTGTGGTTGTTGCCTCTCTTCTTGCCACCCTGCCCCCTCCAAGAGGCACTCAGTTCTAGAACAGAATTGTCTTTTTCATCTTCGTAGCTTTTGCACTCCCACCTTCATTGCATCTTACTAATTTCTCAAAGCACAAAGCTCCACAGTCTTCCCAAGTAGCCCCAGTGGGTTAGGGGCCCCTTCCCTGAGCCCTACAGCCCTTGTCATCTTACCTCTGTCAGAGCGCTCTGCAAACCCTCCGGGAATTGTCCGACTCCTGCAGCAGAGAGCCACTCTGCGAGGGCAGGACTGTGTCTGTTTCACCTGGTGCTCCTGGCACCCAGCCCAGGGCCAGGTACACAGTAGACATCCAATAAATGTTTGTGGAATAAATGATTGAAGGCAGGGCAGAGGGAAGGAAAGACAAAGGTTGGAAGGAAGAAAGACTGACTCCATTGGCCTCTATTTTTCTTTCTTTCTTTTAAAACACTGAATGTTGAGAATTGGATTAACCATCACCCTTGGTTCATGACATGCTGTCGTCATTAATCCACGCATGGCCCTTATTTATTTAAGTATTTATTCATGGTAAACACCGCGGAGCCCACACGCAACCCAAGGCCCCTATGTCTCCCAATGTGCTGCCTTCCTAGGCCATCTTTTTGCCTCCCTTTCACATAAAACCACTATCCTGATTGTTAAGGTTTATCGCTTCCTTGGATTTTCCCCCCAAATATATATATAAACACTTGAAAGAAGTTAGGCATATATATATGTCTAAACCTTATTTTATTTAGTTTTACTTGTTTTTTGAACTTTATTAAAAGACGTCATACTGTATATTGTTTTCTAGGACTTACAATCTGGACTCAAGAAGATTCATCCATGTTGATGCATCAACTGTAGCTCATTCGTTTTCACGGCTTATAATAGTTCATTGGGTGAACAGACACAATGTTAAAAAAATTATGCCTGACATTTGCTGAAGACGGTAAGGAAGACTGTTCAAGGGGCCCTACTACAGTGGGGTTTTGCAGTGGGGACAGAGATCAGGCTCAACTCTCAATGCAAGAAGAACAAGTGGAGATTCACAGCCAAGGAAAAGGTGGGCGCCAGTGGATGGAAAATTACTAAGAGCAAACACGAGGGGTAAGGAGGATTCTTGCTAGACCGACTCAACAGGGTTCTTGCTGCAGGCAGGCCAGAGTGAGGGACGAGGAATTTGATCAGATATCGGTGGGGGGTTGGGGGGTGGGCATGGGGTTCTCGGATACCAAAGGGTGGGGGATTTTTGCCAAACTAACTTAGCAGGATTTTTGCTCAAATTGGATTCTCCAAGAACAGAGAAGGAAGCCCAAAGTCAGGCCTAGTTGAGCAAAGTCTCCTGATTAAAGTTTAGTCAAAGGAAAGAATCTTTATCAGTAGTTTATTTTTCCATGCTCCCTCCAAGCGGGGTTTGGATTGATTCTGCTTTGGGGCTGTTACGAACACCCTGCTGTGAACGTTCTTGAACAAGCTCCCTCGAGCATCTGTGCTAATGTTTCTTGGGGCTACTCTTAGGAGTGGAATTGTTGAATCACTGTCTACATGGGTCAGCCCATCAAAATAAAGTGCTAAAAACTGTTTCAATCCTTCACATTGTATGTCATCAGGGAAATGCAAATTAGAACAACAGTGAGATATCACTACATACCTATTAGAATGGTCAAAATCCAGAACACAGATCACATCAAATGCAGGCAAGGATGGAGAGCAACGGGAACTCTCATTCATTGCTGGTGGGAATGCCAAATGGTACAGCCACTTTGGTAGTTTCTTACAAAACTAGACATACTCTTACCATACAATTCAGCAGTCATGCTCCTTAGTATTTACCCAAAGGAGTTGAAAACATGTCCACATAAAAACCTGCACATGGATGTTTATAGCAGCTTTATTAATAATTGCCAAAACTTGGAAGCAACCAAGACGTCCCTCAGTAGGTGAATGGATAAATAAACTCTGGTCCATCCATACAGTGGAATATTATTCAGCACTAAAAAGAAATGAGCTATCAAGCCATGAGAAGACATGGAAGAATCTCAAATGCATATTACTAAGTGAAAGAAATCAATCTGAGAAAGCTACATACTGTATGATTCCAACTATATGACATTCTGGAAAAGACAAAACTATGGAGACAAAAAAAAAGATGAGTGGTTTCCAGGGGCTAGTGGGGAGGGAAGGTTGAACAGACAGAGCACAGAGGATTTTTAGGGCACTGAAACTACCCTGTGTGATGCTATAATGGTGGATACAGGTCATTAGACATTTGTCAAAACCCATGGAAGGTACCACATCAAGAGTGAACCCTCAGGTAAGCTATGGACTTTGGGTGATGATGATGTTTCAATGTAGGTTCATCAGTTGTAACAAACACACCTCTCTGGTGGGGGATGTTGATAATGGGGGAAGCTGTGCATACGTTGGGGCAGGAGGTATATGGGAAATCTCCATACCTTTCTCTCAATTTTGCTGTGACTCTAAAACTTCTCTGAAAAAAAAAACAACTATATTACTTGGAACATCTGAGTCACTATGCAGACTAATAAACCTGAACTAGAGGGAGAGAAAAAAGCCTATTAAAGAAAAATCCCAAAACTCTTTTACTCCAACCACAAAACAGGAAGGGTCATATGTTCCAAAAGTAATTTGCATCATCCACAGGAGACAAAAATGATTGACCCAGAGATCCCCAACACCATTTCTTTGGAATTATTTGCATACAAATAAATGATTTACATCCTAACTGGGATGCAGATCCAAGGCCACTCCATTCCCCATCCCATTGCTCTTTACCTCTTAGGTAATTAGGGTTAGGGGTGCCCAGAGGTCTCAGCACCTCAGGACTGTGGAATACACCTGAATTAGTCTGTAGTAAGAAAGAAGACAGGTGACAACTTGGTGACAGAGGCACCCAAATTCATCCGGTGAACATTGAACTTGGTGCAGGACAAGATATTAAGGACACACACACACACATGCACCCCTACACCCAGAGGCCTGGAGAGTTCTGCTGTTATAAAATGCCTTGGTATGCAGGGGCGAGGTGGCAGGATGGAAGGGGCAGATCATGGCAGGGTCACACCTTGGGAATTTTAGCTTTTTAATTAATTTCTGTAATCCTAATTTTTCTCTTATATATAATGGACGCAGTAATATCTACCACAGATTGCTGTGGAGGTTAAAGAAGGTGATCACTCTAAGGGCTTGGCAAATGTATTTTCTTCCAACTGTGATCTTGAACAAGTTACCAAACGTCTGGGCAGCTCAGTTTCCAATCTGTAAAATGGAACTAATGGAAAGCACCTTTCTCTAGTGGCATTTGTCACTTTTGGACGTCCAGCTGCTGAGCCACCTTCCTAAGCTTGAGGAATTCCCCTCCATGAGCCTGGGTAGGAAGCAGTCACTTCCCGGTGACGGACAAAAAGCCCAGGGCTCGGTCATGGCTCTGAAATCTCTTACAAAGCCTTTTCACGTTTATTGTTGGTAAAAATGAAACCAACAAACCTCTTCATCTCTCAGCCTCCCTCGCCGCTGGAAGCGGGTGTCATCTGGATTCTGCCCAATAGACTTACCAGTCTGATTCCGAAGTGGGTCACTTGAGAAACTCCGTAGGGCATCCATCCCAGCTGGTACTTCTGGGGAAGTAGAGGCAGCTCTTTTCTGGGATCAGGGGCGAGAGCAGCCGCTTCCGGATCTCAGCTGTGGCGGAAGCTCCCTTACCCGGCCAGAGCTGCAGTGGTCACAGGTGTTTTCCTGAAAGCTGAGTCCAGAGTCTAGTTTTCAACCGTCCCAATGATTCTGTGAGCTATTTTATCTGTCTTCCTGAGTCCCTACCTGCCTGAGGCAGGTGGAGTGGATTCTCTTGTTGGCAACTAGGAACCCCTTCTGTTACTGCCCTTTTTCCTGTCTCTCTGACAGCTTGGCCTGTCAGAACCTCCACTCTGGGTCTTCAAAGCTGGAACCAGCCATTCAAAAAAGCAAAGATGGTGGAGAGTTCATTCTGATGAGTACAGGGTTGGCAGCAGCGACATCCAGACCCCAGGGATGGCATTGGCAGTGGTGCCCACCCCTGGTCCAGTGGTCAGTGCTGGGAGGGGCAGCAGTGTCCTCACCAGACTGGGTTTTGGCCTGATTCCAGCTGTAGTTCCCCCGCCCCGCATTTGTTGTTGGGTTGTTCTTGCCTATTTTTTTCTGGATCTGGTTCTCCAGCTTCCCAGTCATTCTGCGATTTCTCAATTTCCTCTCTTTTTGAGGCTGGTCATACAGTGAATTACAATGATTGAGAGTTGAATGTGGAACTAGCTTTGTGTTCCCGGGCTAAACCCCACTTGCCACGATGTATCATCCTCTGACTACGCTGTTGGATTCCACGTGCACGCATGTTCACAAGGGATATTGGTCTGTGCTTTTCGTTTCTTGTGAAGTCTTTGCCTGACTTTGGCACCAAACTAATCCTGGCCTTCAAGAACGAGTGAAGAAGTATTCGTTTTTCTTCTCTTTCCTAGAAGAGTTTGTGTAGAATTGGTACTATTTCCTCCTTAAATGTTTCGTGGAATTCACCAGTGAAGTAATCTGGCCCTGGAATTTTCTTTGTGGGGAAATTTTTAAATAGAAACTCAATTTCTTTAGTAGATATAGAGCTATTCTGGTTATCTGTTTCCTTTTTAGTAAACTATGGTAATTTATATCTTTCAAGAAGTTTATCCATTTTATCTAATCGTGGAATATACCAGCATTAAGGGGTCCATAATATTTCCTTATTATCTTTTTTATATATGTGACACCTGTAGTGATGTCACCTCTCTTGTTTCTGACACTAGTAATTTGGGTCTATTCTCTCTTTTTTTGCCTGGTCAGTCTGGCCAGTAGTTTATCAATTTTATTGATCATCTCAAAGAATCAGCTTTTGGTTCCATTTATTTTCTCTGTTTTTCTGGTTTCTATTTCATTGATCTTTTGCTCTGATCTTTCTTTTCTCCTCTCTTCTGTTTGCTTTGACATCCACTTGCTCTTCTTTTTCTAGTTTCTTAAGGTAGAAGCTGAGATCATCAATTCAAGACCATTTTTCTCATCTAATATAGGCATTTAGTGCTATAAATTTTTTTCTAGGTACTGTTTTAGCTGCATCCTGCAAATTTTGCTATGTTACATTTTCATTTTCATTCAGCTCAAAATACTTTGTAACTTAGAAAAAATTCCTTCTTTGACTCATAGGTTACTCAGAATTGTGTTGTTTCCAAATATTTGGAGATTTCCCAGGCATCATTCTGGTATTGACTTTTAGTTTAATTCTATTGTGGTCAGAGAACATTCTTTGTATAAGTTGAATAGTTTTAAAGTTACTGAAACTTATTGTATGACTCAGAATATAGTTGATGCTCATAAATTGCTTGGGTGCACTTGGGAAGAATGTGTATTCTGCTGTTGTTGGGTGGAGGGTTTGGAAATACCAATGAGGTCAAGTTGGTTGTGTTATTCAAGTCTTATATACTCTTACCAATTTTCTCTCTCCCTGTTCTGTCAATTATCAAGAGAAAGATGTTGAAATCTATGACTATACTTGTGGATTTGGCTGCTCCTTTTTGCCGTTTCTGTCAGTTTTTGTTCCATGTATGACGAAGCTTTGTTTTCAGTGCATACACCTTTGGGTTTTTATGTCCCTTTATGAAATGACCCTCTTTGTGCCTGCTGATACCCACTGCTCTGAAACCTATTTTGTTTGATACTACTTCATCCATTCTGGCTTCTTGTTCAAATTAGTGTCAGCATGGTGTATCTTTCCCCCATCCTCTTATTAACCTCTCTGTGTCTTTCTATTTAAAATGGGTTTCCTGTAGGAAGCATAGAGTAGTGGCTTGATTCTGTTATCAGAGTAGGTAATCTCCGCCTTTAGACCGGGATATGTAGACTATTACATTTAATGTGATTATTGATATGGTTGCATTTAAATCTACCATCTTGCTATTTGTTTTATATTTGTTCTGTTTGTTCTTTTTCTCTTTTTCTGCTTTCTTTTTGATTACTTTTTATAAGTCCATTTTTATTTCCTTTGTTGGTTTACTGGCTGTAAGTCATTGTTGTGTTATTTCAGTTGAGTTTAGTTATTTAGTCATTGCCGTGTTAGTTATTTCAGGTGGCTTTGGGGTCTATAGTCTACATCTTTAACTTGTCACAGTCTACCTTCAGGTAATATTTTACCATTTCATGTATGTATAAGAACTTCACAACAGTGTATTTCCATGTCTCCCCTCTTGGCCTTTGTGTATAGCTGTCATATATTTTACTCCTACATATGTTATAAACCATTTAATACATTGTTATTTTTGCTCTAAACAGTTGGTTATCTTTTAAAGAGATTTAAAGGCTAATTCAAAAGTCATTATATTTACCCATATAGTTTCCATTTCAAATACTCTTCATTCCTTTGTATGGATCCATATTTCCATGTGGTATAATTTCCCTTCTGCTAGAAGGATTTCCTTGTAACATTTCTTATAGTGCAGGCCTGATGGTGATGAGTTCTTTCAGCTTTTGTATGTCTGAAAAAGTCTTATTTACCTTCGTTTTTGAAAGATATTTTCTCTTGGTAAAGAATTCTAGGTTGATGGATTTTTTTTTTGTTTCAGCATGTTAAAGACGTTCCTTCACGGTCTTTTACTCAAGTTGTTTCTGATCAAAAATCCACTGTCACTCTCACCTTTGTTCCACTGTATGTCATGTGTTCCTTCCTCCTCCCAGGCTGCTTTTGACATTTTTTGCTTTATCAATGGTTTTAATCAATTTGATTAGGGTGTGCCTTGGTGTAGTTTTCTTTACGTTTCTTGTGTTTGGATGTCATTGAGAGATCTATGGCTTTACAGTTTTCATTATATTGGGAAATTTTTTGACCATTATTTCTTAAAATACTCTTTCTGCCCCCTCCATTTCCTTCAAGGACTCCAACGACACATACCTAGGCTGCCTGAAGTTGTCCCGCAGCTCACTATTATTCTGTTTATTTTTTCCACCTGTTTTCTCTCTGTGCTTCATTTTCAAGTTTCTGTGTTTATGTCTTCAAGTTTACTAATCCTTCCTTCTGCTCTGTCTAACCTGCAATTAATCCCATCCAGTGTATTTTCATCTCAGATGTTGTCATTTTTGTCTCTAGAAATTCAACTTGGGCCTTTTTAAAAAATATCTCTCGTCTTTAATTAATGTGTTCAATCTCTCCTCTAGCATCTTGAACATATGGAATACACTCATAATACTTTCTAAAATGTCCCTGTCTACTAATTCTATTATCTGTGTCATTTCTGGGTTAGTTTCAATGGATTGATTTTTCCCCTCACTTTGGGTGGTATGAACCTAGTAATTTTACATGCCTGGTAATTTTTTTCCCCACTGTGGAGCAAGATTCTTCTGAATATTCCATTTATGTCCACTCTGGCTGGTGGGAATGGGCAGTATTTCTAGTCCTATGTGAGCTCCAGGGATGGCTCCCTCTAGTCTTTTTGGTAGTTATTTTCCATGCCTTCCATAATTTCCTCTTATGCACACTCCCATCTGTACTCAGCTGAATCCCCAAGGGGGAGTTTTGCAAAGCTCCGTGGTCCTCTCTCTGTGTAGCTTTCTCCTTTCCAGTATCCTGCCCCGCAAATTTTAGTCACCCCGGCCTCCCACTCCAGATCCTTATTCCCAAATCAAGGAGGTCACCAAGCTCTGCCCAGCTTCCCCTTTTTTCCGCCGTGGCCTGGAAGCTCTCTCCAGGCAGTAAGCTGGGTCCACTGCAGGTTCATCACGGTTGTTTGCCATCTCTCAGAGATCCCTGTCCTTCACTGCCTCTTGTCTAATATCTTGAGAACCATTGCTTCATAAATTCGTCTGTCTTTTCAATTCTTTCAGGTGGGAGGGCACGTCCAGATTCTTTTGTTCCATCTTGGCTGGAAACAGAAGGCTTCCTTTTGCACTTCCTTCTGTACACAGCCAGAGCAATTTTCTCATGTTTATAAAGGAAAACCGTGGCTGAAACATTACTTTGCATGATTAATGTGAAGATTAAATGAGAGAACATATGTAACTACTCAGGAAAGTGCCAGCACAGAGCAAGCCTTCAATTAATGTTGATGTATTAGGCAGCTTTTGCTGGGGCAACAAACAGCCTCCACATCTCAGGGGCTTACAATAACAAACGTTTCTACCTCTTGGGTCTGCTGGTCTGTTGGTCTGCTTAACGGTCTGTCATGACTCAGCTGTGCTTGGCTCACCTTGAGCACCAGACTTCCTCATTCTGGGACCCAGGTTGACAGTAGCATCATTGGAGAAGAAAAGAGCATGAGGCCAAATGAGCCATTGAAGTACATTTAATGTTTCTGCTCTGATATGCTACCTATTATAACCTCTCATATTCCACTGGTCAAAGCAGGTCACATGGCCCTTCTGCAGATTGACGGGACATCGCTGTACTCTGCCCACAGAGAGTCCCCGCAGAGAAGGGAGGTATGACTTTTTTACAGATGAGGGACTTGATAATGGGGAACAGTAACACAATTTGCCATAGCTGGTGATTGTCATTAACCTCCTCTTCTGCAAGGAAATTTCTCTGGACATTTATGTTCAAAGCAACACTTTGTTAGGAGTATTGGGGGGAACACATCTCAGTCCACAGCATTTCCTTTATCCTAGGTACATATCTGTCCTCCACTTGGTTTGTTATTGCCTAGTGGACTGTGATAGTTCAGGAGGAGGGACTATTCATTCACAGCAGGCAGAAGGCCATGGAGACAGGCGGATGCTGAGAACTGACAGTTTGAGGGCAAACGGTATCATTGACCTGGGCATTGGGTGGATAAGTGAATGACTTTCTTCAGTCTTCAATGTGCCACTTCTATCTTGGGTGCCCAAGTCCTTATTCCTGATCATTGGTGCAGGAAACAAGGCTCCCATGAGACATCAGAAAATCGGCCCATCCTTGAGGATGCCAGTCATTTCCCTTCTCCATCCAGAAATCAACCCCACTTACCTCAGCCGCAATGGTTCTGCTTTCCACTGAACGCCAAAAGCCTTTATTTCAGGGCATTTCATTTAGCAATGAATTACAGGTTGTCTCGTAATAAATCTTCTGTTATACTATTTAACTACCAGATGGTCTGAGTGTGAAAGAATTCAGATTTTTTCCTACTCTGTGCCAGGTCCCTTACACGTAGTGGCTATTTTAAACCTCCTGATGACCTGATGACGTAAGTACTGGGGGTGGCTCTGTTTTACAGGTGAGGAAAGAGAGGTTCAGGGAGGGTAAGTGACTGTGCAAGGTCACACAGCCCGTTAGTGGCTGAGCTGGGATTTGAACGTAGGTCGGTCTGTTTTGCATTATGCTTATTTTAGGTCCTTAGTGGCAATTTGTTTTCCTGGAAAGCAGGGCCTACATCTTATCCTTCTTCATATTACCCACAAAATCTGACAGAGAGACTGAGCACTGGATAGGTGTTTTAAAACATGTACTAACTTTTCTTTTTAAAGAGAGAAGCAGGTAACTTCGTGCTGAAAGAGATCCTGGGTGTGGTGTTGGAAGCAGCATCGTCCCTCTTGGCTCTGTTACTCTGGTGGTCTGATGCTCACAGCTGGCTGACGGTACATTAGGCTGAGGCCACTGTGGGGCTGAGAGGATATGGAGATAAATAGGGCTTTGTCGGGGCACAGAAACAAGTCCATGGAAGTTGCAGAGGGAGAAAGGAACTCACACTTACTGTGTATCTGTGTGCTTGGCTTTCGTCATTCATTATCCCGCCAAAGGCACATAATATTTTATGGGGTCAGGATTTCTTACCCCGGTTTAACAGCCCAGCATCATACAGCAATAGATAACAGAGCTTTAATTTGAATACAGGTCTGGCTGACTCCAAAGGCCCCGTTACTGCCAATACAACCCACTGCCAACATGGGTGGCAGCCCCTCTGTTGAGAGGAAGCCCGGTGAAGCCATCGCTGAGGATGGCTGGCCTCAAGCACCGGGGCATTAGTAACTCAGGCTGTCTGCCACCCACGCCACTGACAGTGACCTGCTCCCCTCTACCTGATCTATTGCTGCCTGAGAGATTTTTGTCAGCTATTACCTGCGTGGTAGTGGAGCATTTCATCTTTTTCACTGAATTATCTCATGACGTCCTTGACATAGTCTCTCATTCCCTCTGAAAATAAAGTGGTTTAAAATGAAAACTGCAATTACAATGCCATCTATTAAAAGGATCTGGGCTTCCTGTAGCATTAAAAGGAACATGTAATTGCCAATTAAAGAAAAGCATGCTATTGCCCAAAGGTATTGATTAGAAGTAAATTTGGAAAAGTTCTCTGAGTGACACCATGGACAGGCTCACATGCTTTCTCCTAGAGCCAAAGTGACCTGTGTGAGGCACAGAGAGGTTAACGACTTGTCCGAGACCACACAGCTGGTATTCTCCTGACACTGGAGAATGCACACTTGACATATATTATCCAGGGAGCTGGTACAGATGAGAGTGTGTAAGATTCTAGAAGGGCTCAGTTGATTACATGGGCAACATGCCTGTAGGAGGCCTTTATCATCTCTCCCCTGGGCCTTGGCAGTCTAATCACCTCTCCTTCACCTCACTCCCTTCCCACAGTGTTCTTCAAATAACACCCAGAATGATGGTGGCAGTTATTGTTGGTTGCCCACCGAAAGGTCTCACATCCCTTTTCCACTAACAGACCAAAAGTTTTAGTCCAGTAGCAATATACCCAGCTTCAGGGAGAAATCTTGACAGGTTCCAGCCTTTCCTGACAACTGCATCAATAAGTAAATAAGTCTGTGTTTCACTTAATAGATTTGGATTTTCTTTCTTTTTGAGGAAGATTAGCCCTGAGCTAACATCTGCTGCCAATCCTCCTCTTTTTGCTGAGGAAGACTGGCCCTGAGCTAACATCCATGCCTATCTTCCTCTACTTTATACGTGGGATGCCTACCACAGCATGGCTTGCCAAGTGGTGCCATGTCTGCACCCAGGATCCAAACCAGCAAAGCCCGGGCCGCTGAAGTAGAACGTGCAAACTTAACTGCTGCGCCACTGGGCCAGCCCCCTGGATTTTCTGTAGTCGCATGAGTGTAAGAATTCTGAAACTATTTTCTACGTTTTTAGGTCTGAACAAGTAAGTGGATACACTAATGTTGTCGGAATCAGTGTTCTTGCCAAGGAAGAAAGGAGATGCAGCTGTGAAATGGGGCAGAGCAGGCAAACTCCACAGAGCAGGACGGGAATCAGACATCAGTATTTCCTGCTCTGTCCAGAGAACGGCCTGGAATCACTGACACCATGGGGAGTGAGCACACAAGATGAGTCTGGAACATCATGCTGTGACAGAAAGCAAGAAACAGCAGGAATGTATCAAAAGGACGCAGGAGACACCTGAAGGCACTTGGGATCCAAATCTCTGACAGTGCTGGATTCTAACCATTGAACAGAGTAAGAATCCATAAGTCCATACAAAGAACACGGACTACCTAAGGACAGCTCTTCCTCGTTGTAGAAGGTCAGCGAATGAGCACAGAAGAAATGACGGTATTAGAAAGTCACCATTTTGCTACCGTCCTAGGAATAGAGCCAGGCAAGAATCATCAGGGGATGCTAAACATGTGCGTGGAAGCCCCTTGAGGAACAAGATACTTCAGTCTCAACAATTCTTTCCAGAAAAATAATTACTAATTAGAAAAGGCAAAATAGAAACTTGGCAGGCACCATTTTAACAAAATGGCCGAAGTTAACCTCACCAGCAATCAACATCATCAGTAATCAAGATCATCAGTAATCAACAGCAAGGCAACATCATGTGCTTCCTGATACGTTGCAGTGAGAAGGACACAGCATCACTTCTGCGGTCTTCTGGCCAAAGGTACACAACCTAAAACTACTAATGAAGAAATATCAGACACACCTAAGTTATTGGACATTCCACAGAACAACTGGCATGACTGTGCTCTTTAAAATGTCAAAGTTATGAAAGAAAAAGAAAGGAAGAGGAATCACTCAGAGTAAAGGAGCCTAAAGGGATCTGATAACTACTGCAATATGTGATTGGATCCTGAACCAGAAAAAATTCGCTATAACTGATATTATCGGACAATTGGAATATGGGCTATATTATATAACAGTAGTTGTCAATGTTGAAATCCCTGCTATACTGTGGATATGTAAAAGAATTCTTTGTTGTCAGGAAATATATCAGGAAGTATTTGGGGTAAATGAGCATCATGTATGCAGTCTACCCTCAACTGCTTCAGAGAGAAGAATGATACAGCAAACGAGGCAAAATGTGAACAGCTGGTGACTTGTGGTACAATAAAGATGGCCACAAATTCTCTGCTACTCCTCCGATTGGGAGGTGGAAACTAATTCCCATCTTCAGATCTGGCCTGGCCCTAGTGACTTGTTTGATTACTAGAACGTGGGAACGCGATGCTCTGGACTTCCGAGGTGACGTCATGAGAAGCTTTGCACCTTTGACCTGGGCCTCCTGGAAAGCTTTCTCCGGGGGCCTTGAAGACGTCCAACTCCCTGAGCCCAGCACACTGCAGAGGCCCTGTGTAGGTGCTCCTGTCGACACTTCCAGGTGAGCCCAGCCCTCCGCCACCCTCACCAAGGCGCCAGACTACGAAACGAAACTGTCTCGGCTTCTCCAGATCAGTCCATCCATCTCTCCACGACCTCTGTCAACACCGCATGAGACAGAAATCACCCAGCTGAGCTCTGCCCAAATTCCTGACACAGAAAATCATGATATGCAATATAATAGTTGTTGTTTTAAGCCATTAAGTTCTGGGGAAGTTTTTAATACATAAGTAGATAACTAGCACTAGGTGATTGATTAAAAAAAAAAAGGCACTCTTTGTCATGTTCTTGCAACTTTTCTGTAAGTTTGATATTATTTTCAAGTTAAAAGAAAAAAAATTTAGGGCCATAAATTAATGGTTGAAATGAGTATGTATTTCTGCTTAAACCAAATGCTCTTTTTCTCAATAGGAAAATCATGTAACGATTCCTTAAATCTGTGCCAACCTCTGGACCCAAGTTGAGTGTTTTGAGAGAAACACTGTGAGTCAAGACCCTGAAGGGGCTTGTTGAGCCTTGATCCTCAATGTGGAAACCAAGACTCAGAAAGTGGAAACACACCTGCCAAAACGCCTCGCCTCTGTGCGCCATCACCATTGACTCCTTCTCCTTCTGTGCTGAGCAGCTCAGAGGTGCTTCAGCTCAGCACGTCCTGACCTAATTCTCATTCTCGCCAGCTTGAGCCCCAACCTCCACCCAAACAGACAAACAATAAGTAGATGATAACCTAGCTCTTCGTCAATGTTTGCTATACCAGAGAGAGGCTTCCAGAACGATGCCTCCCTCGCCTCACTCTCTATCACCAGGTATGTTGGTTTTGCCTCCTGATGTCTCTCCCATTTGTCCCCTTCAGGCAAAGCTACATCACCTCCCACCTTCTAACCATCCTTCCTGGGTTTAGTCCTGTCCTCCTGAGATTCCGTCTCCAGTTCTCCGCACAGGAGCCACATTTAAAACACAAATCAGATCATATCACTTCCACGCTGAAAACCATTCAAGGCTTCCTTTTGTTCTTGGACTTCCTTCAGGAAGCCATAAAGGAAAAATTTAAATTTAACTAGGAAAAATATATAAAACTCCCAGAGGCAAAGAAGAATACATATAAATTATCAGAAGCAGGCAGAAAACAAATAACAAATTGGAGGGCAATATTTGCAATACCACATGTCTAAGAAAGAGCTATAGTCCTCATTATATAAAAAGCCCTAACAAAGCAACAAGGAAATGATCGACATCCAATAGCAAAATGGATCTAGAACACAAACATTCAGTTCACAATAAAAGAGAAAAATGACAGATACAAACACAAAAAACTGCTCTCATAGTTAAATAAATATGAAACTAAGAAACAAGCAGAAAAATTGCCTATCATGTGGGCACAGATTAAAAGTTTTGAAAATATACAACATGGATGAAGGTACAAGGATACAGGCAATTTCCTACACAGTTTGTACAATTAAGGACCTTTTTAAGCCCTTTACAGATCTCCGGCACTCTTACTTTTGGAAGCCAGGCCTTAGATCATATAAGATATATTAAAAAATACATATGTCCTATATTAAACACAATTTTTGCTGATATTGATATATTGAAAGGGTTTTATAATTTTCCCTTTGAAATTACTTGGCAATAAGTAATTCTTATGAGAGGCTATTTAATTTATCATAGTTTATTTCTCAATAGTCATACATACAAAATGAGCAAAATATATAACCTACAAATTGCTTTCAAATATAAGGAATCTTTTATGAATAATAACAGTACAAGTAATGCATTGTAGAGATATTTAATTAGAGATTTATTGATCTCAAATTTGCAGTTTCTCTTTGTGTCAGGAAGCTAATACTACATTCAGCGCCCAGACGTTTCCTGGGACCTGATGACAGGCTATGCCGACAGAACATTTTAATGGGGAAAGCGCCTGGACAAACAGCCCCCCAGGACAACTAGTTAATGCCTCTCAAAATTATAAATGTGCATCATTTTCACCGAGAAATTCCACTGACGTGAATCTATCCTACACATACACTCACACATGTGCCCAAATATGTCTTTACAAAAGTGTTCCCGGCCACACGGTTTGTAATAACAAAGTATAGAAGGGGCTTAAAATATGCACCCATCAGAGACTGAGTAGATGCACGTTGGCACAGCACGCATTGGAGTGTGTGCAGCCCTTGAAAAACTGATGTGGACCCAACTGTGCTGATGTGGAAAAGGCTCTACGTATTTTGTCAAGTGAAATAAATGAAAATACAAAACACTGTGCATAGAGCCCCACTCCTTTCCCCACACACTAGTCTTTTTAAGAAGAAGCTGTATATCCTCACTCGTGTGTGTTTGTGAAACAGTTCTGGAAGCGCATACAGGAAAGCTGGACAGTGGTTATTTCCATGCAGTGGGACAGGGCTGGGGGGAGGGCACTGTGTTCTTTGAATACAGTCCATGAGTTATTTTCATAACAATTTCACAAAGGGGTGAGAGGGAAGGAGGATGGGGAAAGGGAGGAAAGGAAAAACAAATTCCTCAACTGGACCACAAAGTTCGCGTCTTTGGATGCAAAGGACCTCCCCCTCAGGCTTGATCTTGTGCTCCCTGCCCTCCGTTCTCCATGCCCTAGCTCACTGGCCTGCTCCCAGTTCTTCGAAATGTCCATCCTCCCTCCCATCTCTGGGTCTTGACACATGCTGTTCCCTCTGCCTGGAATTTCCCCCACGAGCACACACACTTGGTTAACTTTTCCTCCTCTTCCCAGAAGTCTCCCTTCTGAAGGAGGCTTTCTCTGACCTTTCAGGCTCAAGCTCCTTGTTATGCACCCTGTGCTTTTAGCACATGGCACCAGTCACAGTTGAAAATTCTATGCCGGTGGGTTGCTGTTTCCCATCTGGCTGCCTCAGTCGATTGCTGACGATGTCATCCAGCTCCTCGTCTGACACATGTTAGGTGCTCTGAACACATTTAATGAGTAAATAAATCGCCAAGGGCGTAGCCAGGGGGACAGTCTCCTGTCATGGAGGCACGGGGCTTCTCCAGCAGGGCCCCTTACAAGTTCTTCCCTCCCAACAGCCTCACAGTAGGAGCTAGCAACTTTGCCTTCCTCGCAGAAAAGTGTTCTGCAAAGAGCTTCCTCTCAGCACTGTTAGAACACACGAGAGCGGACACTTCCTTGTGGAGGACTGGATGGGGTGTCAATAGACTTCATTTTAGTAATCTGGGATTTTTCCTGATGTCAAGGTTGTTAGAACATGGCAAAATAAAAGTCCATTTTACATTGGACAATATTTTGTCACATATGAGTCAAACAGGCCAAAAATAAAATTAATAGGTGCAACTATATAGACAAAACAAAGGTAAGAGGAGATTTCCACTGCCAGTGTGGCCAATGGACCTGACCTTCTCAGAGAAAACAATGTAAACTTTGGACAAGCTTACCAAAAAAAAAAAAAAAGAGACCTGATGACACCAAAGAATGAACCAGAGCAGGCAGATTCGGAAGAGGAGTCAACAGTTGGAAAAACGAGTGGCACGGGATGAGTCACTCATATTTATGGCTTTAGCCTTAGGCTAAGCCTAAGCCAACACCATAGGGGGCAGCCAGACCTTTGCTGGAACACCTGTACTTTTTGGCCTGAAACAGTAGAGGTCAGAGTGCAGGGCAACCGTCGTCACTGAAAAGTGAAGGGAGATCCTGCAAAGGAGAGAGCCGAGAGAGAGAGTCGCAAATTCTGTGCAAAATCTCTACCCAGATCTCAGATCCCATGTGTGCCTGGGGCAGACTGTGAACAGCCCGGTTAAGGAAAAACGAAGTGACCTGAGATTTGAGCTGCCACTCAAGAGACAGAATTTGCAGTTGTAATCTAACAAAGGTAATTGCCTACTAAGAAAAACAAATGTACAGACCCAGCCCCGATGGCCTGGTGGTTTAAGTTCGGCACGCTCTGCTTTGGTGGCCCTGGTTCAGACCGCAGGCGTGGAACCACACAGCTTGTCCGTGAGCAGTCATGCTGTGGCAGCAGCTCACACGGAAGAACCAGAAGGACTTACAACTAGAATATACAGCCATGCACTGGGGCTTTGGGAAGGAAAAAAGAAGAGAGAGAGGAAGATTGGCAACAGATGTTAGCTCAGAGAAAGAAAACAAAACAAAAAACCATATACACTAGAATCTCCAGTCTCTACAACATGATATTCACACTTTTGGGGATATAATCCAAAATTATTGGACATATGAAAATCAGGAAAAAGACCCATCAGCAAGAAAAAGGAAAATCAACACTGACCAACTTTGAGATAACTCAGATGTTCAAATGAGCACATACAGATTTTAAAGCAGCTATTATAATTATAATTCTATAGAATTCTACACCAACTCTTCCAGAAAAAAGAGGAGAAGGGAACACTTCCCAAGTCATTCTATGAGGCCAGCATTACGCCAAAGCTGAAGACACAGCAAGAAAAGAAAACCACAGACCAATGTGAACATAGATGCAAACATTCCTTTGAAAATTAAGCACATTTAATCCAAGAGTGTATTAAAGAAGAGAATACATCACGACCAACTGGGGTTGATCCCAGGAATGCAAGACTGGCTCAACATTCGAAAGTCAATGTAATTCACAATGTCAAAAGACTAAAAAGAAAACTAAGTCCATCATCTTAGAAGATACAAAGAAAAGAGTTCAATAAAATTCAATTCCCATTTATGATAAAAATTCTCAGCAAACTAGGAATAGAAGGGGATAAAGGGAAATTTCTCAACCTCATGAAGGTTGATACTAAAGATACTAAAAACCTACAGCTAAATTCGTACTTGTTGGTGAAAGACTGCAGGCTTTCTCCCAAGAATGGGAATGAGCATGTCCACACTCATCACTCCTAGCCAACATCATACGGTAGATCCTAGCAGGAGTGATGAGGCAAGAAACAGAAATGAAAGGCATTTAAATAGGAAATAGAGAAATAAAACTGTCTTTATTCATCAATGACATGATCACCTGGGTGAAAAATTCCAAAGAATTGACAAAATGCTATTAAGACTATCAAGTGAGTTTAGCGATATCAGAGGACGCAAAGCCAATATACAAAATCAACTGCATTTTTATACACTTTCAATGAACAATCATAAATTGAAATTTATAAATTTATAAAACGGTGCCATTTACAAAAGCATATAAAACATAAAATATATAGGGATAAATTTTTTAAAGTACGTGTGAGATTTGTATGCGAGAAATCAAAGAGGACTTAAACAGATATACCATGTTCATAAATCAGAAGACTCATGATTAAGATGTCAATTCCCCCACACTGAAGCATAGACTCAACACGATCCCAATCAACCTTCCAGGAGACTTTTCAAAATTGACAAGCTGGTTCTAAAATTCATATGGAAAACCAAAGAATCTATAATAACCAAACCATTTGGAAGGAAAGAATAAGTTAAAGGACTCACACTGCCGGGTTTCTTGGCTTTCTATAAAGCTGTAACAATCAAGACAGTGTGATACTGGCAGGAGAGTAGACACACAGATCAATGGAACGGAATAGAGCCCAGAAATAGACCCAATCATGTACAGTCAATTATTTTCCAACAAAGAAACTAAGATAATCCAGTGGAGAAAACATAGTCTTTTCA
This sequence comes from Equus przewalskii, assembly GCF_037783145.1. Taxonomy (NCBI): domain Eukaryota; kingdom Metazoa; phylum Chordata; class Mammalia; order Perissodactyla; family Equidae; genus Equus; species Equus przewalskii. Next base: position 76,889,209 of record NC_091845.1, on the reverse strand, counting down.
AAGAAAAGAACCTTGATCTTCAACTTGCACCACATATAAAAGTTAATTCGAGATGGATCATGAAGTTTACGTAAAATCTCTCTGACCTTAGATTTAGGCAAAGATTTCTTACAGAGGACACCAAAAACATGAACCTTACAAGAAAAATTGGCAAATTGGACTTGCTCAAAGTGAAAAGTTTCTGTACTTTGCAAGACTTTAAGATTATGAGAAGACAAGTCACAGTGGGAGAAAATATGTGCAGAACACACATCTGACAAGGGACTCGTATTCAGGACTTATGAAGAGCTCTCACAGCTCAATAATAAGAAAGCAACTCAGTCACTTTAAAAAATGGGCAATAAGATTTGTATATGTACAAAATATAGAATGTTAATAGATGTATAAATCATCCATTTTTATACTTAAGGGAAAACCAAGTGGGGTCTTGGAGACCCTCGCTGTTTGGGCGTGTGGGCTGGGAAAAGCACGGGCCGTAGGAAGTGTGCAGGCACCCAGTTCATGTTGGGGGCCTCCAGAGTCACTGGAAGGTCAAGGTGCCCTGACAGCTTTCTTGCATTTGTGTGTGGATTTCTCCCCGCCACGGTCAGGCCTCCGCCCTGGCTCGGCCTCTAGGACGCCCATCACGCCTCCTGCCCTTGCCTGTGGCCGCCTCAGCCTCCCCGTCTTCATCCTTCCTCTGCGGAGCCATCACAGTCAGCCACCTCTCTCTGGCTGGAGCTGCTGCAGCTCTCCCCTTCCCCATCCGTCCGGGGGACCCCTGAGCCACAGTGGAGCATGCCCGGACTGGAGCGCAGCCTGTCAAAGAAGCAACAGGGCTCACGGCTCGGGATACAGAGCTGCACCTGCACAGGGAACAGCTGCTCTTTACACTTTGAAGGATTCCTCCATCTCTGTGATCTCACTGAAGCCTCAGGGCCGCCTGGGCAATGGATGAGTAACATTCTCGCTTCTCGGGGAAGGAGACTCAGGCCCAGAGAGCCCTCCCCACTGCCATCAAAATGAGCAGGGAAACCACCTTGCTCACAGGATGCTCAACGTCTCCCCGGAGGCTGGTGAGCGCTGAAATGAGCACAGGTTTTGGAACCAAGGAAACTCAGGTCTGAGTTGGCCTCCCGCTTGCCAGCTGTGTGACTCGAGGCAAATCACTTACCTTCTCTGAGCTTTCATTTCCTGTGCTCTGCTGTGCTAATACTACCTGCTTCCTAGGGTTATTGATCGTGATCAAATGCACAACGAAGGTAAAATTCTTCTGCAAGGAACTCATTTGATTTCTTTCTCTGTGAAGACAAATCTGCTTATTCGTAATTTTTCTTTGTGAGTGTCTTTCCTCACCTATTGTATTTTGAAATATTAAAACCTAAACATTGAAAGCCTCATGTTTTGTATATAAATAACAATGGAAGTATTTCCCCCCACAGTTGTTTGAAGCCGTTCTCTTTATTTTTCCTTCTTCCCTTTCTCTATTCCCTCCCTGGCCCCCTGCACATGGCAACACACCCTCAGTCCACAGTCCTCCCTGTGCCTGAGTCCAACTCAGAAAAAATCCACCAAGGAAAAGGGAACCCTGGCGCGCTGTGGATGGGAAGGTAAATTGGTGCAGTCGCCGTGGAAAACAGTATGGAGGTTCCTCAAAAAATTGAAAATAGAACAACCATATGATCCAGCCGTCCTACTCCTGGGACTATATCCGAAGGGAAGGAAATCTCTATGTCGAAGAGCTCTCTGCACCCCACACTCACTGCAGCATTATTTACAGTAGCCAAGGCAGGGAAAGCCCCCAAAGGTCCATCAGCGGGAGAATGGATAGAGAAAATGTGTATACATGCAACGGAATGTTATTCAGCTATAAAAAAGAAGGAAATCCTGCCATTTGCAACAATGTGGATGGACCTTCAGGGCACTATGCTAAGTGAAATGAGACAGAGAAAGACAAACACTGTATGTTCTCACTTATACATGGAATCTAAAAAAAAGCTGAACTCACAGAAAGGGAGAGTAGAATGGTGGTTGCCAGGGCCGGGGGTGCAGGGGAAGTGGGGAGATGCTGGTCAAAGGGTACAACCTCCCCGCCCTAAGATGAGTAAGTTCTGGGGCTCTAATGTACAGTACGGTGACTACAGTTAACAGTACCGTATTGTATAATTGATACTTAAGAGGGTGCATCTTAAATGTTATCACTACACACAGAGCAGAGGTGATTATGTGAGAGGACAGAGGTGTTAACTAACCTTACTGTGGTAGCCATTTTGCAATACAGCTGTGTATCAGACCATCCCATTGTACACCTTACACTTACACCTGTTATACGTCAATATCTTAATAATACTGGAAAAGAAAAAATTCACAGTCATTCTAAGAAAATTAAAGGAGAGAGAGAACTTCCTTATGGTCACCTGAGCACATTGTGTGGGTTGCTGTCCAGGAGGGAGGAAGAAGAGGAAGAGTTTACAGGAGACAGAGTTAACTTTGCATAAAGTTCCCACAAATGCAGACACACGTGTGCCCCTGGGTCTGGTCAGCCCCCACGCACACTCAGAACCATCTCTGCTGCGGAAACCAAGGCCAGGGAGGGAGCAGCCAGGGGGTCTGGGAGGCTGCGCTTGCCTGTGGCCATCCCTGTCCTCTGTCCCCTGCATTCCTGTCCACGAAGCCCCCCTTCGATGTCCTCCACAAGCGTCTGGGCCGCGGGCCCATCTGGGCTTGGCTGAGAGGGAGGGAGGCCGCCACACAAAGCCGAGGCCTGGCCCGGCCCCAGAAGGCGTCCCGCATTGTTCTAGGGGAGGCCCAGGGCAGCCCCGGGGCGGGGGAGGGGACCAGGCGCGGTCAGACGGCAGGCGGACGCGACCAGACAGATGGCGAACAAAGAAGGCACACAAAGGAAGCGGAGGCACCAGGGCATCCCCACCCAGGGCCCCGAGCCGCCGCCCCACACGCACGCTGGCCCCACACGCACGCTGCCCCGACCCGAAATCCTCGGCGCACGGAGGGAGGAAGGAGCTGCCGTCAGGGGTCGCCTGCGGAGCTGGGACCCAGAGAGTTTCTTCATTCAAAATTCACAGCCGAATTCTACAGACAGGGGACTGGGTCTAAGGAATGCTTGCCCCGGGTCACCTGTCAGGATTGAAATTGATTTGTTTCCAAAGCCCATGTTCTTGATCCGCGTGGTAAATGTCGAGCTCCTGGCCTCTGGCACAGACTTCCAGTCAAGGTAGGACAGACGCAACTCTCAAAGTACCTCAGCCTGTGTTACCCAACCAGGAAACAACAGAATTCTCAACAGGACAAACGAATCAAGATGCCAAACTGCTTGACTAGAGATGTTCATATCACGATAAAATGAGTGTTTTCAGATGTTTAAAATAATTGTTTTTAAAAAGAGAGAGGTTTTGACCCCACGCAGCTGTGCTGAGGCATGACAATGTGAACAACTGCTGGCTCCGTTGGACACTTTCTGCAAACATCTAGAGGTGGCCTAACTATTGCATTCCTCCCCAAGGGCTTGACAATTCGGGGGCTCTCTGGTACCATGGGGAGGGAGGATGGTGACATGAGGCGGCTGTCATGCAGCACACACCTGCTGACTCAGGGGTACCTGTAGCACAAGCTCTGTCTCCACGAAGAGGAACAGACATGGAACCATTAGCCAGAGTGGGGTCAGAACTGTCCCATTGTCATATCACCGAGCACAGGACTTTGCAGATCCCACTGACTCCTCAAGTAGGCAGCATCAAGGAGGCAGATACGTGAGCAGGGCAATACCCAATTTTTATTAAGCCCGTTGTTTTTCATTTCCACTGATGTCCCTTCCTTTCCTGGTCCATATGGTGGGTTAATCATATTCCTCAGTCGCGATTTTCCTCATTAGTCACTGGAAGGCTCATGGGCAGAGGATGGGCACACGGGAAGACAGACTTCCTAGCCTCCCTTGCAGTTGGTAGGGTATGTGGCTGAGCCTAGCCACTCGTCTTTCACCTGGACTATCTATTGTCCACTCACCTTTTCTTCCCTCTGGATCTTTCTAAAGGAAATTCTAGACATCTTATCATTTTACCCTAAGATGAGGACTTTTAAAAAAACATTACCACAATACCATTATCACACTCAATAAAATTATAAAATTATGCTAATTTCTTAAAATCACCTAATACTCAATCCATGTTCATGTTTCCCCAATTGTCTTAAAATGTCTTTTTGTATCAGTTTGTTGAAACCAGAATCCAATTATGTTCCTTTTGCACATGGCTTATCTATCTTAGTGTCTTCTAAGTTTATTTTAATCTATAATAATAGCCTCCTTCACTCTTTACCCCACATCATTTATTTATTGGGGAAACAGTCATTTATCCTGTAGAAGTTCCAACATTCTGGCCTTGGAGGATCGTATCCTCACAGTGTTTCTTAACATGTGCCTCTGTCCCTTGTATTTTCTGTAAAGTGCTGGGAGGCTCTATAGGCGTGGTTTGACTCAGGTTCAAATTTTTTTGGCAAGAATACCTCCCAGTGGTGCTGGGTGTTTCCTATAGTGTCACAGCTGGAGGTGCATCCCATCTGGGTGCTACACTTTGAGTGATGTTCAAACTGATCGGGGTTCAGGCGCCAACCTGAGCGTCCATCATACAGCACCTTCATCTTTCCCCTCACAGTGTTAGCAGTGTTGATGATTGTGGCTTAGATCCAGCATTTCATTAGGGCTTACAAAACGGTGGTTTTCTGGATCAATCATGTTTCTTTCTTATTTTTAATTTATTTTATTTTTTTTGCTGAGGAAGATTAACCCTGAGCTAACATCTAGTTGCCAATCTTCCTCTTTTTTTTCCTTTTTATGTGGGTTGCTGCCACAGCATGGCCACTAACAGGTGAGCAGTGTGGGGAACCAAACCCAGGCCACCAAAGTGGAGTGTGCCGAACTTAGCCACTAGGCCACCGAGGATAGCCCCATGTTTCTTGCTTTTATTAGCCATGATTCTTCTATAAAGATAAACTTTTCCCTATCAACTATTTTTTGGAAGATTTATCCTGAGCTAACATCCATCCCAATCTTCCACCGCTTTTTGTATGTGGGTCACCACCACAGCATGGCTGACGAGTGGTGTAGGTCTGCACCCAGGATCTGAACCTGCAAACCCAGGCCACCAAAGCAGAGTGCGCCAAACTTAACTGCTACGCCATGGGGCTGGCCTCCCTATCAACTATTTGATTACTCTGAAATATAGCCCATCTAGTAAAGAAAGAATAAATGGTTATTTCTTTCCTTTTATTTACTTATTTTCAGAATAATGACTTATTCCCTACCAAACTTAAACAAAAAACCCCAATAACTTTTTAAATGGATGTCATTTAAAGTGGATTTAAAGTATATGTGATATTTCAATAAATTGTAATCATTATTCTTTTATTTACTTATTTATTTTTTGCTGAGGAAGATTAGCCCTGAGCTAACATCTGTGCCAGTCTTCCTCTGTTGTATATGTGGGATGCCTCCACAGCATGGCTAGTGAGTAGAGTAGGTCTGCATTCAGGATCCTAACCTGTGAACCAGGGCTGCTAAAGTGGAACAGGCCAAACTTAACCACCAGGCCATGGGGCCAGGCCTGTAATCACTACTCTTTTTGATTCTCAAACTGTCTTCCCTTTGGCCACCGAGAGCCCCTTCAAGTTGGACTCGACAGCCTTATATCCTTTCCGCAGGATCCAGGAGTCCTGATAGCTTCCGTGCTTTCTGGCACGAGATGTCCAAGGCTTATCTTGTCCATATCCTGCCCAGCCCTGAAGTCAGTCCTTTCTCCAAGGAGCCCTGACTCCTTTCGGTAGTAAATGGTGCTTAAAATAACACCATCATTTTAAAAGCCCTTCCCCTGTGGAAGTGAAGCAGACAAGCAGTTCCCGCCGCCACTGGTCAGATCTTGTCTGGTGCAGCCACGGAAGACAGATGCTGCAAAGCAACCTCACTGCATTCGAGATTCTGGCCTCTGGCTGGCCCTGCCGGAAAGGACCATGGAGAAAAGCCCAGAAAAACCAAGCCCAGCTGTCTTTGCATCCTTTCCGCAGAGCAACTGGCCAAGAGCTGACAGGTGTGAGGCGGTGTTTTCCTGGAGACCTGCTTCCTCTGTTCACCAAGCTGATATCTGAAACAGAGTGTGCCAGGCTTCCTCAGAGGACCCAGGGGTGCTGCTGCTGAGGCTGTAATTGTGTATGTTTCGGGGGGGTGGAGAGTGAGTGTTCCTAAGGGCTTTTGGTAAAAACTTTATAAACAATTTGTACCTCACAACCACCCTGGGGCTAAGTACCATTTCTATCCCCGTTGTAGAGATCCGGAAAATGAGGCTTCAAGAGGTTAAGTCACACAGTTAAGGTCACCACATAATGAGTAAGTGCATGCAGTACAGTGTGACCAGGGTCCCTAGGAACTCCACAGTAATGAAGCTCCCTAAGCTGGGGGAGGGAGGTCCTTCTCCAACATCAAAAACACTAGCAGCAGCAACAGCAACTGAAATTGCTAAATGCCACCCCAATATCCGTTCTCCCTTTCTTTCTTGTGATCAGAATTCTGCTTTTATTCTGGAGAACAATGTGCACAGCTGAAAAACTACATTTCCCAGCCTCCCTTGCAGTTCAGGGCAGCCAATGAGATGTAAGCAGAAGTTGTTGGATGGGACTTCTGGGTAAGATCCTTATAAGGGGACAGACAGCTGCAGGGTACCCCATTGCCCTCTTTTCATTCCTAGCTTCCTGCTTACATTGTGACCAAGATGACTGGAGCTCCAGTGTCATCTTGGATCATAAAACAGCTTTGAAAATGGAAGCGTGGCACCAAAGATAAGGGAACAGAAAGCTAGAAGGAGCCTGGGTCCCTGATGACCAAGGAATTGCCGTGCCAGCTGGACTGCCTTGTTCAAACTCTCAGCAGGCTCCCTGAACTCTCTTTTCAATTAGGCTCTGACTCGAGCTTCTGTGGTCATCTCCGCACAGTCCAACTTTAGCAAGAATCCTACTAAGTCAGTTTAGCCAGAAGCACCTCATTCTCAATATCTGATCACCTTTGATATCTGAGCAGCTTCCCCGACCTCCCCATCCTCTAGGTGGTGTCTGATCACCCTGGCCTGCCTTCAGCAAGAATCTTGTTGGGTCAGTTTAGCCAGAATCCTCCTCACCTGTGATGTTTGCTCTTAGTGATTTTCCATCCACTGAATCCCACCCTGCTCCTTGGCTGTACGTCCCCACTTGGCCGAGTTGTACTGGGAGTTGGGCCTGATCTCTGTCCCTACTACAAAACCCCATTCTACTAGGCCCCCTCGAATAGAGTCTTCCTTACCGTCTTTAACAAGCGTCATGCATAGTTTTTTCTTTGACACCCATCTTTGGACTTCATTTATGGGAGAGAGAAACAGACCTCTGTCTTTTTAAGCCATTTACTTGGGTATTTGGTTCAGGGTAGATGAGCTTAATCCAAATAGATATAAACAACAACATCAAAAGTGGAAGCAGTGCAGAATTCTGGATCTTCAGCGATGCCCTAGTTCAGAGGCTATCAGCCTTCCTGATAAAACTTATCAAATGTCAAATATTTTGCAGGGACCCCTTCATCATCTTGAAATAAAATTTACACGTAATATACCCAAGTCAATGTAATGTCCCAATTCTAATATAAAGGAGAAATAAAAAGAAAGTAATTTGTAAAAATAGGTATTTCAGTATATAAATGCCTGGGCACAATTACCCCAGCAGACACACTGAAGCAGTCAATGCTAATACCTATGAAACCACTGTGTGGGCGGCAGCTTCCGATGCAGCCTGACAGGTACGTTTTATCAGTGACTCAAATACAGCAGGCTATTGTCCTTGGTGTTGTGATTTTCTGAAACGGCAAACAACTCTTGGGGAAGTTTCAATCATAATGAAACAAAACATAATCTTACCTTGATTTACAGAGTTAGATGCATTTCTAGGAAACACATTATTAAAACTACACACAAATACTTTGTGTTTATATATAAAACTGAGAGTTGTAGGATGAGCTAATTATGACCAGGTTTCTCATCTACATGAATTTCTGGTAGGACACTGAGAATTCACGTGGGGCGCAGGACAGTTTTGTAGTTGGGACTGTCTTACACAGGGCAGGGGACACACCTGCCTGGACGCTCTCCTCTCCAGTCAACCTGAGCCCCAAGGGCACCGCTCAAACTTCCTAAGCGCCCCCTAGCGTGTGGTCCTGCCCTCTCTGAAAGCAGCCGGCAGAGTGCGGCTCTCTGAAACGCACGCGTCAGCTCTGCAGCTTCAGAATGACAGCAAAGTCGCCACAATGAGAGTAGGCTTCTACTTCCATGCTCCTCCTTGCCCCCAAGGGCGTCTCGGGGCATGGGTATCATTGTCCCCATGTGCCAGATGAAGAAGCAGAAGACGCTGGGAAATTACTGATGCTAAAAGCGCTGTGCCTTGAGCCCCTCAATGACTTAAATTCCAAATCTCTAAGAGCCCTAACAAAGAATAAGGAAAGATAACAGTCAACACGACTCTCTCTGTTTTACAGACTAACACCTAGCCAAGGCTGCACATTTTCTCATAAGACATTTGCTGATTAACTTGGGTTGGCTAATCAACCCTCGGATGATATGAAATTATAATCTAAGGATGCTTTGCTTGCATGGAAAGAAGAGAGAGGAAATGGCTGTGTGGCAGATTTCTGCTAACGACCACTCGGCCTGAAATGCAGCGTGGATGAGCAGGAACCCTCTGTCAACTCCCAGGCCCACAGCCAGCCCTTGGCTGCTATTCAGCTGCAAGAAGGACCTTATTATAGGAGCTCCCAAGAACAGTGACATGAGAGGACTCAAAGCGAAATACACAAAAATTTGTATTTTTTCTACGAAAGTGCTCACCAACCTTTTCATAGCCCGGCCCCAGCTTGGTCCGGCAGCGATGTGGGCACGGCGCACGTCTGTGCTGGTCTCTCCTTCTCCCTGAGGCCCTGGGGGAACACCCAACTGACTGACATGTCCCTCTCATTTTCAGATATATTTTTCCTTTTAAAATAAAGAAAAATGCTTTCTTCACTGAATTCTTCCCTTTCCAACAAGTTTTTGCCTTTTTTTTCTTGAAACAACAAAGATGGAGGCAGGCAGGAGTTTCTCAAAGTCTGGGTCAGGCAGATACCAGGTTTCCTGAAGGCGCAGTTCACTGGGTGGAAGGGAGGCCCTGAAGGACAGTGCAGGGGTTGGCCTTCTGCTGTGTGACAGGACGTCTCACACGTGTTTGTGACATTAGTGCTTAAAGCAGCCCTGTGCAGTAGCTATCAGGGTCTTCTTTTTGTGTGTGTGAGGAAGATCATCACTGAGCTAACATCTCTCCAGTCTTCCTCTATTTTGTATGTGGGATGCCCCCACAGCGTGGCTGGACAAGCAATGAGCAGGTCCGCCCCAGGATTCAACCTGGGAACCCGGCAGAGCACAGGAACTTAACCACTACACCACCAGGTGGCCCCCAGACCCTCCTTTTACAGTTGGGAAAAATAGAAGACTTGCTCACGTTCCCAGAGCGGAGATGCCCGACGCAGGATTTGAACTAAGATCTGTCTGGACTAGGAACCCACGGTGATGCCATCACATCCTTTGATAACTACCTGTCTGAACAACCCTGCCCTCCCCCACCGCCTCTCCCGGAGCTCGACGTTCACTGCCCAGCGCGAGATTCCTTGCTGGGCGCATGGCGCTGGACACCCTGCCCTTGGAATCCGCCTCAGTCCCCAAGTCTGAAACTCCAGGAGCCCGACTGTAAATGCAAATTCTATCTAGACAGTCCTTTGGAGAGTGGTTCTGGCTCCCAGTTCTGTCTCTCTCACAAATGTCACAGAGTACAGTTGTATTGGTCTTTCACGATAAACAATGAAGAACTGTTGCACGATGTTCCAAATTCTAGCGAGCTCCGCCAGGATTTCTCTCTATTTCCATAAACATTTGCTGAGTATTAATAAACGAGTAAACAAGAAAACTGATGAATGTGCTCTGTGCTTCCGTACACTGGGAGTCCTTCTCAGCGATGGGGACTGAGGGAGCGGCTGTGCCGGCCTCCTGCAGTCATTGGCTCTTCTCCGCATCCCACCTGCTTTAAAAAGTGAGACCCTCCAGGAACGAAGAGGAAATTGCACCAATAAACACAATCTGACTCTAAATCCTTGATTTCCTGTATGACGTGGCCGTGTATTTAATGCCCACTCAAGTCACGTGAAATCCCAGAGGAGAAGGGCCAGAGGGAGAGAAACAGGGCGTTCATCACAACTGCAGCTAGAATCAGGACCACAGCGTTTTAAAGATACAGCGTCAATATTTTGCAGACTATTCCCTTTGAGTTGGAGAATCTGATCCCCAGCTGCCGTTTTCAACTTCATAATCTCATTCTGCCTAAATTATACCATTAAATCATAAAATTACTAATATGCAGCCCACATTTGGACATATACAACGGTACCAAATAGTATCTTAGAGGACAAGTATATTTATTCAAATATATTTATACAAATATATGTATTCAAAGTACACTTAATTTGCCCTCTATCATCGCAGAAGACTATAAAACCATTCTTTATGTCTCTTCGTGTTTCAATGTTGGTAATTTATCAGGCCCTTAGGCATCTCCCAGATTTTCCTAAAATGTTAATGTAAGGACTTTTGGGGGTGCTCCTCTGTGAGTGGCTGCTGTTTCCAGGTTCTGAGGGTTCTGAGTCCCAGCTCCTGGACTCAGAGCCGAAGAAGCTGCTGCGGAACCAGGAGAAAGCTGAGCTCTACAGCGGCTGCTGGGCGCCCCCTAGGGCTTTGGAAGGGGCAGGATGCCTTATTTCTGTTTAAAACATACTAATTCTGTTCCTAAAGTCTTTTCAATTAGGAACATGTTTAGATTGAGAGAAACGTTGGGGTGGTTTTTTTTTTCTATTTTTCACATAAATTAAGAACTGGGTTGCATGGTAATCATTTTCTAGTTGTTTCAGGAATAGAACTATCAGCTCGTTAAACGCCGGGCAACAATACAGTATCCTTTCCATGGTGTTCCTTCCCAAAGTGCATAACCTCGATTGAATGACATGGAGAAAATAAGGCAAACTCAAATGATGGGTCATTCCGCAAAAGAATTGGTCTGTACTTTGAAAAATATTGGTTTCTTGAGAGTGAAAAACTGAGAATTGCTCCAGAGCGAATGAGACTAAAGAGACACAACCACCAAATGCAGTGTGTGATTCTCAACTGGATCTTTTTGCCATAAAGGGCAGCATTGGCATAACCGGCAATATCTGAATATGTGCCATACGTTAGACAACAGTATTGTGCAAATGTTACTTTTCCTGACTTTGGTAATTGCACCATCGTTATATAAGAGAATGTCTTTGATGTAGGAAACTTACTCTTAACTGAAAAACCTAAACTGAAAAAAGATTTTTGAATGAGAATGTGTATATAATATACACGCTGTATTAATTTCCTATTGTTACTTTAACAAATTACCACAAACTTCGTGGCTTTAAATAACACGGATTTGTTATCTTACAGTTCTGGACCCCAGAAGTCTGCCGTGTGTCTTACGGGGCTAAAATCAAGGTGTCTGCAGGACGGCGTTCCTTTCTGGGGGGTGTAGGGGAGAATGCGTTTTCTTGCCTTTTCCAGCTCCCAGAAGTTGCCTGCATTTCTCGGCTCATGGCCCCTTCCATCTTCAAAGCCTGCTGTGGCGGATCACGTCTTGTCACGAGGCCAGCTCTTTGGTTCTGACTCTTACCTCCCTTTTCCCCATTTATAAGGCTTCTTGTGACTACATTGGACCAACCTGGCTAATCCAGGAGAATCTCTTTATCTCTAAGTTGGCTAATTTGCAACCCTAACTTCATCTGCAACCTTAATTGCCCCTTGTCATGTAACATAAGACATTCACAGACCCCAGGGATTGGGATGTGACATCTTTGGGGGCCATTATTCTGCCTAACACACACACACACACACACACACACACATACATAAGAGAAACAGACAGACAGAGCAAATGTGTTAAGATCTTACCAAGTTAACAATAAATGAAGAGTATACAGAAATGAATTGTAATATTCTTGTGACTTTTTGTGGGTTTGGAATTTTTTCAAAATCAAAAATTTAATTTAAAAAACCCCTCCCTTACAACAGTACTGGATATTTAAAGCAACACAAACGCACAACCCCTTATGTGAAATTTAAAACTCTGAAAACTGACCATTTTGTCCTAACTCCTTTGGCTTCAGAGCTGCCCCGGACTTCACAGGGCTCTTCACCGCCTCCGTTGACTCCTTGTCCATTGACTGTTCCTCAGCATCCGTTCCCCGCCTCTGCACTGTTGCATCTGGGGTGGCTCATGGGTCGGGCTTTGGGCGAGGTCCTGGGAGGCAAACAGGGGGTAGGGCCCCCCAACTGCCCAGAGTTGACAAGGCCCAAGCTACCGTGAGATCAGCAGAACCCAAGCTGGGCGTGCAGCGGGGAGCAGAGGAGGGGGAACAGAGATCGCTTTTGGGGGAGGTGATGCATGTTAGTAAAAGAGTGGAGAAGATCAGTGGGGAGCAGACACCCTCCACGGGGAACAGTGCGGGAACATGCTTGGAGACTGGAGGGCACGCGGCCTGTTTAGAAAATCAAGTCAATGAGTCTGATGGGAGAGACAGTGGAGGTTGGAGCGCACACAAGTCCAGGCCATGGAGGAGGGCTTCTTAGCATCGGATTACCACGGTAAGGAAATTATTTTGACCCTGAAGTTCCTGGGGAGCTGCCATAGGGATTTTTATTATGGAATATTTAATAAAGGACACACGCATACTCAAACACATGTGGTAGGCAGCTTTTTAAATGGCTGTCAGTGGTTCCCGCCTCCTCGTGTTCACACTCTCGTGTAATTCCTCTCCTTGAGTGTGGGCTGCACCTGTGACTTGCTTCTAATGAATAGAATGTGGCAAAAGCGATGGGCCATCGCTTCTGACATTAGTTTATAAAGACCCTGAGTTCCCTCTCACTCACCTCTTTCACTGCCTTTCACTCTGATGAAGCCAGCTGCCATGCTTGAACTGCTCTATGGAGGGGTCCACGTGGCAAGGAACTAAGGGCGACCTTTGGCCATGAGCTATCGAGGATCTGAGGCCCTCAGTCCAACAGCTCGTGAGGAACTGAATCCTGCCGACAACCACACGAGTGAGCTTGGAAGCAGACCGTTCCCCAGTGAAGCCTTGAGTTAACCGCAGCCCCAGCTGACACCTTGCGGCCTCTGAGAGTCCCTGAGATGGAGGACTCAGATCCACGGAAACTGCGAGGCAGTTAGTATTTGTGGCTTTATTAAGTTTTGGGGTTATTTGTTATGCAGGGATAGATAAGAAACAGTTTAGGAATCACCTGACCCACCAGCTGCTCGAAGAACCAGAGTATCATTTCCTTCGAAGCCTCCTGCGTGCCGTTCCTCCATCCCACCCTACCCCACTTCTCCCGCCAGAGGGAGGGAACCACCATCCAGAATTGTTGTTCATCGTTCTCTTGCTTTTGTCATTTTAACACATTCATATTTGCTTAAACAAATTTGAGTTTTGCAGGTTTTTGAACTTTATATAAATGGAACCTTGCTACACATACGCTTCTGTGATTTGTTTTTCTTATTTAAAATTAAGTCCCTAAGATTGAGCCACGTTGATCTTCTGGTTCATTCATTTCCAGTGATGTGCGTTTCTCCATTCTCCTGTCTTTGGACACTTATTTTCAGTATTTTTCTTTTGCAACCAGGCTGCTATGAACATTCTTGTGCATGACTCCTGGATCATATGAGCCAGGATTTCTCTGGGGTGTAGACCTAGGAGCGCAAGCGCCAGTTTATATGGTATAAGCATCTTCAACTTTCGCATATAATGCAAAATTTTTCCAAAGTGATGGATACTGCTTTACACTCTAACTGGAGTGCATAGGAATTCCTTTGTTCTGCATGCATTTGGGATTGTCTGATTTATTCAATTTTGCCTTTTTGAGGTTGTAAAGTGACATCTCATGATGTTCATTTGCAGCTTCCTGATTACTACTGAGATGCACTTTTTTTCACACGCTTACTGCACATTAGGTTTTATTCTCCTGTGAAATGCTTCTTTATGACCTTTGTCCAGGTTTTATTGGGTCTTTGATTGATTCGCAGGTGTTCTTCATATATTTTGATTCTATACCTTGTCAGTTATATGTGTTGCAAATATATCCTTCTAGTTTTCGGATGATCTTTTCATTCTTTTTGAAGTATTTTTGAGGAAAGGAAGTTATAAGTTTAATGTAGTCTAATTTATTCATCATTTCCTGTATGATGTGCACTTTTCATATCTTGCTTAAGAAAGCCTTTTTCTCCCACTAGTTTATAAAGACTTTCTCTTACATTTTCCTCTTAAAGTTGTGAAAGTTTGCCCTCTCACATTTGAGTCTAATCCATTTGAAATGGTATGATGTATGGTGTATGGCATGGTGTAAGGTATCCACCTTATATGACTATTCAGTTTCATACTTTTTCACATGGATAACCTTGAACCAGCACCATGTTGAATGGTCCATCCAGCCCTCGCTGGTTTGCGGTGCTATCTCGACTACAGTCAAGCGTCTGTGTCCGTGTGTGTCAGTGTCTGGTCTCTGTCTTCTGTTCCATTGTTCTAATTGTAGATCCCTGTACCAATACCATATGTCGTAATGACTCCAACTTTATAATAATAGTGTCACCTTATGCTCCTTCTTTAGGAATATCTGTGTTATTCTGGCCCTTTGTTTTACTATGTACATTTTGCAATAATTTTAATTAAATTCTAAGAAAAATGCTGTTGAGATTAAATTGTGTAGATTGCCACAGGTCTAGTAGAGGCAACTGGTGTTGTTCTAACACTAAGTTTTCCTGCTCAGGACGTGTTGAATCTCTCCAATTATTTGGGACTTCTTCAATAGGTTTCCAAAAGAGCTTTATCATTTTCTCCATATTTGCTTCATATATTTTCTGAGCTTTATGTCCAGGTAGGTTACTTTTCACTGTTGCTATTGTAAATGTATTATTTTAAATTTACATTTTGTTTGTTACTGCTATAAAACATAATTATTTCTATATATCCAGCAACACTGTTCAATATACATCTTAGCTCTGATAATTTATCTATAGATGCTCTCGAGTTTTCCATGTGGATAATCCTAACAGCTTAGTTCTTTCCTTTCTAATCATTTCAGGCTAGGCTCTTAAGCACAGTGTTGAATAAAAGAGGTAATAGCAGGCATTCTTGACTTGTTCTTGATTTTAAAGGAACTACTTTAATGTTTCACTTATAAGTATGATGTTCACTGTAGGTTTATTGGCGATATTTTTTTATCAAGTTAAAAAATCTATATCCTGGGGCTGGCCCCGTGGCCGAGTGGTTAAGTTCACACACTCCGCTTCGGCGGCCCAGGGTTTTGCTGGTTCAGATCCTGGGCACGGACATGGCACCGCTCATCAGGCCACGCTGAGGCAGTGTCCTGCATGCCACAACTGGAAGGACCCACAACTGAAAATACACAACTATGTACCGGGGGGCCTTGGGGAGAAAAAGGAAAAATAAAAAATCTTTTTAAAAAAAATCTATACCCTATTTCGAGCTTGTGATGAGTTTTATCATGACTGAATATTCAATTTCCCTGGATGTTTTTCCATATCTGTGACGATCATATGGTTTTTCTTCGCTAATTTGCTGATGTGAATACGTTTACATTAATAAATTAGTTAATATTGAACTAACCTTGTATTGTTGGGATTAACCCAATTTGGTTATAGTCTACTATCTTTTAGGAAAAAATACTTTCAATTAATTTACTTTGAGTTTAAGTCTGAGTGAGATTGGCCTGCAATTTTTCTTACTATACTCTTGTTGCCAGCTTTTGCAAACAAGATATACTGACTCAAAAAATGAATTAGAGAGTATACCCTCATTTCCTTTTCTCTGAAAAAATACAAGTAAATTTGAAGTTATCTGCTCCATAAGTGGTTGGTAAGAGTTGAGATTAAAACCTTCCAGGATTTGTGTGTCTGCTATGAAAAATTTTTAACTACAGATTAAATTTTGTTTCAAAGTCAGTTTGGAAAGTTTTGGTAAGTGATTTTTATTACAAATTTGTTAATTTCATTTAATTTACAAATTTATTAGCATAACATTTTCATAATCATACAGTTAAGAATTGCATTTATCTGTGTCGATGCAGATAATCCATAACCAATCTATAAATCAAAATTGGGTGAGTTTATTCTGAACCAGATCTGAGGACCACATAGCTTGGGGCCTTCCTTCCCAGAGGAAGGAAAGGAACCAAAAACTGGGGTGAACAGAGTAGTTTTACACTGTCTTGGAACAAAGAGCATACCTCACATATGACAGGAATGTCCCTTTTACAATTGTCCCAAGATGCTTAGCTGGCACAGCAGGTCGGTGGTCAGCAGGTCAGTGGTCACAAGGTGAGCTCAGCAGGTCAGTAATCAATCCTTAGTTTCCAGGAAAAGATGCTTATCCTTAAAGAAATGCTGATACGTGGGGAAGCCACATCCCTATCTTTAAAGGCATCATTCTTGTCTTTGGGTCATAGTAACTGTTTCAAGCAGATGTACAATGCATGCTGGACAGGCCGCGTCAGGCCCTTTTGGAAAAACAAGGTCAGGCTGAATTAGTTTTACACCAAATGGCTTCCTCATACACTGCAGTATATCCTATTGCTTGTCATTTATTTATCATCTGTAACAGAAATGCAATATCTAGTGGTTTAATCAGGTTTTATTTTTCTCATGTAATGGGAAGATCACAGGTTGGTGGTCCAGAGTGGGATGACAGCTCCACAGTGCCATCTGGGACCCAGATTCCTTTGTGTTTCTGCTGTCACATTCTGTATGCTTCTAACTGCCTTGTCACAAGCTGGTTGGCCTCAAGGATGATGACTGCATTCCAGGCAGGATGAAGTGAAAAGGTAGCAGGAATAAGACATGGGCTGCATGGAGATAGACGCCTGGCACAAGGTTTCTAGCCATTGTTAAAACCATAGAAGCGAATGCACTAAGTGGTGTAATATATCATGTATTTGAAAACTACGAGTGGGGGAGGGACTAGTGACCACAAGGAAATGGAATTGAGTGGCTATTGCTAAGTTCTATTGCAGCTCTAGAAAAAAAAAGTCAATAAAAGGCCAAGAGTGATTAACATGCAATTGAAAGCCACTGTGAAAGCGAGAGGACTTCCTCGGCAGCACAAAGAAGGACTCCTCTCTGGGGGAAGGCAGAGAGAGCTGAGGCCCAGGCCCAGGCCCGAAGCATCAGAGTAGTCAAGCTCCATAGAAGGGTGAACTCTCAACCAAGGCAGGTCTGCTATGCCCAGGGCAGGGCTGTGGTTGGGAAAGAACGGGACATTGACACAGGTGATAGAGTGGTCACTCTAGTGCTGACAAAGGGCACAAGAGCAAAGTAACCAGAGCACTAGAGAGGGAGGCTCTGACTGGACCCAGCAACATGGGCTCCCTCTTAGTAAGGCCGACCCAGCTAACGCTGCTGCCAAGGGTCCTGCCTGCCAGTAACAGACACCAAGACTCAGCACCCAACATGGCAGCATTGCTTGAGAGGACCAAGCAACCACTGAGAAGGAAGTTGAATATAATTGGCCTCTTGCATTTGAGAAGGGCCAGTAATTTGTTCTGACAGGACTAGACACATATTTCAGGTGTGGGTTTGCCTTTCCTGTCTACAGAGCCTCACCATCTGAGAACTCAGAGTCTGATCCACTGGCACATCACGTCAGATCAGGGGGCCCACTTTCCAGTGAAGGAGGTGAGGGAGTGGGCCTGCAATCATGGGATTTACTGGTTGTACCATATGCTGCACCATCCAGAAGCTTCTGACCTAATAGAGCATTGCAATGGCCTGCTGAAGGCACAGCGCCTGCTCCAGTTCACGGGTGATACTCAATTAAGATGGGCTGCCATCCTCTAGGATGTTGTATATAAACCAAAGACCATTACAGGGTTCTGCATTCCCAATGGGAAGAATGTGTGGGTCCAAAGGGGAGACCCCACTTAACATCACTCCAGCTGGTGAGATTCATCTTCTCGCAACTTTGGGCTCTGCAGATTTAGAGGTCCTGGTCCCCAAAGGGAGGAAAACTTCCGTCAGCACATACAGCAAGACTCCATTTGAACTAGAAGCTGCATCTGCCATCTGAGCATTTCAAGATCTTTGTGTTCAGGGACCAGCAGGCAAAAAGAGGAGTCACCATTTTGTCAAGGGGAATTGACCTCAATCATTAGGAGAAAGTTAGGGTTTCTGTTGCACAATGAGGGCAGGGAGGAATATGAGTGGTACCCAGGAGATCCACTGGGGAATGCCTCTTGGTTCTCCCTTGTCCAGGTTCAATGGTAACTGGACAAGTCCAGCAACCTGTGCTGAAAAGGGCATGGGGACCAGAGACTCGGGCCCTGCAGAGATGAGCATCTGGGTCACGCCACCACATAAGCCACTGAGATCGACATAATTGTGACTTCAAACTGAGGGAAATCTAGAATGGACAGTGGAACAGGTGAACAATGAGTATTGGTTGCAGCTCCGAGACCAGCTACAGTGCTGGGGGTTCTGGTTCATCTCGCTAACCTTCCTCTTAAGTTTTCCCGAGGAAGAGGGGCCCACTGCTTTCAGCCTGGAGCTGCTTTCAGATCACTTGGGAAGAGGTGGGTCTGACTGGTGGGGGGGGGTAGACTGTAATGTCTGGGGAGACGCATCACACAGGAAGCTCTGTACGCTGAAAATGACGACACTTTGATGAAAAAAAACTGAAGAAGACACAAACAAATGGAAAGATATCCTGTTTCATGGATCAGAAGAGCTAATATTATTAAAATGTCCATACTACCCAAAGCTATCTATAGATTCAATGCAATCCCAATCAAAATTCCAAAGGCATTTTTCATAGAAACAGAAAATCAATCCTAGAATTCATATGGAACTACAAAAATCCCTGGACAGCCACAGCAACTTTGAGAAAGAAGAACAAAGCTGGAGGAAGCACACTTCCTGATTTCAAACTATATTACAAAGCTGTAGTTATCAAAACAGTACAGTAGTGGCATAAAAACAGGTACATAGCCCAATGGAATAGAATAGAGAGCCCAGAAATAAACCCACACATATGCTGTCAACTAATACTTGTCAAGGGACCAAGAATACTCAATGGGGAAAAGATTGTCTCTTCAATAAACGGTGTTTGGAAAATTAGATATTTACATGCAAAAGAATGAAATTGGACCCCTATCTTACACAACTCATGAAGTCAAAATGGATTATAGACTTAAATGTAGGACCTGAAGTTGTAAAACTCCTAGAAGAAAACAGAGGGGAAAAGCTCCCGGACATTGGTCTTGGCAATGATCTTTTGGATATGACACCAAAAGCGAAAATTACTAAGTGGGACTACATCAAACCAAAAAAAGGTTCTGCAGCAAAAGAAAAAATCAACAAAATGAAAAGGCAACCTACTGAATGGGAGAAAACATTTGCAAACCATACATCTGATAAGGGGTTTAATATTCAAAAATATGTAATGAGGGGCTGGCCCCAGGGCGGAGTGGTTAAGATCGTGCGCTCCGCTTCGGAAGCCCAGGGTTTCACCGGTTTGGATCTTGAGCACGAACATGGCACTGCTCGTTAGGCCAGGTTGAGGTGGTGTCCCACATGCCACAACTAGAAGGACCCACAACTAAAATATACAACTATGTACTTCGGCGACTTGGGGAGAAAAAGCAGGAAAAAAAGAAAAGAAGATTGGCAACAGTTGTTAGCTCAGGTGACAATCTTTAAAGAAAAAAAAAATATATATATATAATGAATTCAAACAGCTCAGTAACAACAAACAAATAATCCGATTAAAAAATCAGCAGAGGAGGGGGGGTGGGGGGTGGGCACAAAGGGTGAAGTGGTGCACCTACAACACGACTGACAAACGATAATGTACAACTGAAATTTCACAAGATTGTAAACCATCATAATCTCAAAAAAAGCTAAAAAACAATCAGCAGAGGAACTAGTTTTGTTGTGGTGGTTGTTTTAAAATCCAGTCTTTAAACTGGAGTATTTGGTCCATTTCCACTTAATGTAACTACTGATATATTTGGATTTAAACTGTATTATTTCATGCTGTTTGTCTCTCCTTTCCGGCCACCTTTTTAACAGATTTTTTAAAAGAATAATTTCATATTTTCTCCTTCTGCTAGGACGGAAGTGGTCCTCTTCCCATTCATTGGTTATCCTACATGTTACAATTATCCTACATGTTACAGTGCTTACTTAAAGTGAATCAAAACCTTCCTCCTCCTCCGGGCTGACATACACTTCCTAGAACACTTTATCTGCTTGTCTCCTACCCTACTTTCATAAAAGTGTACTGCGCTGTATTTTCCTATCATGTTTTTTTTTTAAATCCCATTATTATTACTCTTTTATATGGCAAATCACCTTTTGCATTTGCCCACCTAACTTATTGCTTTTTTGTTTACCATTTTTTCTTGCATCGTAGGCCTCCCGTCTGGAATCACATTCTTTCTGCCTAAAGTACAGCTTCTAGGCTCTCCTTTGGTGAGCTTCTGCTGACAGCAAACTCCCAGTTTTAATTCTGAAATTCGATTTCTGAAATTTCTTTATTCTATTTTCATTCCTGAAAGATTTTTACTGGGTGTAAAATTCTAGTTTGGCAGTAGCTGGAGGAAATTGTTTCATTGTTTCCTGTTATAAATGTTGTTAGTCATCAGGCTAAGCTGCCACTGTTCAAAGTTCCGTCAGAGGAGAAAGTCTGGATGCCTTTATGCCCAAATTTTCTCTTTGCCTTTGGTTATCTAGTTTCCCGATACTGTGTCCAGATGTGGATTCATTTTTATTTATTCTGTTTGGGATTATCTGTGGAGTAGTGTTCTTCACTAGTTTTGCAAAATTCTCAGCCTTTATAGCTTCAGATGCTCTCTGATCCCTTCTTTCCTTCTTCTCTGGGATGCCAGTCAAACCTGGATTGGACGTGCATATCCTCTCTGCTCTGCCCTTTCCTCTGTACTTTCTCTTTCCTCTTCGCTCCATTCTGCATTTCTTCTGCTCCATCATTCAGTTAAACAGTTCTCTTCAGCTTCATCCTACTGTGCTTTACATTTTTTCATTTCTACAAGTTATATTTGGCTTTCAAATCTGCTCTACCATTTTTTAGTGTCCCATGCTGCTATTTTCAAGCATGCCTTATATTTTGAAAAGGTACTAATTTGCATTTTACAATCTATATTTGACAACTCCAGAATCTGCTGTGTTTTGGGGAGAGTGGGCTGTCTTTGCTTCTATTTTGCAGTTGTCTCCAGGTGTGTGGTCTCCTTGTGTACTCACCGTTGTCTGTGTGCTGCTCAGTCCTTGAGAAAACCATCAATGTGGTTTCACCGTGACTGGGCCGAGGACTGATTTCCCACCAGTGAATGGGAGCTGCTTCTACCATGCACTTGGGATTCTATGTCTGCAACCACTTAAATTCATGACCCGAGGCCCCTCCCCACTCCAGCAATGCAAATCTGGGCTTTGATTTTGCTCGAGGCCGGTACTTGATCTACCGGCTCAGGGATGGGCTCTCTTCCTTTTATTTTTCTTCTCCTCTCTTGTGCTCAGCACCAAGGAAACTTTGTCCAGTCCCATGGAGGTGGAAGAAAGAATCCAAACTTATTCCTGGGGTCTCAACTTAATGGGTAGGGTCTACCAGACTCCTCAGCTTAGGTGGGGCCTGACCTTCTACTTGTCTTCCTCATCCCGAAAGGTTAGCAAAATCATAGTTCAATCAGCGAATGCGTCTAGGTCTTAAGTGGCTTTCTAGGTTCTTATCATGTCAGATTTTGAGCTGCTCATCCCTCATTATGATGTTGCTCCTGGATGTTAAGATTTTTAGACTATGTTATCGAGCATTTTAATTGCACTCTTTAGGAGCACTGATCTGAAAACCTAGCCCTCCACGCAGGTAGCAGAAATCAAGATCTTCACTTTGCTTTGATGTCGCTCAGTTCTACTACGTTCACAGGCATGTTTAATCCTACTTCGGATGCACTGTGGTTCACGGAGCTATGGAGTCATGTTTATCAATCCTGGGAATCTTCCGGCGACCTTTTAAAATACTGCCTCTTCTCCATTCTCTTCATTTACTTAACGAAGTACAGTAGACATCCTCATTCCATCTTCCACGTCTCCTAACTTATCTTTAATACAGTGCTTCTCTTTCTCTCTGCTGTCTTCCAGGTAAATTATTTAGATATATCTTCAAGTGTAAACCACTTCAGTTATGTCTAGCCCATTTCTGACTTATCTATTGGGTTCTTGATTTCAGTCTATTACTTTTCATTTTTACTGTTAACTTTTAAAGTTTATTTCTGAGTTTCTTATTGTATGCTCATCTGTGTAATTATCGCGACTCTGCATTTTATCTCTGACAACTGGAACACATTAAGTCCTTGCTGGCATAAATCTGTTGTTTCCATCTTTCTGTAATCACTCATAGTGGTTGGTGTGTTTGGGAACGATCCAGTAATGCTACGGGAGTTCTGTAGGCCTAATTGGAAAGTTTCCTTCCACAGATTTGATCCTGCTTCCACTGATATGCGGCGAGCATCCCCATGCCGGAAGCACCTCAGCCTGCTCTGACCGCCCTACTCTTCAGCCTCACCCCAGCCGTCTACACCTCAGCACCAGTCTCTGCCCTGATTAATTCAGATTCTGGTCTGTTTAGCTTTGGGCTTGGAGTGGGGAAGGAAAGAGGAAAAAGTCCTTGGGGAATCCTTCTACTTTTTGTGAGCAATGTCTTGAAAAGCATGTTCTGAGATTTAGTTGTCATGGAGCTGCTCAGAGGTCCTGCTGAGTTCATGATGTCAAAACCAGACATTCATTTTAAAACCCCCATGTTATTTCTTAAAATATATTAAGCGTGCCCATTTTATGAACAGTACTTTGGATAATTCCACAATCTCAAGTCTTCATGAATTTCATTCTACAGCTTTCACTTAAATTCATTCTATTTTTCAAGTATTTTGTATTTTGCACTATTAGAGTTTGAAAAAACATGTTTAAAGTGAACAAATCCTAAATGTACAAGCTCATGAATTTTCATATTATGTACACACCTGTTTAACCACTCCCCAGATAAACACGTGGGACATTTCCATTACTCCAGAAAGTTCCACCAGGCCCCTTGTCGGTCCACTCTCCCTTCCCACCTCCAGGTAAACTCTAATTTGAGTTCTATCAGGTTGACTAGTTTGGCCTGTTCTGTACCCTCACATAATTGGAATAGAGTATATACCATTCTGTGCCAGGCTTCTTGCATCTAAGACGTTTTTGGTACTCATTCATGTTACTGCATGTTTCATTAATTCATATTTTGCTTTTTGTTATGCTGTGTAGTATTCCATTGTATGAATAGACTACAAGTGACCTTCTCTTGATGACCACCTTTAGTAACAAAGCTGCTATGAACATGTGGACACACTTTCACTTCTCTTGGGAAGCCCTTACTCTCTCTACCTGCTCTCCCCAGCTCCATCAAGTAATAATTCTGGGTTATGGAGTAGACGTGGTTTTTTCTTTTTAAATAAATGCTCTCCTTTTTTGTTCATGAAAGATTGGCACTCGAGCTAACAGCCGTTGCCAATCTTTTTTTTCTTTTCTCCCCAAAGCCCCTCAGCATAGTTGTGCTACGAGGGACGCCGCCTCAGCAGGGCCTGATGAGCATCAGCATGGCCTGATGAGTGGTGCCATGTCTGCAGCAAGAACCCGAACGGGCAAAACCCTGGGCCGCTGAAGTGGAGCACGTGGACTTAACCACTTGGCCACGGGGCCAGCCCCTGGAGTGGATACGGTTTTACCTTCCTTAGAAACCATAATTTCCAAAGTAGCTGTACCATTTCACACTCTCAACAGCAATGTATGAGTCCCAGTTGTCTGTATGTGTCTACTGATCGTTACACTGTTGGCACTGTGGTGTTATCTTATTTTTGGTTCTAATTTGTATTACTAGTCATACTAAGCATCTTTTCATATGCTCACTCTTTTTGTAAAGTGACTGTTCAGGTCTTCTCCTCACATATATTGTGAATATCTTCTCCCAGTCTGTGGCTATTCTTAGTTTTTAGTGGTATCTTTTTAATTTTGATTTTTAAAAAATCCTTAGTGAATTCTAATCCTTGCCTACTCCAAGACTGCAAAGATTACTGTTTCCTTCTAGGTTTGCAATTTTAGTTTTTACCTTTAGACCTATCGTCCATGTTCTGTGTCTGGCGAGGTAAATGGTTCATTTTTATTCATATTGATGTCTAGTCACTTTAGCACACTTACTGGGAGTAGGGGAGACAAAAAACAAAACCAAAAATTAGTACATGATTTAGTAGGGTATAGCTCAAGTAGCATAGGCCACTAAGACACTTCAGTTAAGCTCATAAAATGGAAATCAGTCCTACTGGGTAATCTTGAGCTCCAATTCAGAAGCAGCAGTTGAAAATGGGCTATTTACTCTCGACAACAGAAGAGTCAAGGAGGAATGATGAGGTGCTTTGGAAGAACAGGGGATGGGAAACAGCAAACAGGGGTCTCACACTTTATTTTGTTAGGCTGGATGTGAGGAGCTCCTTTGAGTTAGACTAGGTTTAGAATCCTGGGTCCAACACTAGTTTCAAAACGTCAAGGCAGTTACTTTTTTTTTTTTCCACTCAATTCCCAGGAGAGTAAAAGAAAATGGGTTATTTCTCCTAATGCACTGCTAAAACACTTGGATCTTTGTTTCAACAAGGAATGCCCCTCCCTGTATCAGCCTGTCAAATCTCTCCTTGTTTCAAAGCCTGGTTAAAACAGTTTTCTCCAGGCAACCTTTCCAGATCTTTCTAAAAGAATTAACCACCGTAACACTTCCAGAGACACAGGAAGTCCCTGAGGCTCAAAGGTAGTAATTGAGAGCAGCTTACATAGGACAGACTGAACCAGGGGCTGGCCCCGTGGCCAAGTGGTTGAGTTGGCGGGCTCCGCTTCGGCAGCCTGGGGTTTCACCAGTTCCGATCTGGGCGCAGAGTGGCAGTGCTCATCAGGCCATGCTGAGGTGGTGTCAGACATAGCACAACCAGAAGGACCCACAACTAGAATATACAACTATGTACTGAGAGGCTTTGGAGAGAAGAAGGAGGAAAAAAAGATCTTAGGTCAGGTGACAATCTAAACAAAAAAAGACAAACTGAACCTACAGTTTGTTAAATCTGACTTTCTACATCACTACGATGCTTTGGAAAAAAAAATCCAGTGGTTCCCCAATAGCCTCAGGATATAATCTAAACTCTGTACAGCTCAGCTTCAAAGACAATTCATACTGTTCCAATTTTCATACTTAGCTCCATTTCTCATTACTCCCCAGTATGTTTCATTCTGAGCGCATCCTCATAGGTCTTTCCTTTAAATGAAGAGGCTTTTTTTTTTAACCATCTCAGTGTCATCCCAAGTGCTGATGAATAATGTAGTAAGTAAACACAAGACTAAGGTTCAGAACACTCAAGTCACAAAAGCCCAGTTGTGACTAATATCCTTCTAAATGTCACTCGTCTATTCCCGCAACCTATAAGCTATTGGGAAACACATAAAATCATATAAACATAGCACTCTATGAATTAATTACTGAATTGATTCCATATATACATCACGGTAGCCAGCCAGTCTGTGCAAAAATTAAAAAATAAAATCATTTATACTTTGCTCACTTGCCTGAGTTTCCTCAGTTGTGTAGAGGTCACACTTGAAACTTCAGAAATCATAAACTCACAAATTCCTCCATCACAGCTCCTGACATCCAGTCTGGAACACACACACGCACAACCTAAACTGGGACACTTGAGTTGAGCCGGGCCAACCTCCACCATTATTTTGCCACTGTCTTCACTCTACCCACTATTTCAGTCTTCCGTGGAAAAAGGACTGTTAGTAGACCAAATGATTGAGGTTTACCTTAAACTTCAAGAAACGGAACACGACAAATTTCTCCTGGTTTCCTTACCTACAAAACCGGGTGATGCACAACCAGAGGCACTCACAACTAGAATATACAACTATATACTGGGGGGATTTGGGGGCGATAAAGCAGGAAAAAAACCAAAAACACAAAAACAGGGTGATGTTTGATAACAGGTACAATTTGAGAAAACTTAAGACAGGGGCCAGCCCCGTGGCTGGGTGGTTAAGTTCACACACTCAGCTTCAGTGGCCCAGGGTTTCACCAGTTTGGATCCTGGGCACAGACCCAGTACTGTTCACCAAGCCATGCTGAGGCAGTGTCCCACACAGAACTAGAACGACTTACAGTTAGAATACACAACTATGTACTGGGGGGTCCTTGGGGAGAAGGAGGAAAAAAAAGACAAAATGGGTAAAGTGGGTAGGCACTACCTAACACATCTGTTTCAACTTGTATTTCAACCCAGCATATGTGGATCCATTTGGTTATCCAAACAAGTTTCCAGCTCTTTACTAAATATTCTTAGCTTTCCTAAAGGCCAACATTAAAACAAAAAAAGCTCCTAATGTTAAAAAACCATTACAACCTTAGGAGGTATCAATCAAATAACCTATTCAGGCTAAAAATTTCTCAGATGTCCTTTCCCAGGTGGATGTTTTGATACATGAAAAGTACTGGACATAAGGTTCAACCAGCCTGTGGAGAACAGAGAAGAGGAGAAATTTCTCAGCGAACTAGGAGGGAGTTAGGTTATTTGACCTTCTGCGTCCTAGAGATATCTAGACCTGTCTGCTAGTACTTCTGTTCTACACATAATCCTAAGAGTGTGATTATATTCTCACCATATTAATATTAAAACACATTATAGGAAATATAGCAAAATATTAAAATACATTATAGGAAAAAAAATCCCATGTTTTCATAAGCGTATTTTATTTTTCTGAATTTTAACAATTCAAATAAAATTCAGCTAGTTAACATAAATACAGAGTAAATGCATATAATTTACAGCCATGTACATAAATGCAAGAATAGCAAACCTCACATAAATGGTCAAAAGATAATCAACTCTTTTGAAGTTGATTATTTAGTTATGACTGACAGGTCATAATTTAATTATTCACATATGCAGGGGTACACATTCACAACATTAACACAAAAACTGAGTGAAACTAGAATTTTCAGTTTCTAAAAGGAGTAGCATAAAAGCAGTGTATGGATTAACAAGAAATATAGGGGCATGATGGAGAAGAGATCTGAGTGGAGAGAAAATTAGTACATTAGATTAAACACTTTTATTTAATTAAAATTCCTTCCAATTTAAATCAGAAATGTTTGTATTCTTAGGAATGTTAAAGTCATGAACAATATTAAAGGAGAAAAAGGCTGAACTATTTATCAGCCCAAAGTACTAACCGTCTGGGCAGAAGAGCATGAAAGCAACAAAAGACGAGCACAAACAATGCTAGAGGAGGAAAAGGATAGACATCTGATTTCCAGCACTTACATTCTTCAAGTTCAAGTCAAAATTTTTTTGATTTAAAACAAATCTAAAAACACTGACATGTTTACACTCTAGAGAGTAAAAACATTCATTATCTCTAACCACCTGAACTCTGCTGGTCCTAATACAACAACGCTATTACACAATGGGCACGAGGCCTTAGGAGACAAAGCCTGGGTTAAATCATCTAATGATGTTCTCTATCTTGGTTTCAGGTACAAATCAATTACTTGTGGGCCCCATCTAGTAAGGTCAGGTCCACAAAGTTACAGACACAACGAAAATTAAGACAAAGCTTTGGTGATTGTTTCCTGGGTTTCAAAGCACTGTATGGTATCCCACAATCACAGGGTTGGTAATTCTTAGATTTGGACTTGAAATTTAGGAAACTGCTTCTATAAGCTACAGGTACTAGAACTCTATCTGCCACTCTAGGAGAGTATGCTCTTTCAGTATTTACTGCTTTTAAGTTCAGTTCAATTTTCTGAGAAGATTCTATCATAAAAGCACATACCAATCTGAAGAATGCTGACTACCTCTATACCAGAAAAAAAAGTTATCTGATAGAAAACAGATGAAAACAGTTAAAAAAAAAAAGTCCAATGCTTTCAGTATGTTTTTCTTTTTAATTATGTGTATCAATTAAAAAAAACTCCAAATAAATGTTTCAGAGATAAGCTTTATATACAATTTATACACATAGTTTTCTTTTTTAAATTATCTCTGTCACACACAAAGTAAACTACAGCAGATTGTGCTTTGGGGAAAACTTCAACTTCGTTTCCATTTGTGCACAAAGAAAGTCTAAGAGTCTAAGGTCTCTTCCTTCTACTACATACGTAATACTCACTTTTAAAAGTTGAATATAATGCACTAAAGGCCAACGTAAGTTTTACTTGCTAAATACAAACAGGAATAGAATACATCCTCATCCTTGAAGGACACTTGTTATAATTTGCTACAACTAAATAATAAAATGTTCCTTAGCTGCTGGTTTTCATATCATCTTTAGTCATTTGTGGAGTACTGAGATCGTTAAGATTAGGAGAGTCTGTCCTACATTCAACACAACTAATGTTTACGAGTCTTCACAAGGCAAATGGCACTGTATTAGGCAGTGTAAGTGGCAGGTGAAAAGGCAAACACTATAGATTGAGACTTTCTCTACAGATTTAAGTTAAAACCCCTGTTACTGTTTTTTTTTTTGGCATGTTCCTCATAATAAATATCAAAGCTGAAATTCACCATAAAAGGTACGAATAATTCCAAAGGTAATGAAACTAAATTTGCCTTTGGTCTCCTAACAGATTGGAATATTTTTAATTCCAATCGAAGCACCTCAAAAACATCCAGTTCCTGCTGATTACAAGTTAAGAAGGTGGAGGAATTTAAGAGGGCACTATGTTTCATTGGTGACAGCAGAGAAAGCTTGCAATGACATGCTAAAATGTCTACGTTAGGGGCACTACAGTGTACACAGAATACTTAAAACATTTATATTAAAGATCTCCAAAATAACAACCCTAAAACCCAGAAAAATGTTACGAACACTATTTCTGCCTAATACATGACCAATGTTTAAAAAAAACAATCTTAACATGGAGTTCTCTCCACTCTCATCCACCAAAAAAAGGCCACAAAGTGCATCCACAGAGTCATTCTTAAGATACAGCCATTGCACAAAATGTACGGGTCACACATACTGAAATGAGTACCACACTGGAGCTTAACTAGAAATTTTATACATCAGTATAGCAACATCCATAAGCAAACGTCTCTTAACAGAGTTACAGCAAATATCTTTATAAGGGCCATACATATAATACATTTAAAGTATTAAATGGTGCAGTTTAACTCAATAGCAAAATGTAAAAGCTATATCCTGTTAGCACACTTACTCTGAATTAACGTGACTTTCTATGAGTTACCATTCAAGAAATTAGGACAGAATAAATTTCTTGTCAAAGCAGTCTGTTCATTTACAAAACTTTACGTCAATTACGATCTCTACCTGCTTACTCAGACAGGAGAGGGCCCTTGTTCTGTTTATATTGCCCCAGATATTTATGTTGCCTTAAAACAACAAAAAAACCACAAAAACTTGCAATGGCATAGCTGAAAATTACCATTTTCTCTACAAAATAAAGGCAATCTATACAGATCTTCTAGAAACAATTCAAAGATTCAAATTCTTAACGTGAAAGCAAATAGAGAAAGATTCGTTAAGTGGTAAATTTTTTCCACTTTAAGAAAATTCTACCTAGATGATAGGTGATAATTCGAGTTCGTAACTAATAAATCACTGAAGACAACTGCACTCATTCATGTATCATAACGTTAAACAAGATACGAGGACATGCTCAAGTTACTGAAAGGACTGCGAATCAACATTTTACTGGTTT
Organism: Equus przewalskii; assembly: GCF_037783145.1. NCBI lineage: Eukaryota > Metazoa > Chordata > Mammalia > Perissodactyla > Equidae > Equus > Equus przewalskii. The sequence goes on along the minus strand of NC_091845.1, from coordinate 76,859,259 downwards.
ATTTTGTCCCAAATGATTACAATTTGACTTTGATATGTTAACAAACAATCTAAGTGTCCACATTATGCTAAACATCAAGCATCTGTAAGCAGTGAAAACCAAAACATTTTAAAGCTAAAAACATACAAGATATTTACACACTATTTCATTGCTTGTCAAAAACATTGACTACTAATTAACTTTAAATAATTAACTTTAAAATATTGTGCCAGAGCCTCTGAAGGAAACATGAACGCCGAGGCTCTCACTATTATTGGTGTTATTTTACAATTTTACACGAATTAAACAGCAGCCTGAAGTTAGAAACTTATGACTGTCAATACTATCTTTGGATACTTACAGTATAGTATATAATTAGGGATGGCTTTGTTTAGAAGATCGGAAAAGCGCTCATGGAATAAACACTACTCTGACTGCCACAGATCAATAAAATGCAACTGTGTCCCACGGACATGGTAGAGAAAATGGCAATTTTGAGGAAGGAGTGCTTCTGAAGGCTCTTTCTTGGAGGCAGCTGAGATTTTTTTTACATTACTGAAAAGGCCAAGTAATGTGGTTGTGATCACTTTAATTCCTACAACCAAACTTCCACCTAGGCATAGTTACATGTTCCCAACTATTCTTCTGTCCACCACGCTGCTTCGATACTCCATGGTCCACTGTCATCTTTTGGTCTTCCCTTTTTATATCATGGCAGCCCGAGGCTGCTATCCATTGAGTAGGTAGACCACCAGTTCATAGGTGGCCATCATAATGGCTGTGTTTGGAATCTGTCTCACCAGATGAGTCGTTAGACCGCGGTAGAGAGACCCGTAACCTTCTTCTTGAACAAGCAAAGATAGTGTCTGAAAAAAAGATCTGTATTTTGTTCCCTCTTCACGTAGTCTCGTTCTTACAACTTCTGTTTAGGAAAAAAATAAAGTCATTTTATTTAAACATCAGTGATATCTTTATGCCTTCCCAATACTGAACACATCCCGTCTATCAGTCTGTAAGTGTATGCTTAGGATAAAAAAGGAGAGATTTTTAATGTGTAACTTATTGAAACCAGTCACCGTATAACATCAAATTTCTAAGATAGCTGGCTAAAATCATGTAAACTGATTATAAAATTCCATAGATCTCTGAATGGTAAAAGAGAATAAAACAGGAGTATAAGTTGCATACTCGATACAGATCCAAGGGAGAACAGATATAAGAAAAGGTGAAGAAGTAGGAAAGGGAACGGAGTTGGCATCAAAGATGAATACAGAAAGATGCAGCGAGAAACAAGTAGAAAAGATTAAAGAAAAGTGGACAGAACAATGAAAAAAGAGAATTATTAATCTATTCACAATGGTCCACATATACCAACATGAAATTTCACATGGATAAGGCTGAAAATGTTTAGTGCACCAGCTGTCAGGTAAAAGGCCCCATTTGGGAGGGAACTAAGCAAAAATCATAAAGTTTTAGAGCTGCAAGGAATCTTAAGGGTTACAGTTAGTCCATCTGTTCTTTATTTTAAAAGGTGAGGAAATCAGGGCACTGAGAGGTTTAGTCGGGGTAGAGGCCGGGACCAGAATTCAGAGCTTACTATTAAGAGTCTGTTCTTTTCGCACCCATTATTTCCAAAATTTCTCACCAGAGTACTTGGGATGGGCCTGAGGGAAATGCCCTAAAGCCATTTTCACTGCAAATGTTAATATATTTGAAATGTCTTGTGTCCTCTCTTGAAAAATTCATGCCATTTATACATTCCACTTCAAAACACTGCTTCTAAGCTCTAACTCTTCTCATAAGGACGTGATCTCACCGGAAGGAAGAGTGCTTAGACTCCACACTCTCACTCCCCTTAGCACCAGCCTCGTCCTCCCACAGGAGGTCGGAGCCTAAACAGTACGGCTGATCCTGTCCTCTTCTGCCTTGTCTTACACAAGTGCGCAAGTTCCCCCAGGAAACTGGTTAAAGAGCTGCTTTTACTCATAAATTCCATTTTAGAGCAAATACTCATTTCCTGGTCCTGTTTCATTTTTCCTGATACAGCTTTACCGGCAGAGCCTTAGCTTTCCAAGGTGAATGAAAATGGTAATCAGCGTAACAACCAGCCTCAAACATACCAAAATCAAAGGCTGCATTTAAAACAACAAAAGCTACAAAAAACCTTCCACATGCTATAGCCAAATTCTTAAGTGATTTCCTTAGCTATTAATGAAATAGGCCAATACTGTAAAACTTAAAGACAGAAATAAGAGAAATTACTCATATATGCTTACTTGCTAACGTGAAATAATATAGAATAGCTTGGTTTTGGGCTTACACACTTCAATCCAAATTTGGGCTCCACCACTGAGTAAGCTATGTGACCTTGAGCCAGTTATTTAATTTTCAGATTCCTTCTTTCCCATTTGAACATGAAAACAATTCGGTGATGTTCTAGCACATCTTGACTTAAAGAGAAGATGAGTACTTTGTAGGATTTTTATGTAGATTAGCAATAATGCATATAAAGTACCTAGTATAGCACCTACATCCATACCTTGTTTTTAAAAAAACAAAACTTGCCCAAAGGTCACATGGCCGGAACCTGACTGCTCCTGGGCTGAAATCTAACTGTCCAGAGCACACGCTAATCCACCACCATGCTCCTACAGCACATACTGAGTATTAAAACAGCCTTATGTTACTTATACAGATTGAATCCCATTGTGAGGAACTCCTAAGTAGCTGTATTTTGTTAGACTAGAATTCAGTAAAATTTCTAAATGCTCTAATAGGTGGGGAAAATATTCCTGAATTAACAGATTATTACTCGTATAAACTCAACTCCTCTTACCATGTGGATATGCTATAGTTGTGGCACAAGTTTTTGAGGTGGCAGCAGCTAGCATCATTCCCACAAAATCTGAAGCTTCTTTTACAGACTCTTCATCATTTTCCACCGTAGAAGGAGCCTTATAGTCCAGTAGTTTTTGCTTAATACTTTCATAAATAACAAAATGGATAACAGTCTCTGATATGCCAGCATATGAAGCAGACATGCCCCTATAAAATCCTCTAAGTCCATCTGTCTGATACACTTTACGAACACATTCAAAAGCCCCCATTCGCTTTTCCCCACGGTTCCTGAAAAGCAAAAAGGAAAAATCTTATTAATCTAAATAAAACAGTACAGGTTTTTAACTAAAGTAAATAAAATATAGTAGAAGTATGTCATTCCCCTCTCTAAATCATGAAGAAGTCAAAACAGAATTTTAAAATGCTCATTTTAGAAATCCTATTCTTTTGTACCAATTTGTCATATTAGATGGGTAACATTTAAGTAATTTATTTTACTAAATGCAAAATACACTGCATCAAATCTTCAATGTCACATCTGCACTGAAGCTTGCATTGCAGGATAAACAAAGGAATCCCTTAGGCCAAATACACTGCAACCGCGGTTCAAGACAAAAACAAAATAAACAAAAAACCCTCATTATATTAAATCTAGTTCTAACACAACAGAGAAGATTTTTTAAATTTAATAATGCATAAAAAAGAATAACAGACACAACAATGATAGCACATCACAAAGCAAGCAGTATGATTAGCCTAATTTCTGTGCACCTGAAGGAATCTTTCAACTCTACTCAATTTCTCCCAAAAAGTGACTGGGTGAATTTAAGTCAAACTTCCTATGATCCTTTAAAGTCAACAGCCATATCTTTCGTCTCCGCATCCTGCTGGACACTGAATGAGGCCTTCTACAGTTAGAAGCATTCATTAAGCACTGTGCTCAAGAACACTTCTTCAGTGCTCCCTAAGGGTGCAGCATCTACTTTTATACAAGTATATAATTTTGAGTTTGTAAAAATATTTATTACACCTCACACTATGATCCCCCCAATAGAACCTTATCCATAAGAACCGGGTTTAAATGCTACCCACAGGGGAAAAAAATAGAAAACTTACCTATTTATAAATTATACATAACCTATTTCTCACATAAGATAAAACCACAACTAAGACACCTACCCAATAACCTACGGATTCCTCTGGTTTTATGAACTAATGATTGTCTTGAAGTAATAACTGTCCTCAACTAATGATATTGAATAAATAAATAGCTTTTTAGTTGAATGATCCATGCAACCAACTGAAATTAGTTTCTGCCATCAGATCCTTCCTCACAAGAAAGTTAAAAGAACTACAAGTCCCAAAAGTAAGAGGCAAACATTTCACCCTGCTCTTGATCTCAGTGTCAGAAATTAGCATCCTCAAATCAACCTTTCACTATACTCCAACCCCATCCCATTCCCCATCTCCAAGCCTAAAAAACTGTGCTGGCTTGAGTTACAATGATAAGTGAAAAAATACCATTAAAGAGTTGCAAGCCACGCTTTTCCTGGATCCCTTATAGGTCCGTCCTGTAACATACTGAAACATGCCCCCATTGACAGTACACTAACTGGCACCTTGCATTTTTTTTAACCTTTGGGTGAAGTCTTACTTTTCAGATCTTTGACTTTAAAAAATAAACTCTGAGTTTTGCTAAAACACTTATGATTTCATTAAAAATTATTCCAGATCAAACAAGAATCAGACAGTTGAAGTCCCCAAATAGCGCACAGTTCAACATGATAGAATGTGGAAAACAGATATTTAAGCAGGCATAATTGTAATGATTTCTTAGGTCAGTTTTATCTCTAGTTTACAAGATATAACACTACTTCCCAAACTCTAAACTAAAAACCAGTGGAAATCTGTTATAGTCTACTCCACACTGAAAGGCTCAAACAGTTCCAAAACCAGCAACATTACTATTATTATCATACACCAGATAAAAGCATTACCTTCTCCCATCCTCCAGTTAAAGGCCAACAGGAGTTGAGACGGTCAGACTCTAAGCTGCACTACTCCTGGCCTTCTCTCAGCTCCCAGAACATGCCAAAGGCCCTAATCTTAGGACCTGTGAGGTTTGCACTGACTGTTGCCACTGCTTGAAATGGGCTCAAGAAACCACTCCCTGACTGTGCCATTTCAAGCTGGTCCCCACTGCTTCCTGGTGTATCTCTAGAGCCTAGCAGTACCTCCTCAATATAGAGTTATTGAGTCACTGAATTCTGCTGCTGTAAGGTGGTCAGTGCTAACAGATGAAGTCTACAACCACATGAGCTAAATCCCACGCCAGGACTCTCTGCAATGATCTGCAAAGATCCAGTCTAGACTAGTACATCATTGGGCTACTTTGCTATCGGGAGGCTGATTACAATCATCCATGCAGTCAGTATCACTTCTTGGGCTGGGTTAATACATCCTTTTTTTTTTAAAGAAACCCCCACAACACATAATACACCCTCTTTCCTGGAAAGTCTCATACTGCCAACTACTATATTACTTTTGCTTCTGACAGTGGACCCAAGTTTTGCGGAAAAAATTAAAAAACAAACTCAGCACCAAAAGAGGGGGAAAACACGGTTAGACACCTGGCACTGAATCTCAATGATATGAATATATAGAAAAAAACTAATTGAAACCAACTTTAACTCTGTTTTAATGAATTAACATACCTTGCATCAAGCTGTAAGCGGGTCTTTATAAGCCAAATGGGGTTGGTCGCTGTGATTGCAGTAAAACCTAAACAAACATGTTTAAAATGAACTCTGGTAAAAATGAAGAACACACTAGTAACTTTAAGGTTTTTAATATTATATAAATCTATATTAAAGAAAATGCATATAAATATTTAAACTATTAACTGATGTATGCTTTACATTTTTATTTTACAAATCCATACAGCCATGAACATTTGTACTTTGTTTCCAATCTACATTCTTGAATTCTGACCATAACTAAAAGATTCTTTTAAAAGCAAAATCTGAAACTCCTCTCCCAACATATTCAGAATATCCTCAGGGGCGCCCTCTACTCTCTAAGCTGAATTCTGAAACCCATTTCTACAAACATACAGAAATGTTGTGTATTCCAGGGCTTTTTAGCATGCAAACTCGTCTACAACAGCTACTGGGGTCCAAATAACACCACAAATCACTATGTACAAAACGGATTCAACAGAAACATCAGCATTTACTAAAATGTTATCTTAAGTTGACTATGTAACAGAAAGGATTGTTGTTTGGCCTTATGGATACTTTATATAAATATACACTCACTAACACTGTTAAAATAATGGTATCACAGAGGTAAGGTTTCTGTTAGGGTTGACAGGACAGATCTATTTTCATCCACTTAAACACACACGAAAATTCAAAAGTTCAAAAAGTTACAAATTGGAACTTCCCTCTCCCTTCTATAGACACTGAAGAGAGAGATTCAGGGTAGAAGGCAGCTCTAGTTTCCTTTAAACTGAAGTACTATGTACTAGCTGTCAGTACAGAAGGGTGGGCACCTAAGATGGCTCGCTCCAGGAGTCAGTTCAGATCTCTGGAACAGCGTGTGTCTGGGCCAGTGCATATCTTCTACTACTTGCTATCTTCCTAGTGTTGTGGAACCACAGCAGTATACGAAATGCAATCTCGATGATGGGAATTTATGAAGATTGCTTCAATTATACAAAACAGGGTTTTAATATATTGCTTGTGAACATTTAAGATCAGTTACACAACCTTCGCAGAACTACTTACATGAAGCTACATTTATTCAATTGGCCTTTAAATTCAGTGAAAAGTTACATGCAGAAATGTCTAAGGATCTTAACTGTTTTAATACTTTCTATCAAATACTAGCAGGTCAAGCACATTATTTTTAGAAAGGTAGAATATACAGCACATTTAATATGAGTAAAGTACTTCCAGGAACAAAAATGCCGTGGTGTACTTAGAAATAATTTGTTTTTCAAGTGAACAAATAGTGCAGCACCAATTATAAACCTTTCCTGGCTTTCAAAGTTAGTATGGGTATATCTACAAACAATTTTACTAAATTAATTACCAGGTGGAATTTAGTCTCATAGGTTCTTTTTCCTTCTATAATGTAAGATAATTAGCTGACTCAAATTTTACTCCCTTAATCTACTGTTTTAACACTGTAGAAATAAATAGCCAGATGTTTCACAAATGGATACTCAAATTGAATCTATCAAGCAAGATAACTGGAATAAAAGTTAGGTTTGATAACTCCTATAATTATTTTATAATGATTATATAGTCTCCATTTCTCTTATGTGCTTTTAATACCACATACATACATATAAAACTAGAATGGGACCAACAGTTTTGAAGCATCAGCCAGTACTAAAATAATAAAAATCTAAAGCGTGGGATGGGTTGTCAGGAAGATTTTTAGCAAAGAGGTTCTTTTCATGCATATATTCTTAGAAAAAGGAAAGAGAAGAACTATAAGAAACTGTCAGACCAGTTTAAATATTTCGTTTGGAAGAGATTTTTCTAGCATGGCCTGGCTTAAGTGAGAATAAAGTTAAAGAGTATTATTTTTTCTTCTCTTGAACCTCAATTTTTTTAGGGAAAAAGAAAACTAAAGATAAACAAACTATATTTTAAAGCAAATATGCATCAAATATCAGTATTCTGATCATTTAATGATTCTTTATCTTTAAACTTAAAAGTCTGTATTAAATACAAAATGTTTGTAACAGCATTAGGGGTTTATTAGCGAAAAGCTGCTAAGCAGCATAAACCAACAAAATACTCTGCATTACTCACAATGGTCTCTATTAATCATTCTGTGGAATTTTGAATTTAAGAAAAAATATTTGCTTTTTATTAAATTTTAAAAGCCTAAAACTGGGAATATCCTCATAGGAAACTTTTTTAAAAAATAGCCTGTCTGGGTGAAACTCTCATTCAATTTATTATACTTTATTTGAAAAGAAGATGAGCACTCAAGTTTTGTTTTAAATAAAAGTTCTCTTTCTAAAAATACTAACTTAGTACCAAGCTTAATACTCTTCTCCAAGTCACAAAATTCCTCCATTAGAGGCTGGAAAAAAACCCATATATAAACTTTAAAATATTACAATAAAGATTTATAAATGTTACTGGGAATAAATATTTTAAACACCCTTAAAACTATAGTTTTAACTATTCTCTGTTCATCTTAATAAAAAATGACAGGAAGCAAACAACAGGTATTTCTCACTTAACTAAAATTCATTTCCAGACACAAATTAACCTATGGAACAGGACACATTAAAACTGAGGTGAGAGAATGCTGTCATCTTAGGCCCATGGAACTGCTGCCATCAGTAACCCGTGCTGACAATAACTGTTTTGCTCCACTCTCCCAATAATAAGCCAGCTCTCTTCATAACAACACCAGCCTAACTGCCAGCAGACCATCAGGTTAGATAAACAATCTAGGCATAATCCACAGGTTTTTTAGCTATTGGTCCTTTACCAGTTAAAACTTTGGTCCTTGAGTTTTAGGCTATGAATTTCTCTTAACGAAAGAGACTCTAATAAACTAAGTAGACATTATTAGGGTAGTTAAATCTAGAAATATATAATCTATTAATTCAAGAAATAAAACAAGTAGGAAGAAACAAAAATGTATCACCAACTTAGAATTATATATCGTAAGGCAAAACAGCCAAAGCTAAACTTATCTTTCTATTTCTTCTAAGACAAATATACACAAAGATACTGGAAATGGCCCCACTGAAATTTAGAAATTTCCTGTAACTTTTTATTTTGGCATTTAAAACTGGTGACATTTTGACAATATGCTAATTCATATTAATATTCTGAGTACCGTGTTAAACACTAAAATTGACTCAGAGGTAAATGAAGGATCTAGCGCAGGTTAAGAAGAATTAATATTGCTCCAGTCAGTTAAAGCCCAGTGGCAGTATACTGGCCATACTGTTAGTGGTGTGGTTAGTATTTTATTAGCGAGTTTGAAAAAACTTTTAAAATGCAATTTTTAAAGTTTTGGTTAATCTAAGACTCCAGTGATAATGTAAACCAATTAAAAACCAGATTAAATAGAAATCCTGCTTATAGTAAACGTGCTGAAAATGTCTGTTTCATTAAGTGAGTGATACCTGTAGTATTGCATTTTTGGTACTTTTTTACTTCAATTAACTTCTGTAAGATCAAAGCCCACCTAACCGTCTAAGAGACATGTACTAAAACTAGTAAAAAAATTTAAAAAAACAAAAAACCTATAAAACTAAAACAGCTAAGATCCCATACATTCTTATCCTGCATTTATTTGGAAACTAAGGGTAGGTATTTAAGATCAACGTTTTTGCAAGAGAGTAGAAAGCCAAGTATCAACAGACAAGAGAACGGAAAGTACTGTATTAGACTTCCTAAATGTTATGCTAAGGAAAAGCAGCAACTACTTTTTCTAAAAGTTGTAGGACGGTATGATACCATTTACATGTATATCTTAAACACTGCTATCAAATTCTTTGGAGGTCAAGGCTATTACGGCCAAGCTGAAGACCCCAGGCTTTCATTACACGATGACTAAAAAATTACCCCATTCTTCCTTCTAGAAGGAATATTACAAAGGAATCAGACTTAAAGTTTTATAAAATAGTCAGATAATGCACACACAAACTCAAAAATAAAAGTTCATGTCCCGCCTTCTATTAATTCCACAGCTATTACAAATTCCCAGGGTGTGTTTCTTATACTAGAGGCTGCAAGAGATGCTCAGATCAGTACTCACGAGGTTTAAGTTAGTCCATATTTCTACAGGAAGTGACCTGCGGATGGGGAGCATGAGATGACACGATCTCACTCTTTTCTCGGGAGAAATGTACAGTAAATGCCTAAAATAGACACAGGCTTTTCTGTATCATAACAACAAGCAGTGACCTCATCAGAAACACGTGTACAAAATGAATCCCATTGGAAGGATCTGAGAAATATTTACTGTGAGACCTAACTTTTTTGAAAATTTTAAGTTAAAAAAGAAAAAGAAAGGAATATCAAAATGGGCCATAAATTAATAAAAAAAAAATGTACCGAGTACTGAAAATTCTGCCACCTGCAGCAGTTTGAGTCCAAATACTTACCTAAAAGAAGACCAATTCTGCCTTAAAGAAAAAATGCTAACCTTGTCAAAGGGGAATCTGAGAAAATATTTAGAGATTATCATATCCCATTTTCCTACTATTATCTACCATGATTAGAGTTGAAATCACAATTTTCTATTCTTTATCAGCCTACTTAGTAAATCTCAAAAAACAAAAACCAAAAAGCAAACAGAAAATTCAAGTAAATTCATTTTGTAACTATTCATAATTTTCTCTGATAAAATACATGTTGCTACAATAGTACCTTTCACCTTTTGCACTATGGCCAGTAATATTGCACATCCATTTTTATGGAATGTTTTGGATTATTTTGTATTTAATTTCTTGTGTTCTACAAAACAAAAAACAGGAAGAATGTTTACACACAAACACACAAAACACCTATCCAACCATCCATCTGGTTGAATGAACTGCCATGGGCAAAACAAAATTTCCATTTAATGAGTAAAAACTTAACCTTTAATAAACTTTAAGTCAAATAGAAAAATATAACTTGAAAAACAACAATGAATGCTATAAGCAAATAAAACCTACTAGGTATGTAGTAAATGTTAAGCAAATAATTATTGGTATTCAAAAAATTGAACAGTAATTGTTTGAATATAATAACCCCACCCAAAATCAGAATTCATTCCCTTTAAATCTGTAATATATATAAAAGCAAATATATTCCAGATAAAAACTTGTGAAAGTTGGGAATTACTATAAAGAAAGAAAAAACTTAATACTACTTTTTGAATACACACCTGTGTCTAGGTGTATACAGAAGGATACGCAAGTTCAATTAAACAAAACAACACAAACACCCTCAACAGAACAGCTTCAATAGCTAAGTTAAGTTCAGCCTGACAAAAGTCACGAAGAGGGAAAAAAGGCAGGTAAAACATAGAGGCAACATTATTTCACTTGATTAAACAAACTCGCAATTGGAAAAATTTTTCAATGCATGAAAATTTATAGCTCAAATTTAGAAATTTACAAATTCTTAGGGTAGTCCCTTGAAACTACCACAAATGAAAATAAGACCTACTTTAAATAAACTGTCTTTTTAATAGAAAACATTTAGTATCTAAACTTTTGAGTTCATACAGATAAAATGCAAAATTAAACTGAATTAAGGCTACTTGGAATTAAATTATGTACAAGGTATCTTACTAAATCCTTAAAGTGTGTGCTGTTTGATGTGGCAAAATCTTGCAGGCACTATCATTAATTGCATTTTTTGGATATCGAAGTGACAAGGTTAGCATTTTTCTTTGAATAGCTAGTTAAAAAATGATTTTTCACATGACTGCCTCCAACCACTTTGCACCCCCAATTCATATTTAGACAACCTCTAAAAATGATCCTGAAGAAAAACCAGAGCAATCTGGTCTAGATTATTTCAAGAATGAAGGGGGCAAAAGTCTACCTTAATGAGTCTGCATGGGACCGTTCAGTTTCACCGACACAGTTATGTATAAAAACCGTGAAGCTAAATGTTAATGCTCATGAATAGTGCAAGGAAGCTCTGAAAGCACAATTCTCAGAAAATGTAACTGCAAACAAACGGAAGAAGTATTTTCAAATTACATAATAAACGTATAGTGCAACAATCTCTAAACAAGTATAAGACTATCAATTTACCAAAATTCAAGGAGTTCAAGTTGGGAAATAGTATCAATGTATAGATAAAAACAGATAACTATGAGTTAACATTTGTCCACACTTGAGAAAAAAATGAAAAATGACAATTCCACTGAAATTCTTTGCAATGTCATACAAATATGGTAATAAATTCTGACGAGTTATTCTAATGAAAAAAATACGTTCCAGTGGGAATTAAGATATTCTGAAACTCTAAATTTGCAATACTGAATATATAACAACTATCCTCAAGTTAAAATGATTGCTCATCTACTCTCTTGACTTCAATTCTTTCAAAAACGAAAGATCAGTATTTTTAAAATAATTTTCTGGGGTTAAAAAACAAAAACATAAAACTGGTAATCCAAAAATATATTCTTAAAGATCCTAACACAGTAGTTATATAGTTTGAAATTGGCCACTAACTTTTACCTTATACCTACTCAAATTTGTAGAGGGAAAATCACATCTATTCATATTGAACATCTGTAAAAAGTACATTAAAAATAATTCTATTTGTAACTAGATAATCTCTATGGTACTAAATAATTCTCAAACTCCAAATCTATGTAGACCAACCTACTCATTCCAAGGAGAAGGTAACAGAGGTTCAAGTAAATTATGTAACTTGCCCGAGGTCTCTCCTCATTGGCAAACAAGAGTATTTCACCACCTTGATCTTTAGGTTGTATCTTCTAACTATAAAACTTCAATGACTCGGTCCACAATTACTAAATATAAAAAACCCTGGAACAATTTGAAAGGTATATGCTAAATTTATTATATGGCTACTGACCTTTCAGAAATAAGTGTTTCAAACTTAACACTTAGTTCATTAAGTTATGTGGTTCAAACTGATCCAATTTATTTCTAAACAAAAAATGGTTAACAATTTAAGGCACTTATTATTAAGCACATAATTGACACTCAATTTATTGATCAACAGCTGATGAAAGTAGTTATAGTTCGCTTTATTAGTCATAGCATAATTTGGAAATGGGAGGTATGGTTAAATATGCAACAAAGTCTCAGAAAACTGCACAGAGAATTTTCTACCGAGAACCAAAGGCCATGGCTTTGTCCAACATGCATGGCAGCAAATGATTCCAGAACCAGACTAGTCAAACCAATCTCCCAATTTATCTTTAAGGCAGTGCAGAGGCCCAGGACTAGATGTTTTAATTCAGAGTCATATATACTCATCAATGATGACAGATAAGTTCCTGGAAACAATGCTACAGCAAGCATGTACACATAGCCAGTGCCTAAACTTCAAGTGCTGTCTACTGTGATTTACACGGATTGCTATAAACATATTTTTCAAAATACGTACATTAGAGTAACTCTGAGTTATCAATAATACATCACTCACAAAAATTTCAGCATTTGAGCACAGGACAAAATGAATACTTTACCAAGAACTGTCGGCACATTTCAGACAGAAGCCAAAACATGCAGCAAAAAGAGAAAAGGCACTAACAGAAATTGAGGAGAGAAGAGTAAATTATAGCTCCATAACTTATTTATAGTGTAATTATGGTTGGATTCTTAAACTGTTAAAAGCGATCACTAAATATTCAGTGAACTACACAAGACAATGTAAATACTATATTACCTGTATGTTATTACAAACTCCTAATTACAAAAATGCCAACTGACAATAGATTTTACATGCGCCTCCTGATCAAAATTTATTGTATACTAATAAATGTAAGAATCGTGTTTGCAGATGCTAATTAACGAAAAGTACATCGTCTTAACTTTACAATGTGAATTCAGCATAAATCAATATTAAGTCTCTAGTTTCAGAAAATTTTTTTGCTTTTTAATATTATATATTCATACCTGCCATTGCAGCTGAAATCATGTGTACCTGGGTAGAATCAGGATCAAATACACCATTCAACTTTTCCTTGCAGTTTGAATAAGCAGCAAAGTATATTGCTCTAAAATAAAGATTTAAATGTTATCAATAAATACGTTGCTTCACTCATAAGATTTAAATGACATGTAAATTGATCTTTATAATTTTCAAGTAGAGAAATCTAAAAACATAAGGTCCTAGCCACATTCTCGTTACGTCAGGTTAGTTTACACAATTTTTTCCATGAAGATCCTGAGTACTTTTTGTACCAACTCATTAAGAAAGAAACAAACTCAAAAGTAACGTTCCTCGAATGTAAAGCATCCTCAGACACCCCCACTTCCTCCACCCCAATATTTTAGTGGGAACTGACTAACAAACAGAAAGTGTTTGTATAAGATTTTAACATGAATAAGGCTCAAAGGCATATGTAATGCTAAGCCTAAACTAAATACACTTAACTGAGTTAAGTAAATGTAGTATGAGCACTTTTATATATATACACATATGGTTTGGTTTTTTTCGGCGGGGAGAGGGAGGTAGTACTGACCCAACCGATCAAAGTCTGTGTTGCCCAATTTTGAGACCCTGGGTACCTTCTCATCTATACTATAAACAGAGTCGGTCACAGGACTCTTCAACAGACAGAACAATCCCTAAAGAAATCAGCCCCACCAGGTCAGGCCGTTTTCTCCAACATTTGTAAACATTCCATTAAATTTGTAAATATTTGCCCTGTTAACTTGTTGACTATGACTTTATGGATCCCAACTACCTCCTCACTGTTTAGCTTTCCAGAAACTGAACTGCTTCCTTGCTGTATCAAACATCCTGTATTTCCCAACAATCCCGATTCTCTGTCCAACGATGGACAGTAGACAAGTACAAACGGGGAGACTCACTGTTGTGCCTTTTTAAAATATGCTTCAGGAAAAAGTGAAGTGAATATAATTGAAACGAAACATTCTACTTTATGAGAAAGAAAAAAGCAGGATACATTTAATGATGCCAAATTGCGAAGAAGAATAAACAATGCATTCCTAGAAATCAATAAGGAAAAAAAGATATCCTAAAGAGAAAACTGGCAAGGAATATACATATATGCAATCCACAGAAGAGATAGACAAATGACAAATATTACAAGGAGAGCATGCCTGTACCACAATTAAACAAATGTAAGATTAAAAGTGAAAAATCATGTTTTATTTATTTGGCAAGTATTAAAAGACATGGATAGTAGCCAACCTTGGTAATATGTGGATAAAGAGCAACTCATTCACTATTTGAGAATAAACATAGAGGATGCCTTTTCAGAAGGCAATTGAGCATTATTCATTACTTTTAAATGTGTACATGTTCTTTTATCCAGAAATTCTACTTTTAGGCAACTAGCATAAAGAAACATACTTGGGGGCCGGACCAGTGACACAGTGGTTAAGTGTGCACATTCCGCTTCTCGGCAGCCCGGGGTTCGCCGGTTGGGATCCCGGGTGCGTACATGGCACTGCTTGGCACGCCATGCTGTGGTAGGTGTCCCACATATAAAGTAGAGGAAGATGGGCACAGATGTTAGCTCAGGGCCAGTCTTCCTCAGCAAAAAGAGGAGATTGGCAGCAGTTAGCTCAGGGCTAATCTTCCTCAAAAAAAAAAAAAGAAAAAAGGGAAAGCAACATATTTGCTTAAGTACTCAAAGGCACAGCTATGTTCATCAAACCATCGCTTTTAACAGCAAAAATCCGGAAATAAACTTAAATGTTTATCACAAAAGGAAAATTTATGAATGAGGGGATAGTCACACTATACAATTTTTAAAAACCTACATATTTTCATGAAAAAAGATTCAAGACAAATTTGCTGAAATATTTTTAATATGATTCAATTTATGTAAATGATAGCATATACATATTAAAAATCTTCTGTACATGATAAACCAAAAAAATTAATGGAATACTATATACCAGACTGTTTATTAATGATGGTTATCTAAGGGGAGAGGAGTTAAGTGTGTGTGAGAAGGGGGACAGGGTGAGAGGCGATGTGTTTAACGTGAAATGTCAAGCTTTATGCTACACATTTTTTTCAGTTTTTACAATAAGGATGGAATTTTGGATAATTTTCTAAAAAGAGAGAAAAGAGCCCATAAAAAGTTGAAACCCAATAAATAATGAGACATGGATCCAGTACACTGTTTGGATACAGAGAGCTGGGTATGCATTTTCACTGACTGTGAACTCTGTGCAGTGTTCTATCATGCAAGAAGTCAATCTAAGATAAAAAGATATCAGAGAAAAATAACAAACTAACGTGTTAAGGCCTTTTTGGATAGGAATGAAACCGTTCTGTTTGGCTTGTCCCCTAAGCCAAAAAATAGGGTTAGTTCTAGAGACGCAGGTCTTCTCCTTTCTTACTGCTGGTTCCTTTAGTTTGTCCTTTGCCTTTTCAACTTGGTGTAAAAGCTGCCTCGCAATGATCTCACTAAGAGGTCCTTTGCACTCCCACAGGGTGCAATCTGCCCATTCTTTTAGATGGTTACTGATGCCTGTTTGTTAACCACAGTGCTTTATCCTTACCACCTTGACTTCTGTTTAGCATCTCCCCTCTGAAGCTTGAAACAAGAAAGATTGACACAGTTTTACTTAGTTAAAAATTTTTATTTTTACCTGGAAGGGGCCACCCCTACTAAATTAGGGCCTAATCCTCTAAACAATGAACGAGGTCCTTCTTTTTCCAAGATCACCCTGAAAGAGAAAAATATTATTTAGAAAGGAATGTCCTTCAAAGTCTGGTTCTTTATTTGTATGGCAAGCTTAAGAGTCTAAATCCCATGTTTGTACTATAGTATGTTATGCTGCTCTGGTCAATTTTCCTTGTTTTTCTTGACATAGCATAAATTACTGAAGACTGATAATAGATTTACTAGTGATGATAAAAAGAACTCCATTCAGATCCTTTCCTAAAACTTTTAAAGACGTAACAATATAGATTGCTGCATTTCTTTTTATATGATCATACGACTCTTATCTTCAACTTCCTCCAACATACTATCTTTATCAGCAAATTCAATTCCCAATTAGAAACGTATGTCCCCCCTAGTATTTGAGCTCCTTTCCTCGATACTGAACAATTCTCTCAGTACTGCAGTATTCCAGTGAAATGCTACTGCAAAAACCTATCACCCTAACATCCTTTAGGTACTATAATAATGGTTGGCCTGTTACCACTTCTCCCGCTACTCAGTTAACATTTACCACATTGAATACTTACTGTATAAAGACTAAGCAGAGAAAGGAGACAGAAAAGAAAGGGTGGGGCCCCTGCCACTGAGAAATTTGCTGTTCAGTTGTAGAAAAAAAGAATGATATTGAAACAAATAATTTAACAGGTCATATTAACAAGCAAATACTATAATTGGCAAAGCATAAAATTCACCTGTTTAAAGTGCCAATTATATCTCAATAAAGATGTTGGGAAAAAAGCAAAGGCAGCCATGAAACAGATTGATTAGGACAGAGCCTCTGAGTCGGGAACAATGGGAATGATATTACATCATGGGAGGTAGTGTTAAGGCAAGCGAATGCAGCCCTGGAATTCAGCCGCTACTGGTGACAGGTGTAACATGTTAACTTGACTCCTATAAGACAACCTGAAAAACTAAGAAATTAAAACAGAGCCCAGAGGAATTCCTAAAGTTCCTGTGAGGAAAGTCAGAGAAGGCAAAACCATCGAAAAATAGAATAAAAAATATATAGTACTGTCATAGAGGTCAAAGCAAGAATTTTAAGGAGAGGTAATCAGTGGTACTAAATGTCAAAATCATGATATTAAAGTACTCTATTAACCAAAAGAGGTATTTATCTATAACTATGGCATTTTAATCCAAAACTGTTAACAATTTTATGCTACCTATTCATATACTTAGGCAAGTCTGAAAAAAGAAAAGACTGATGAAATCTTTTGGTAGTGAAAGTAAACACAGAGTATGAGTTTATTTGCTACTACAAAATAAACACTATTGAACTAAGTTCAAATAGATTATGTCCCAAGTGAGCTGATAAGGCAGACACACAAGGCATTCAGTTACCTACTTAAGTTTAGACATGTAAAACCTAACTTCAATAGTTTTGAAATTTCAAATCCAATTTGTAACACAATGAAAACGTAAAAACAAATCTTTTTCAAACCATCAAGAAATGTCAAACACTGAATTCCATCCTGAAACAAGTACAACTCTGCTTTAAATCTCAGTTATGTTTAGGTTATATAAAAATCACACACTGCCAGTAATCGGCTGTACTCACTTGTGTTGAGTACTTGGAAAATTAGAAACACAAAAAGAGTTAGCATTTAACACTATTACATTTCAAAGCTAAACAAATTAATAATCCAAAATAAAACGCCTACAACAGCTTTAGAAAATAAAACTATTGGATAAATGTAGATTATCCAATATTCTAATAACTTCTAAAATTTCTAATAATTCCTAAAAAGTATCCCAAATACATATGATTCAGAAATAATATTACATTTTATATTATCCAACTAATTGTTTCTCTCCATTAAGGATTATCGTTTCTAATAAACATAATTCAGAGTAACTCTGTCATTAAGTTTGTAAAAAACCTTTTTAAATATGGCAGAATAGAATAGTGGGCCAGTGGCGCAATGGATAATTTGTCTGGCTACAGATCAGAAGATTCTAAGTATGGCAGAATATAAACAAACATATGGGCATCAGTAAGACAAACAGACTAAAAACAAATTCATGAATACTGTGCTCTCACTTTAGGCAATGGAGAGGTCCAGGAGACACTACTCGGTTGACACTGGCTCCAGCCATGGTGCTCAGCTGAACTTCAGAGATGTAAAGCGTCACAGACGACGACTGCAGTCGCGTTTTTACAACTTCCAGTGGACATGTCAGAATAGCTCCCACTGTACCTCCACATCTACAAAAAACCGACAAGAACAAAACGCATCTACACTTCATTCGTAAGTAAAACAACTGGGCAACTGGGGTTTTGCCAAGGTACTAAAATTTAAGATAAATTTTGATTTTAGAAGACTAAGAAATTTTTTTAATGTTTCATTCATTTGACTGCATACAAACACCTCCAGTAGCTAAAAAGAACTGAGCTTAATATCTACCTAGTGAGAATAATTAAGCTAAAGGACTCCCAACAGTAGGTGTTGTTACTAAAATTTACTGGTGAGTCACATCACAGCTTTAAATACTGTTCCAAGGGTTTATCTGGTGCTCCTTGTCCAGATGTTACTTGTGGCTCTATTGAAACCTTGACCATCATTTGAGGTATATCCTCTCTCTCAAACTCCTCTCTTATCTTTCAAAACTCAAGAAATGGTCTTCAGAGCAATACGATATAAACTACTGATGGATAATCATACGGCTCCTATTTTAAATATCCAAATACTCAGAAGTGTTTCACCTACAAAAAAATACGGCATTTGAGTCTCAAAATCAGTCTGTTGGACCGACGTGGAAATCTGTGCAAAGTAGAGAGGCTTAGCTCAAAGAATCCAATTTAAATACAAACACTGATCACCAAAACGACAACAGAATGAAAGCTGTAAACAAACGAATTATTTAAACTTTTTAAAGGTATATAAAAATAGGCTGAGTAATTATTCTTTTTAAACGCAAGAGTGGGAAATACTTTTCTCTTAAGGCACTAATATAGCTACCCAGCGGAGCCCTGAGAACCGCTTTCTAATCAGAGGAAAACCACTTGGAAGAGCTCTGACTACAGTGAAAGAGAAAAGCAAGGCTGAGTCAGAGGCAACCCGAACTCCAAAGCGGGCGTTAAAGGAAGAAAAAGAAACGCAGCTCACCACAGAAATACTAAACACTTCTACCTCCACAATCTTAAAAATGTATACATATAAAATATATAATAAAAGAAAAGCAGGCATGGCAGCAATATCACTCCAAATAAAATTTAAGACAAGAAATCATTAAATAAGCAAAAGTAATTCATAGTGATGTTAACAGTACATGCTATCAAAACAATAAAATTGAAACAAACTTTATGCAACTAATAAAAGTGAAAAATACAACAAATTAAAAAGAGAGAACATCCGTATGTAAAACAAAACTTGACTCTTAGCTCATACCATATTTTAAAAATTAGCTCAAAATGGATCATAGACCTTAATGTAAAACATGAAACTATAAAACTTCTAGAAGAAAAACATTTAGAGAACAATCTTTTTGACAGGGTTTGGCACAGATTTCTTAGATGAACCAAAAAGAAAGCATAAATCATAAAAGAAGAAAATTGATAAGCTAGATTTCACCAAAATTAAAGTCTGAAAACGGTTTCTTTGAAAGAAACTTAAGAAAATGAAAAGACAAGCCACAGCCTGAGAGAAAATAACACTTATCTGATAAAGTACTTATATTCAGAAACACAATGCAATAACAAAAACAACTCAAAGACTTGAACAAAAGATATATGGATGCAAATAAGCATGGAAAGATTTTTCAAAATCATTGATCACGGAAATGCAAATTAAAACCACAATGAGCTATCACTGCACATCTATTAATGGCAAAAATTTTAAAAACTGACAATAGCAAGTGCTGATAAAGAGCAAGCGGAAACTCATACGTTGCTGGCAGGAATGCAAAATGGTACAGTCATTTCAGAAAACAGTTTAGAAAAAGAAAACAGTCTGGTGGTTTCTTACAAAGTGAAATGTACAACCACCCTATAACCCTGCAACCCTCTCCTAGGTGTCCGCCCAGGAAAAATCCACAGATACAGTGTAAGTCCACACAAATACCTGTCCATGAATGTTACAGAAGCTTTACCCTAACAGCCCCAAACTGGAAACAATCGAAATGTCCATCAACTGATGCAGGATAAAGAAACTGTGCTACATCCATACAACAGATTACTTATCTGCAATAAACAGCAACAATCTGGATGAATTGCAAAAGCATTATACTAAAATTGACAAAAGCCAGGCACACAGGCTTTCATTTTATGACATTTTCATTTTTATTATATTCTGGAAAAGGCAAAACTAGAAAAACAGAGATGAGATCAATGGTTACCAAGAAGTAGCAGAGGCAGGAGGAATTGACTGCAAAAGCCAAGGAGGAATTCTTGGACTAAGAGCAATGTTCTTTATCCTGACTATAGTAGTGATTACAGTACCCTGTACATCTGCCAAAACTCACTGAAATGTACACTTAAGAAGGGTGAATTTTATTATATATAAATTATGCCTTGATAAATTTGACGGAAAAAACCAAATATGTGAAAACTAGTAGTAAATGCTAGTATGTGAACTACCTGGAGTTGATACAATTATATTAGGTGGAACTTTTAATCACAATAAACTTAATATTTCCCCAAAATTCTACTTACAGTTTTAAATGGAAATTTAAAAAATCTAAGCCCCCAAAAGATCAAAACTATAATTATATTGTCAAAACTCAACACATCAATTAGATAAACAGTAGCGCTATAACAGACTTGAAACAAAATTAACTAGATCCGAGAGAGACATCTATACTCAAACAAGGAACAGATATTATTTTCAAACAGCTACGAAACAGGCTTAAAACCTAACTAGACATAAGGCCTCAAGGAAAATCTTAAACAGAAGCCACAAGTTTATTTATGCTAATCGTCAAGGGCTAAGCGGTAAGACACGCACATCGTCACAGCACACGCTGTAGTAAACACAGTGCAGAACTCAAGAGAGCCTGTGTGGCAGACCACACTATTCACACTGCAGTAGTGATTTATTTACAGTAAATCATACCTGCTCTTAATTTGAATTTGCCTAGTTTTGTTTTCTTAGCTGATTAACGAACTTAATGAACATAAAACCCAAACGAGCCCAAAAATTGTAGTAAACATTCATATTTTTTTTTTGGTTTTATATTTTGTAAAACCTAAAAAAGGAATTCTTGATCTTCACAACCAACATGAATTACTTCTATAATGAAAATAAACAAAAACAAAAAGCAAAGTTAGCCTATAGGCCATGATTCCTACCCAGTCACTTCTGGTTCCACAAGAATAAACACATTACACAAAGAAAACAACTTTCTAAGAAAAAAACAATTATCTATGCCTTACAGACTAACAAGTCTGTAAAGATGATGTGTGATAGAACCCATGTAAAGTATTTTGTGATGTGGCACAGAAAGTACTCAATAAATATTGGCTACTGAAGTTTATCAGTGTCTGTTATTCATAATGACAATTAAAACTTTGCAATAGAACTACTACAAATACTTTATGGCCAGACCACAGACAAGATACATAGAGACATGCACTGCATAACGACGTTTCAGTCAACAACAGACCACATATATGACAGTGGTCCCATAAGATGAGCACCCTACAGCCTAGGTGTGTAGCGGGTATACCATCTAGGTTTGTCTAAGCACACGGTGTGATGTTTGCACAGTGAAGAAATTGCCTAACAACGCACTTCTCAGAATGTATCCCCATCGTTAAGTGACAGATGGCCGTACAATGATTTCTAAAAAAAAAATTCCACAAGTAAAATAGATAATGAGACTCTCAATTGTACAGAGCTGGGGCGTGCTGTAAGTGGATGTACACACAAGCGCTTCGGCTGTCCTGAAGCAGCTTTACATTATAAAACGCAATAGATACGCAGTAGAGGGGTGACACTCTGATATTTTTCATGCTGCTTTTATCTTAAATCATTTTAAAGAAATTATCATGCACATTGAAATCATTAGAGAACAAAACTACTGCTGTCAATAAACATTTAAAATCTATACTTAGGAAACAGGATTAACTACATTCGATTTATCTCCTCTCCTGTCAAAAATCTCACTGTGTAAAGGAATATGTGACAAAAACAGAGCCAGAGGAGAAATTAACAGACACAAGATTTCAAGCACTGAAACAAATGGGAAGGGTAAGTGATTGAGCAAAGAGGAAGAAAGGCTTGCAGAGGGAAACACCAAAGAGAAGCAAACAGTTTTGTCCTGTAGAATCCCTTAGGGTCCTAATGATTAAGGGCACCAGGTGCTCAAGATTGAAGTGAGGCAAAGGGCTGGCTGATATAGAAAAGCTATATAGCAAAGGTAGGATACCCAGGTGGTAACTACAACTCCCCATGCCTCCCCAACACACACAGTGGGTAAAACTATACTCCAGGGTAGAAGCCGAATTCTCTGAAGAACATGAACTCAATCTCCGAGTTTAGGTTTAACAGGCACAATAGAAGCAAAAAGCCCCACACCAAGTTGCACTTAACTGCAATCTTTTAAACTACTGAAGACAAAGATCTCATCAACTTCCAGAAAGAGCAACAGGTCACATACATAGGAAAAGTCCGAAAAGCCATCAGACTTAACGAGAGCAGAAAAGTTCTTATTCTAGAATTCTATACCAAACCAAACTATCAAGTAGATAAAATAAATATACTTGCAGACAGAGAGACAGTCCCAGAAATTTGCTACCTTGTACCCTTTCATACACAGCTACCAAAGGATGTGTTCTACAAATTAAGGGCGTAAACTAAAAAAGAGGAGGGAATAGATTAAATCATTACGCTATACACTTAAAACTAACACAATGCTAAATGTCAATTATATCTCAACAAAATGGGGTTGGGGTCAGGGGGAGGGAACTGAATGTAGGAGCAAAATAACCTAGGAGAGGGAGAAAGCAGTCTTACAATGATAGTGAAATGTCAGTATTAGAAAATAACTAGTCCTGACAGGATGAGGATGACACAGTTTAGAAGGATGAAGACTTCCAGGAAAAAAAGGCTCATAGATGAATGTATATGACCACATGAAAACAAATACTCAAGTACGGTGCTCTAGTAACTACGCCAATGTTTTAAAACTTGGGGCAATTATTAACTCCAGGTGGGAAAAATGAAGTTATTCAAGAAAGAAAAGGTCAACACAATATACAATTTAGCTTTGCTATGAACAATGTTTATATTGTTACAATAAGGTAAGCACTGACTACTGATTTAACAAAAAATTGTGCTATAATTAACTATATATTGAGAGGATGGAAAGGGGGAAACAGGGAGTGGTTTAACTAAATCTTCATCTACCAAAACAAAAAGGATGAAGGAAAATGCCAAAAGAAATAGCTAGGACTTACAGGAAGCTCCCACTAGGAAGGAGACATGGGGAGGGGTGCTGGTGAATACTGATTATCTTTCAGCAGCTTTTTTTTAATCACATGCATGAATTTTTTAATTTTCAAATTAATTTTAATCAAAATTTTAGAAGTATTTTGAAAAAACAGCAGGGTTTTGTTTTGAGGAAGATCAGCCCGGAGCTAACACCTGCTGCCAATCCTCCTCTTTTTGCTGAGGAAGACTGGCCCTGAGCTAACATCTATGCCCATCTTCCTCTACTTTTTACATGTGGGACGCCTGTCACAGCATGGCTTGACGCACGGTGCCATGTCCACACCTGGGATCTGAACCGGTGAACCCCAGGCCGCTTAAGTGGAATGTGCGAACTTAACTGCTGTGCCACTGGGCCGGGCCCCCACGAGGGTTTTTAACTGGAGAATGTAGTTGACCTTTCTGGGATCCACTGGACCCCATGAAAAAAATGACATGTATAGTGTGCAAGTGTCTTTGACTCAGAACTCCAAAATAGCCGTGACGACTCTCTAGAATCTTGACCACTTATCATCATCTCCACCCTGGTCTAGGCCACTATATCTTATTGAGGTTTCTGCAGTAACCTCCTAATTTGTGTCTCCTTGCTTCTACCCTTGCCCCACCTCCTCCAATCAATCTTCAATACAGTGGTTGTATTAAAAACTTAGATCAAGTCACTCCTCTGTTCAAAGCTTTCCAAAGGCTTCTATGTCATTCGCATAAAAGCCAAAGTCCTCACAATGTCCTACAAGATCTCACACAACCTGCTCTTCCCTGGTCCCTCCAACGTCATCTACTACCCACCTCACTCACTCTGCTCCAGCGACACTGGACTCTGCTGTAACTCTAATTATTAGAGTTTAATACACCAAGCACGCCCCTGCTTCAAGACCTTTGTTCTTGCTGTTCCCTCTATCTGCAACAGTCGTGACTCAAACATGGGAATAGGTTACTACCTCACCTCCTTATCTTTGCTCAGTTGCCACTTTTCAGTAACGTTCTCTCTGATCACCACATACAAAATTACACCCACCAACTCTTTATCCACCTTCCTTGCGTTATTCTTCTCTAAAACACATACTGTCACTTAACACGGTAAATATTTTATTATCTTGTGTCCCCTTATGCTGGAACATAAGCATCAGAAAGGCTGCAATTTCTATCCACTACTATATAACCCAAGCACCTTTGATAATGCCTGTGACACAGCAAGCACTCAGGTGTGGAATGAGTGGATTAACACTGTAGTATTTGGTATCTTAAGATTTAAGAGGTAGCAGACAGTGTATTATCTGGTCCAACTTCCTTATTTTGTACGTGAGGAAACAAAAGTTCTGCAAGGGAAAACTGTGTGCTCCAGGTTGACAGCCAGTTACTTAACGAACAGACCATATCTCCTGATTCTTAGTCCAACTCTTTCCCTCCTTTTCATCAGTGGCTTTTAAATGTTTGACTTCAACCCACTATAAATATTTTACATCAAGATGCAGTATGCCCACATGCAAAACATTTCACAGAACAATATTTACCCTTATTAGACGCAACACACTGCTGATTTTCTATTCTACTCTTTCGTTAAATGTTCTCAAACTTAGCATCTAAAATGCAACTACTGGTCTTCCCTTAGCCCAACCCGGTGCCATGTGCGAACCGCCTATCTCAGTTAACAGCAATTCCATCCCGCCAGGTTCCCAAACTAAAAATCCTGGAGTTATTCCTGACTCTTCTTCACACTCTACATCCAATACATCACAACCTGCTGTGAACTACTGTTACCTCCACTACTTCCAACCTGCTCTGAACGATCACTCTCTCATTTTGATTACTGCAATAGCTGAATCATCTCCCTACTTCTGCCCTTGCCCCATGTATAGTCTATTCTAATCATGGTGACCAGAGTTAGCCTTTAAAACTCCTGCAATGACTCCTCCCATTTCAGAAAAAGCCAAAGTCCTTTCACGGCCGAACAAGGCTCGACTACTGTGGCTATGCTTGCCTCATTCCTGTGCTACCCTCGGCTCTTTTCACCACATGCGCCTTCGGAACTCTCCCCCTCCAGGTCTCTGCTCAAACGTCACCTTCTCAATCAAACTCATCACCACCTTCTATTTAGAACTACAGTGCACTGCCACTATTTCCCTTTATCCTGCTCCACTCTTTCTCCATAGCACTGAACATCTTCTAATTAATGATATAATTTACTTTAGTATGACAATTCAATCCCCTTTTCCCAGATAATTGTGTATATTCTTCGATACTACATTAACACTGGAGAAGCGGTAAGTTTTTAAAGTCTAGTTGTAATATGGAGTCTGAATTACACCAATAAACTTTTCATATTGTTACATTAAAACCCACAGGTCTGGGGCTGGCTGGTGGTGCAGCGGTTAAGTTTGCACCCTCTTCCCCAGTGGCCCAGGGTTTGGCGGTTCAGATCCCGGGCATGGACCTACCTGCTGCTGGTCAAGCCATGCTGTGGCAGGCGTCCCACATATAAAGTAGAGGAAGATGGGCAGGGCCAGTCTTCCTCAGCAAAAAGAGGAGGACTGGTGGCGGATGTTAGCTCAGGGCTAATCTTCCTCTTACACACAAAAATCCACTGGTCTATCTTACATTCTGAATCTTTTACTCATGCATGACTCCATAACATCACGCGTTGCTCATCTGAAAAATACTGGATCACTGGGTTATACAAGTCTTCCTAATGTTGATACATTTTAAAGAAATTCCTGTCGATCCAAGATTTCAAAAATCCTAGTTTTTGCTTGAAAACCCGAATTTTATCACGGCAGCAAACGCTATCAGTGGTTTTCCTTGAACCAACAGTCTCACTTTATTCATTTTTTGAGGAAAAGTCTGCCAAATATTCAAGTCTGAAACGTCTGTCTATTAATCATTCTTTCAAGAAGGGTTCTCATGAAAAAACAGGCTGGTTCAGCTTGAGACTGAAACAACTGCAGAAGCACTTTGGTATGCAGAAGTACATTATGCTATTTCCCGTACTGTCACACAGAATATGAAGTAAAGATGTGTACTCAAGGGTCAAGATTTAATAAAATTACTAATTTTTACTTCCTCAAGAACATTTTTATTTATTTATTTTTTGTTTGTTTGTTTGAGGAAGATTAGCCCTGGGCTAACATCTGGTGCCAATCCTCCACGTTTTGCTGAGGAAGACTGGACCTGAGCTAACATCCATGCCCATCTTCCTCTGCTTTATATGTGGGACGCCTGGCACAGCATGGCTTGACAAACGGTGCCATGTCCCCACCTGGGATCCGAACCGGCAAACCCCGGGCTGCCGAGAAGCGGAATGTGTGCAATTAACCACTGAGCCACTGGGCTGGCCCCTCAAGAACATTTTTAAATTGCAAGTGCCAGTGACTACTAACTAGTACAGTCTGGTGACGTCGCCTTGATGTATGCTAAAACATCAGCAGTTTTACCCATCACTGCTTTTGCACCATTAGTACCAATGTCAACACGGTGAAAAGGTACATAATGTCTTCGTATTTTTATGAAAATCGCTTTAACCGCTACCATCACTGAAAGGGTCTTGGTAACTTCCAAGGGTCCCTGACCCACACTGCTGTACTACACTAATCCAGTTACACGAAAATAGTTTCTTTGAGAATATTCTACATTATGATAAGAAACTTCCTTTAGTCTTCCTTGTGTATTAGTAAGAATGAAAGAACACATTTTTACAAGGAAAAAAAGAAGGAAAAGAAAAGGCGGTGAAAATTATAGAAATAAGCCTAATAAAAAATACAGAGTAAAGTAGAAATAAACCACATTAATTATACTATTAAGTATTCTACTTCTACCCTGGTCTTATGAGGAAACAGGTGAAGTTATTTAACAAATATCATTACAATAAAATGTCTGCAGAATCAACACATCTGACACCCAAATGGGAGTTTCTTACTGAATAAATGAATAAATAGTTTAGGAAATGAATGAACTAATTAATTCCAGGATATCAAAATAAAGTTTCTTATATAATCTGAGATACTACTAGCTATACTATTAAGCTCTTACTGTCATAGGAGCCACACAGAAAAAAATTCATCCACTTGAAGGTTGAAGGTTTATTCCTCCCATTTAAGCCAATCTCTCTCTCAAATAGAAGAGAAAAAGCAAAGTGCCTCTTGGCGGGCATATGCAGCTAACACAAAACTAGACAACGTATAGTTCTATTAAAGAATTTAAAACTGTATTTCACATCGCTTATATCTTCATATACACACCTGTAGTGTTATCAAAAGTACAACTAAAATTAAATCTTCTTTAGATCCTTTTTACAGGCTGCCATGAGTGGCCTCCATAACTCAATTAACCTAACCAACAACCTTACAAACTCTGAATATTAACTGTGGCAAAAACACAACGGGATCAAAGGATGTCTTAAAGACGGCACAAGTTATGCATGTGAATATGTCACCCAGAACCAAGGTCCAGCAGCTGTATTATCAAAATGTTCCTGATTTAATAATACATCTACTACGCTATTAGAAATCTCTCTGAGATCCTGATAAACACAAACTTGACAATTATAATCATTAGGAAAAAAACCCCAAAAGCTCCATATTCAGCTAATTTTTTGCCTCAGATTAAATGCCACTGTGAAAGGTTACTCGGTTCTTTCAAAGTACATTGAGTTTTCATAACTTCCTCCAAATAATACCTGTGTGGCATAGCTCAGGCACAACAGCTAATAAAAGCATGTCGCTCCTTTTCTCTACCTAATTCATTAAAGTAAAACATAAATTTCCTAACTTCCAATTTACATAATTCTATCAGGATAAAAAATAATGGAATCTAGTTTTCTATGAAGAATGTCCTAAAAATGATTGCCTAAACAACTTTGAGACACAAAAAATTAGACATCTTCAATTTAGAACAATGTTACCAACATAGCCCACTTTCCATTTCCAAAATGCTCAGTACAGAGACTTCCAGAATATTCTACAGAACTGATTTTATATAATAAAGAGCTGGAAGAATCTGTAGAGATTATTTACCTCTCATTAAACATGTAAGAAAAACTGCCTGACCTTGGGTCAGTCAATTTTTTACACCCCAGTATTTTTCCATATTTTGAAGGGGTTGAATCAGATGATCTTTATCACCTTTCCTAGTGCTAATGTTTCTCTAAAAAAGATAAACGAGGTTTTATTGAAGTGACTTATGCAACCTCATATAAATGTAAAATCAAGACAAGATGCAAAGGAAGGAAATTTACAAGGGTTGAACAGCTATCTTGCGCCAAGCTCTACCTCCTAGCACCTCACTTAATACCCTAAACAACCTTCACGGGCTAGGTCCTTTTTTGGGGGGGGTGGGGGAGGCCGGCATTTCTAAATCTATTTGTGTTTAGATGCTGCAAAAACTCTCCATTCTTGTTCTTAAAGAAAAAGCTAACCAGAAGGGCCTTTACAACAAAGTGAAAGATGATCCTAATCCTAACTGGGAAATTAGTGCAATCAAGGGAACATTTTAAATAAATCTGCCCTACTTTTAACAAAACTTGATACCATGTATGAATCTTGAATGCAGAGTAACAGAAATGTTAGGACCTAGGGGTCGGCCCATGGCCGAGCGGTTAAGTTCCCACGCTCCGCTTTTGGGGGCCGAGGGTTTGGATCCTGGG
The DNA here is from genome assembly GCF_037783145.1 of Equus przewalskii. NCBI lineage: Eukaryota > Metazoa > Chordata > Mammalia > Perissodactyla > Equidae > Equus > Equus przewalskii. The sequence continues at coordinate 76,829,979 of NC_091845.1, read as the reverse complement.
TGCGGCCATGGCACCGCTCATCAGGCCATGTTGAGGCAGCGTCCCATGTGCCACAACTAGAAGGACCACAACTAAAATACACAACTATATACTGGGGGGATTTGGAGAGAAAAAACGGGCGGGGGGGGGGGAAGATTGGCAACAGTTGTTAGCTCAGGTGCCAATCTTTAAAAGAAAAAACAAACGTTAGGGCCTTAGAGATCACAGAGTACAACTTCCTCACTTTACAGACGACACAATTAAAATCAAAAGGTTTGTTCATTTTACACTAATCGAAACAGTGGCCAAAAGTAGATGTGTGGTTTCCTAACTTTCAGGCGTTACCTAACGATAAAATTACACGAGGGAATACAATTATTTGCATAACAGGACATCTTTACACGAATATCTATATGGGTAATGGTTTTTTAAAAATGAGTTAATTCGCCAAGATTATTGGTAAACGAACCAGAAATACTGAAAGCAAATTTTGCCTAAACTGAGTCTCACAGATTAGAAGAAAAATATTGCTTTTAGACCAGAACAGCGGCTGCCCATAACTGGCGTACAGTAAATGCTGAATGAATGCGCCAAACCAAGGCAAGTACTGCCATCGTTGGCAATAGAGTCCATATATCCAACTCAAACCAAGACATTATGAATAGACCGCGTATCTATCACTTTGAAATTCTTAAAGTGGTTCATTTAAAAAACAAACTGTACGGCTTACGGGATGTGACTTTATATGGTCATATAGGCAGAAAACAGCTTCAGCACAATTCATCGTAGCCATTTTTGATAACACTCTTTATATCCCAGATATAAGAAATAACTCAAAATTGCAATGGTTCTCCAAATAACTCAGAAGGAACAAGTTTAAAATGGTCTGAGCCCAAACGGGCTCAACAAAATATCTGTGGCACTCAGGTTGGCAACCAGCGAACGAGGACATTAGGCTTAGTCCTAACCTCGTACAAAGAGTAACTATTTCCAGAGCATTTGACCTCTCCCTACCCCCGACCTTCTCCTTTGAGAAGCAGCGGGTAAGAGGACTGGTTTTCAGGAAGAGAGTCTGAATCCGAAGGCACTGCTGCTTTGCACCACGTCTCCCAAGCTGGAAGGGTTGGGGCAGGAAACCTTCCGAGAGCTCGCCGGGCCCCCAATGACCGCGGGCGAGAGACCCCCGAACCCTCCCCGCCGGTGCCGGAAGGCCCACCGAGCCGAGCGGGACCCGGAAACCGGCCGCCCGCGGTGCGACGGGGCGGGAGCGACGTGCGGAGACCCCGGGCCCGCGCGGCCAGCAGGGGAGGCGGCGGCACGGCGCCCATTTTGTCCTCGGCCTCCGCGCTTCCCGCCCCGTGTCCCGGCCGAGGACCGGCGCGAGGCCCACAGCCACGCTCCGCACGCGGCCCGCGGCCCCCACCCCGCCAGGCCGAGGCGCGCGGCCCGGGCCCGCAGAGCCCCGGGGCCGCGCCGACCCCAGCCGGCCCGCCGCTCCCCAGGCCCGCGGGGCCGGCCCGAAGCCTCCCGCCCCGCCCCGGCTTCCTCCTCCCGATCCTCCTCGCCTGGCCTCAGCCCCGCCGCCTCCCCCGCGAGCCGAGGCCCTCCCCCTCCCGGCGCCCCGGGCGGAGCCGCCTCACCCCGCCGCCCGCCCGCCCGAGCTCCGGCTCCGGCCTCCGCCTCCGCACGCGCCGCCCGGAGCGTACCCCCCGGCAAACAGATGCACCAGCGTGTCCCTCTGGCTCATTCTCTCTCCCGCATGTCCTCCGGGCGCTGAGGCGGGACGCGGATCCGGCCGCCCGCGACGGCCGGCGGCTTCGGTCCCCGACGGGGGCCGCACAGCGCCCCAGGGACGGCGAGGGGAGCGGCGGACACGCGGCTGCAGACGCCACCGGCGCGGCCCTCCCCGCGGCGCTGCAGCCGCGCCGCCTGCCGCCCTCGCTCGGCGCTGTGACCGCAGCGGGAGCGGCGCGGCGGCGGAGGGAGGCGGCGCGGGGGCAGGAATATTCCGGTGACCCCCGACATAAACAGAGGCTCCCATTGGTCCGCGCGGCGTGACGTCACGAGGCTCGCATGCCTCTTTCACGTGATCGCTAAGGGGTTTCTCAATGAAAGGGGCTGGCGAGGCGCGGCCCGAGCGCGTGCCCGGACGGTAGTAGGTCGCCGTGCCCTCGCACCTCGCCCGCGCGCCGGCCCGGCTGCCTCGGCCTGCAGGGTCCCGCGGGCGCCCGCCCGGAGCGCGCGTGCCCGGCCCCGACCACGTGAGAAACCGCCTGGATTCCGGGTACGCGAGCAAGGGGGCGCGAGCGTGCCCAGTCTCCCATGTACTTTTCTTAAAAAAAGACTATTCTTTTAGAGCAGTGTTAGGTTTACAACAAAATTGGGAGGGAGGTACAGAGATTTCCCATTTACCCCGTTGGATTCACTTTTTAAAAATTGAGTTTATGACCCAGCATTTCCGCTTCCTGCTATCTACCTCAGAGGAACGCTGGATGCTTGAAAAGCCTTGCGCAGCATGCTCGTACAGCATCGCCAACAACAGTGCAATGTTTACAAACAGTGCTTGTAATAGCGGAAAATAGGATCAGTCGGAGAATGGAGAAATAAATCATAGAACACTCCTACTGTGGAATGTTATGCAAATACGACAAGGGGTGGGGTGGGGCCACGTGGAAGAAAATCTCCGAGGTGTAGTCACTAAAACAGGAAAATAAAGTTAAAACACTAAGGTGTATTTTAGAAAGAATAAAGAAAACTAGCATTTACTCGTTCTTCTAACCAGCAAATGTTTCTCATATGTATACATAAGAAGGAAATAATATTTCTCCAGAACATGGTGATTAAATATTTTAAACTTTTGTTAATTAGTAATTTATTTCTAAGGTGCAGAAAAGTACAGAAAATAATACAACACATATTCTTTACTCATCACCCACATTGAACACATGTTCATATTTCCCACCTCTTTGGTAACTTCCATTCCACCTGCAAGGCCCTCCAGGGCCTACTCTTCTTTCCTTCCAGGGCCACTTCCTTCATGAAGTCCTCCCTAATTGCCTCAGCTCTCTATGCTCTTTACCTACTCCTAAATTCCTAGAAAATGTACAGACTGCACGCGACTGGCGGGTGTTCCTCCACTCCACAGTAAACACTCCTCTGTAATATGGCCATCAGAGTCCCCAGCTCGCAAGGTGGTTGTGAGGACTAAATGCGTTAAATATGCAAAGCACGCACAGCAGTGCTCCATAGGTGCTACCTCTAATGATAAGTAGTATTTTACTGCCTGTATTCTTAATAACAAAAATGGCAACTGATGTGTCTTGAGCACGTACTAATGTGCCAGGCTCTAATCTAAGTGCTTTCCAGCATTCTCTTGTTAAACCCTGGCAACCACCTATGAGGTAAGGGATGTTATCCCAATTTTTCATGAGGAGCCCGAGGTGTAGAATAATTAAATGACTTGCCCAAGATCATCCAGTTTATCCAGAAGGAGCTTGGAAGTGAATCCAGCAGAATCCATCTGATTCCAGAGCTTCACTTGGTGAAATAGTGGCTGCCCATTAGAGAGGGAAAATTTGGAAAAAAAACCCAGAAATGGAGAAATAAAAGTTGGCACCCGTACATACTTCCCCAAAACTGTTGCATTAACATTTATGGGGGAATTCTTTCTTTTTTAAAGCAGTTTTATTGAGGTATCATTCACATGCCGTAAAACTCACCTATTTAAAGTGTACAATTTAGTGGTTTTTAGTATATCCTCATGATTGTAAAATTATCAGTACTTCCTAATTCTGGAACATTTTCCTCACATGAAAAGAAACCCCACACTTGTTAGCACTTCCGTTATTCTCTTCCCCTATCCTTTGGCAACCACATCTACTTTCTCTCTCTCTGTATTTGCCTAATCTGGACTTTTCATATATGTAGAATCACGCAATATTTGGCCTTTTGCATCTGGTTTCTTTCACTAAGCATAATGTTTTCAAGGTTCATTCATGTTGTGGCATGTCTCAGTACTTCATTCCCTTATGTGACTGAATAATACGCCATTGTGTGAATAGGCCACATTTTGTCTATCCATTCTCAATTGGTGGACATTTGGATTGTTTCCATTTTTGGCTATCACGAATAATGCTGCCACGAACATTTGTGTACAAGTTTTAGCATGAACATGTTTTCAGTTCTCTTGGGAGTTTACCTGGAAGTGGAATTGCTAGGTCGGATGGCGACTCTGTTTAACCCTTTGAGTAGCTGCCAGACTGTTTTCCGAAGTGACTGCACCATTTTAGAGGTATTTCTTTAAGACAGTAGCTGTAGCTCCTTGTTTTTGACATAGTGAATGCTGTAGTAATTACATTTAATAAAGCTTCTAAAACTGGTTAGGAGGGAGCCACAGTTCTGTGCAGTAACAGGTACTCCCATGATGAAAAATAACAGCTCATAATCCGACTGTTTCCTTTTGCACCTCCTTCAGATGCCATCATGAAGGAGACTCTGCTCCTGGCACGTGCTGGCTGGTATGTCAGGGAGGCTGCCCATGTGGGTGTGGTTGCTGAGGTCATCATTTCTTGCAGTGAATTCCAGGGCTGAGCTGGCTGTCATGCTTGTTGAGGTTCCCCAGAACAATCATCTGCCTGCTCTTTTATAACCTTCCTTCCTCTTTCTAGGTGACTAGAGCACGTCTGTAAGTGATTCCTTCAAGATCAGCACAAAGACGAGGTTTCTTGAGCCCCTGCCCCTTGCACAAACAAGCTTCAGGTGCTTTTCCAGAATGACTTTAGGGCAGTGTAGGTGGGGCGAAGCCCATGCTCTGGTGGCAGGCACACCTTCACCTCCTCCAGCTCCCTGTTTCTGCAAGGGGTCTGCTGGGAGCTGGAGCTTTTACTGAAAGAGAACCTGATGGGGAATGGGCGGCTGCAGCTGAATGCTTGCCTCACAACAAACAAATAAGCTCCTGTGAAGTAGAGGGGACTGCTACTCTATTTCCTGTTTGGTACTGACCTTGAACTTTAATTGCTAATGGGCTGAAGAAAGTTCTTAACAGCTATTTGTAGAGTAGAACATAGATGGACTGCTGATGCCATTTTTTCTCCCACTTAACTTCTCTTGGTCCGGTAGGTACAGAAAACTCATATGTGTTTCAAGCCTTGGATTGGCAACATTAGTTTTAAATGTTAGGTAGGATTTTGTTTTTGAATTTTTGTGTCTCCTTAGCTATTTTAGTGGGAGGTTGAGAGAGATTGTTGTATGTTCTCTTAGCTGGATGCCATTTTATTTAATTTTTTTCCTTATTTGCTTTTAGTAAAAAGTAATACATTCAAACAATACAGAAGTGCACGAGGTAGAAGTTAAAATCCTCTCCTCAACCTCCCTTTGTAAATCCCACTCCTCAGAGGACATGGTCGGTGAGAGCTGGGTGCCTGTCCTTCTGGGTACTCTCTGCCGTGATGGCAAGTGTCTCAAAGAGCCTCAGAGTTGTACAGCACTCAGTGTGCGCTGGGCATTGTTGCAAGCACTGTACAGGTATTTAAGTTAATCCTCTCCAGAACCGAATGAGGTACATTTCACAGATGAGGGACCTAGATACAGAGAGGTTAGAGGATTGGTCGCGGAGCCTCAACTAGCAAGTAGCCAACTTGGGACGGAAAGCTAGGGAGTCTAGCTCCAGAGTCTGTACTCGCATCCTTTATTCTACACCATCTCAATTGTTTTCTGGTTGCTTGGGAATATTAGCTATGTTTCCTACCCCCTCAAAAGGACTTTTTCCCCCTAAAGATTGGCCCTGAGCTAACATCAGTTGCCAATCTTCTTCTTTCTTCTTCTTCTTCTTCTCCCCAAAGCCCCCCAGTACATAGTTGTATATTCTAGTTGTAGGTCCTTCTGGTTGTGCTATGTGGAACACCACCTCAGCGTGGCTTGATGAGTGGTGCCATGTCCACGCCCAGGATCCAAACTGGCGAAACCCTGGGCTGCCAAAGTGGAGCGCGCAAACTTAAACACTTGGCCACAGGCCAGCCGCCCCAAAGGACTTTTGAACTTAAGCAGATGTGGTGCCCAGAGGACAAAATGTGTGCTTACATCTGGACTCCAGATGGAGTCATGAGAGCGGGTGCTCCTGAATGCAGGTTTGATGTCCCATTGAGCCACCACTCCCATCAGCCACCCTATGTAACATGTCTATTCAGTGATGGCTAAAGGTTCTTCTTAGATACACAGGTGATAAGCAGAGCTAGCACTGGAGATAGGTCAGGAGCTTGTAGAAATGGATTTTCCTCAGAATGAATCAACAGTTTGCTTGTAAGAAACAGTATCCTTCAGGGACCAATTCAGGAGCGTGTCCCAGGAGGCTTGAAAGAAAAACCCAACAACCTACTTTTCCTACTCTCCGAGACAGGAGTATTAGAAGTGTGGGGAGAATTTGCAAAGAAATGCATAGATTTTGTTGAGATAAGGGTGTAGTGCACTTTTTAATTTTGTCTGGACAGTGCCTGGGACGTCAACAGTTTGCGGTAAGACAGGAGTAGTACCCTGCCTCCCACTTAAGAACTCATCTAAGGGACTGTCCCTGCTTTGAGACCCAGCTTGCCTGTTGCATTTGGATCTTGCTTTTAACATTAATTCTTTGTGTTTATTACAAAGTAATAAAGGCACACAGCCCAATTCAAAATATGGGCAAAAGACTTGAATAGCTGTTTCCCCCAAAAAGATACACAAATGGCCAATAAATAAGCACATGAAAAGATGCTCAACATCACTAGTCATTAGGGAAATGCAAATCAAGATCACAATGAGATACTACTTCACCCCCGTTAGGATGACTATTACAAAAACAAAACCAAACAGACAAACAAAAACAGGAAATACCAAGTGTCGGCAAGGATGTGGAGAAATTGGAACCCTTGTGCGATGCTGGTGGGAATGTAAAATGGTGCATCTGCTGTGAAAAATGGTATGGGAGTTTCTCAAAAACTTAAATATGGAATCACTATGTGACCCAGCATTTCCGCCTCTAGGTACATACCCAAAAGAATTGAAAGCAGATATATGATCACGCGATGTTCATACCAGCACTATTCGCAATAGCCAGAAGGTGGAAACAGCCCAAGTGTCCATCCTCAGATGAATGGATAAACGAAATATGGTGTATGCTTACAATGGAATATTTATTCAGCCTTATAGAGGAGGGAAATTCTGACACATGCTACAACATGGATGAACCTTGAGAACATTATGATGAGTGAAATAGGCCAGTCCCCAAAGGACAATTTGTCTAATTCCACCTACATGAGACACCTAGAATAGTCAAATTCATAGAGAAAGAAAGTAAAATAGTGGTTACGAGGGGCTGGGGGAAGTGGGGATTGGAGAGTTAGTGTTGAGTGGGTGTGAAGTCTTGGTCTGAGATGACGGGAAAGTTGTGCAATGGGATAGTGCTGATGTTGCACAATAATGGGAATGTACTTGGTGCCACTGAGTTGTACACTCATGTCGACGAAAATAATCCATAATGAATCTCTAAGTCAAATTGGATGAGTTTACTTATAAGCAAGATCTGAGGACTAGCTTAGCCTGGGGCCTTCCTTCTCCAAGGAAGGAAGGGGACCAAAGAAGGGAGGTGTACAGAGTGGTTATATCCCATCTTGGAACAAAGAGCATCCATCATAGAAGATAGGAATGTCCCTTTTACAACAGTCAAGAGGTTGCCTGGCCAGCACAGCACAACTATTCACACAGCAGGTAGCAGGCTGCCGTCTTGGTGGACACAGCAGGGTGGATGCAGCAATCAATTCCTAGCCTTAAGGAAATGCCAGTGTCGGGGAGGTTGCATCCTTATCTTAAGGCCATTTGTTCTTGTCTTTGGGGCACAGCAAATGCTTAAGGCAGATATACAATGCATGCTCAACGGCCACGGCCACGTCAGGCCCTTTTGGAAAAACAAGTTCAAGCCGAATTAGGTTTGCACCAAATGGCTTCCTCAAATACTCCAATATATCCATTGCTTGCCATTTGCTTAGCACTCAGAAATGGTTAAAATGGTAAATTTTATGTTATGGATATTTTGCCACAGTAAAAAAAATAATACAAGCAATGCACATAGTTATAAAAATGTAAACATATAGTTTGTTAGAAAAGTTATAATGAAAAACATCAGACTCCCTTCCCCGTTCCTCTCTGTCTCCTCATTTTGCTCCTGGAGGTAACCGCTTTCAACTTTTTCTTTAGTTCCGTTTCTCAATAGTAGCAGATCATGCTGTTTTTCTTTTTTTTTCTTTCTTAAGATTGGCCTTGAGCTAACAACATCTGTTACCAATCTTTTTTTTTCTTCTTCTCCCCAAAGTCCCCCACTACGTAGTTGTATATTCTAGTCGTAGGTCCCTCCAGTTTTACTATGTGGGATGCCGCCTCAGCATGGCTTGATGAGTGGTGCTAGGTCCAAGCCCAGGATCTGGACCTGCAAAACCCCTGAAGCAGAGTGCACAAACTTAACCACTTGGCCCTGGTGCTGGCCCCCATGCTGTTTCTCTTGACTTATTAGTTTCAGACATTATCTGTTACACTTCGGGTTATAATCAATGCCTAAGTATGAGAAAAAGAGCAATTATCAAAATAACCGTGGCTAGGATGTAAGAACCTCAGTTGACTGTGGACACCTCTCTTGTGACTTCTTTCTCCTGAAAAGTAACTTTAAATCAGTCAAGGGTTCGTAAGAATAAGAGGCAGGTAGTGAGGAGAAGTCAGTGTCTGGAATACGGAACCAGCTGAGGTTAGGATGATCTTGGCTATGATGTTCTTCCAGGGTGTGCTTCCCATTTCCCATGGCATTCTGGTAGATGGGACGTGGCAAGTCTGAGGGTTCTCCTGGGGACAACTTGACTGGAGTGTGGTGGATCCATGGCTTAATTCCTCTCGGCTTTATTGAGGAGTAGGCTGCCAGCAGCACTTCCTAGGGCCCAGCCCAGTGAGGGTGGAGTTGGTCCTCTGGATGCTTGTTTCTCCAGGACTTTAATGAGACCCAGTCTCCAGGACACAGGCGATGTGGAGGAACATCTGAGGGATACATTACCCTAGAGGCAAACTTAGGTATAGCAGTTAGAGTAGCTCCCAAAGACTGTACAGACCTGACAGTGTCTAGTTCTTCCCTCTCAGTTCCCTCTGGATCCCCCAAGCCATATTTAAAATATGAGAAGGGTCTCCCATGTAACATTTCATAGGGCTCAATTGGAGCTTGCTTCTAGGGCCTACCCCCACCTGGAGCAGGGCAACTGGCAGGGCCTTGGCCCAAGTTAAACTAGTCTCTTGGCAAATTTTAGCTACAGTCATTTTAAGGGTGTGATTCATCTTTTCTGTTTTGCTAGTAGACTGAGGCTGCCAAGAAGCGTGTGGTTTCCAGCGAATATTCAGGGCACAGATACCTCCTGTGTAATCCTTGCTATGAATACCCCTCCATTGTCACTCTGAATAGACATAGGTAATCCAAACCTAGCAATCATTTCTTTTAATAGGGCTTTAACCACCTCAGAGGCCTTTTCAGGCCGACAGGGAAATGCTTCTACCCAGTCAGTAAGCATGTCCACGAATACCAGTAAATACCTGAGATTCCTGGTGGCTCTTGGCCTCACTGTGAAGTCAGTCTGCCAATCTTCCTCGGCTCTGGTGCCTCTGGATTGGACTCCTTTTAGCATTGGTGGGGGTCCCGTGTTTGGGTTTGTTGGGGCACATGTCATACATTTCTGAATTACTTTTTGAATGGTCCTTTGCATATTCGGTCCTATGATGAATTTCTGAATCCATTGGAGGGTGGTGTCCCTCTCAAAGTGGGTGCTCTGATGTATGTGACTATTACATCTTCCATAAGATGTTCAGGGACAAGGACTATTCCTTGCCTGTTATGATTCCACCCTTTTTTGGTGTACCTGTAGTCGGCGTCCTGAGAATAGGCAGAATCCCAGTTGAATTCCATTCGTTGGCCCTTTCTCAGTCTTCAGGAGAGTATTTTGGGTGGCATTTTGTCAAATCTACTTCAGGAATCAGGGCCGTTTTTGTTCTGGTCACTAGTTTCGCAGCCTGATCTGCCTGATTATTCCAATTTCTGTTGTCCCGGACACTGGCTCCTGCTTTTTGTTCCAAGACAGCTTCTAGTAAGTCTAAAATTTATTTAGCATGTTTAATCTTCTTTTTCCCTGCAGTTAATAATCCTCTTTCTTTCCAGATGGCTCCATGGTCATGGACCACCAAGAAGGCATGCTTGAAATCAGTAAAAATGGTCACTCTCTTTCCTTACCTAGATGAAGGACTCTCATCAGAGCTATACGTTCTGCTTTTTGCATGGAGGTCCTTGGAGGAACGGCAGCTGCTTCCAGAGTCTTTTGATGGGTTACCACCGCATCTCCAGCTCGGCATTGTCCTTGCTCCGTGAAGCTGCTCCCATCTGTGAACATCTCAAGGTCTGGGTTTTCCAATGGCAGGTCTGTCAGATCAGGATGGCTGGAATAAACTGGTTCAATGGTCTGAATACAATCATGTACAGGTTCTTCAGTACTAGCTGGAGGTGGAGTGGCTGGATTGAAGGTCAAGACTGCTTTCAGAGCGATGTTAGGATTGTCGAGCAGTATGGCTCAATACTTGCCTAGCCCCCCAGAGGTGAGCCAGTAACCTCCCTTTTGTTCCAAAAGAGGAGGTACACAGTGAGGAGTGTGGGCAGTGGTGGGCTGACCCAAAGTAAACTTTTCTGCCTCCTGTAACAAGTCACAGGTGGTTGTTACTGATCTTGGGCAGATGGTCCATCCTTCAGTTGTTATATCCAACTGTTTGAAGAAATAGGCAACAAGTTTTCTCATGTTTCCCAGATTCTGGGTCAGTACTCTGAGGTTAACTCCTTGCCTCTCATGAACAAATGGGTCAAATGACTTTCTAATGTCTGGGAGGCCTAGAGCAGGGGCGGTAAGCAGCTTCTCTCTCATGGTTTGGAAGGCTTTATGGCATTCTCCAGTCCAGTTAAGGGGTTCATTGTCTCCACCCTTGAGAAGGATGTCCAAAAGTTAGGGATCTGGATACGGCAGAATCCTGTCATGCCCAGGAATCCTCGCAATAGTCTCCTAGTAGTGAGTACTGGGATTTTTATGGGGTAGGGGGCAGGATGGTCTGAGATGTGGGGACAGATGATTGGAAGTAAGGAGAAGTGACGTAATTGATGATCTGTGCAAGCGTGGTCTAACTTCATGGCTCCTTATAGGATGTGTGTTCACAAAATGGTGGTGTTAGCATGATCGGAGGGTGGAATTTTTAGTTCCCTGACATCAGAAATTCACCTATGAGACACCTGCACAGGCCTAGTTGGTGGATTGCTGGTCTTGACCAGCTTGAACTGGACAGGGGTCAACTCTTAGTTCCTGAGAAACCACTCCAGCATCCGTTATCATAGTGACCCAAGCCTCAGGGATGTCGTCTATGAGGATCCTAGTGGGAGTCAGATAACATATTGCCTAAGCAGCACAGCTAACAGTGGGTGGGCAAACAACTAAAGACTACAATTAATAATTGCCCAAAAAAACTTAGTTACTAGTCACCTAATCATTAATGGCTAACTGTCCACTGGTTTCGCTTAGAATGTTCTTTAGTGGTTTTACACATGCTGGTTTGGGTTTTTCAGCCCCTGAAGCCAAAAAGTGTAGTTGATATTTTCTCTTCCCCATGGTACCTGACAAGAAGTCAACATCGGGTCAGTACCCAGGGCCAAGGGCAAAAACTGATGGAACTGCAGAGGACAAATAGACAACTCCACAATTATAGTCAGAGATTTCAATACCCCCTCTAGGTAATTGATAGAACAAGAAGACAGACAAACAGCAAGGAAATACTAGCTCTGAACAATACTATCAACCAGCTTGTCCTAATTGACATTTATAGAAAACTTCTCTCAATAGCAGAATACACATTCTTTTCAAGTGCACAGGGAACATTGGCCAGATAGACCATATTCTGGGCCAACAGAATGTGCCTGGAAAAGTTTAAGAGGACTCAAGTCATACAAATTATGTCCTCTGACCATATGGAATTAAATTAGGAGCTGTGATGTTAGCTGAACTATAGGCTTGTTTCAGGCTTGAGGGCATTCACTGCTCATGTCATTTGATTCCTATAAATTAAGTGGGTGCGTGATTCCACTCTTTGATGGGCAAAAAGAGAATGTGTAAACAGAATGTGGTGAGTCGCTAGATGTGTGTAGGTAATAGGAGGTGATTAAACAAGTGATAAGGTGGTAAAATTGTGGCTGTGTGTGTGAAATAGTGCACCATCCATTCGAGTCCAAGAAATGAAACGTTTATTACAGTTATGCAACTAACTTTTATCAGTTAGGGATCTGACACATTCGTGGATGCTTTCACATGTGTTATCTCGTTCTGTTCTCACAACACACCTGTGAGGTTGGATTTATTTAGTTTTTCCTACTTATAAGAGAGGGGGAGGCAGAGAGAGAGAGATAGAAAAGAGAGGAAGAAGAGGAGGAAGAAGGAGAGAGAGAGAGAGAAAGTGAGAGAAAGAGAGAGAAGAAAGTTCAGCTACCTTAGCTGGGCACTCCATGATGAAGTCCCTCTCCCTCCCACTCTCCCACCTCTTCCCTCAAGCCCAGGTCCCTCGAGGCCAGCTGACTGCTGGTGTGGCCCACACTCACAGGTCGTTTCACTCCTCTGGGATTTCAGACGTGTCCGAACACCTCCCTCCCGGCTTTGTGCTTCCACAGCATGCCCTGTGCACTCCTCAGGCCCGTGCTCTCCCTGAGCGCCAGGATTCCTGGCACTCAACCGGCACCACGCTTCCCCAGGTTGGCAGCCTCTTTGGACCTTGAATAAATATTTTCCGTGTACCTGCCCTGTGTCAAGTACTGTCCTAGCAGCGCTATCAGACAAAGTGCCAGCTCTCACTGAATGTATATTCTAGTGTTCAACGGGCAATAAGCTGTTCAACAAAGAAAATAATTTCATACTGTGAAACTATTTTACTATGAAGAAAAACAAGTGGTGGGAGGTTGTAGTTTGAGTGGTTATGGACATACTCTCTGGGGACATGATATTAATGTTGAGAGCTGGGAATGGTAAGCAGGAACCAGCCATGTGAAGATGCAGGTTGTGTTCATTTTCTAGGGCTGCCATGACAAAAATACCACAGATTGAGTGCTTAAACAACAGAAATTTATTTTCTCATAGTTCTGGAGGCTGGAAGTCCAAGATCGAGGTGTTGGCAAGTTTGGTTTCTTCTGAGGCCTCTCTCTGGGGCTTGTAGATGACTGCCTTTTCCCTGTGGCCTCACATTGTTGTCTCTCAGTCTGTGTGTGTCTGTGTCCTCATCTTCTCTTCTTATAAGGACACTAGTCATGTTGGAATCATGTTGGAATCAGGCCCACCCATATGATCTCATTTCACCTTAATTTCCTCTTTAAAGGCCCTATCTTGAAATACTGTCACATTCTGAGGTGCTGGGGGTTAGGACTTCCAGATATGAATTTGGGAGGATACAATTCAGCCTGTAACAGGGGTGAAGTGCATTTCCAGGACTAGCAAGTGCAAAGGCCCTGAGAGAGTTTAAGGAGAAGGAAGGCAATGGGGCAGGAGGAGAGTGAGCAGGGAAAGCCTGGCTGGAGATGGAGCTGGATAGGGGCCAGGGGCCAGCTCCCTAGGCCCTTGAAGGTCATGGCAAAGATTTCATTCTAAGTGAGATGGAAACCCACTGGGGGGTTTTAAGCACAATAGTGCAAGGACCCAGTTTTCAATTTCAGAAGATCGTTCTGGTGATGTGTGAAAACTGAAGGGAAAGAGGGTGAGAAAGGCAACAGGAAATGCATTAGGAGCTTTCGAGGTGGTGACTTGGATAGAGCGCTCTCAGGGGAATAATGAGTAGGCCGGTGAGGGGAAGAGCCAGCGAGTGAGGAAGGAGAAGTTACCCTTTTATACAAATGTAAGAAGGGACTAATTTATGAACACTTTCCAGGAATAGAGCAAGGCCATTCCAACGAGTCTTGGATGGCTTGATTAGAATAATAAATGCCATTCATTGAGCCTCTACTATGTGACAGATACTTGCTTTATATGCAGTTTCGTTCCCTGCTCAAGACAATTCCAGAGAAGGAATTGCCACCGTCCTGGCAGAGATGACGACATGTAGGTTCTAGGGAAACCATCAGTGAGCATCAGAGTCGGAAATATACTCTCCAGTCCCTGAGCCCTTCTGACAGCCTGAGTTCCCTCCTCTTTTCCCTGCCTTGGGCCCTCCCAAGGCCACTCCCTGCTCCCTGTTGGGCTCAGAGCAGGGCTGCTGGCTCCTTCGTCTCCCTGAGCAGCTGAGCCTGTTCCAGCTCTGGCAGCAGGGTGAGCCCCACAGTGGAGACCTGCGGCTGTGGGCCTTTAATAAGATAGCGTTGCTAAAAAGGAACATTTAATTGCATGTTTTATTAATTTGTTCTCCATGAAATATTAATCATGAACTCTTGCTAACACAAAGTCTGAGGGGCAGTGAGTAACTTTGACTTGTGGCAGTCTTGAAAGTACTGACACTTCCCCAATTCTGGTTTTGAGGTGAGTTCTGTCACATGATCCTCTACTCTGTCCCACCAGAGATAACCACTCCACCCAGAGGCTCTGTGCTTGGCTCCATCCTTCAGTCCTCCTGAGGAAAGCTGCAGACTTATTTTTATGAAAAGGAAAATAAAATATGCAAAGGGAAAGAAAGGGAGGGAGATGCCCATGGTGGGGAGGGCAGCAGCTGGCCACACTGGGAAAGCAGAAGCAGTCCTGGAGGACGTGGGGTATGGGATGGAGAGGTCAAGCTGAACGCCTCCTCTTCCTGCCTGGGCCACGGGGCGGGGGGAGCAGACCTGACCTGAGCTTCCTGGCTGCGGGTGAGAGGAGGCCACTCTCTACCCCAAAGCGGTTTTCTGCTGACTGGCAGGAATGTCAGCCGTGGACACCAAACAGAGGTGGTATTTATTTTTACTTGGCTCACAACAGACATTGCCACCTTCTCCTCAGGGAGCGTCAGGGCCAGGAATATTTCTGAGAAATAGTCAACAAGGAGGAGGGCGTGGCCAGTGTGGGGCAGGTATGCAGTGATTTTTAGAGATGATGCAGCCTCTGCTCCAGAGCAGGCCCATCTTAATAGGAGCAGGAGGACCCTTTCCCCTGATGGAGGAAGAAACATGGTGGAATGCTGATAGAGGAGGTAGCTGGAGTGCTGCCCTTAGGGAATGGCCAGTTTGAGAGAGGAGACAAGTTCAAAGAGCTCCCAGGCTAAGGGTCTCTGTTCTTAGGGAGCCCCCATTTGTCCTTGGGAAAACTCCAGGCCAATATAGTTTTCACAGCCACCATTTACAGTGAACTCTAGTATATAGTGAACACATGCCTGAAAATGACTTGGGTACTTTGTCATATTTGAAGAAATGTTAGCTAATATATAGGCATCTCTTGTTTTAAGTAACCACTAGATGCAGACTTTAAAAAGCATTCTGTTTTTTAGACCCAAATATGTATGAGAATTTAGTATAAAAGTGGTATTTCCAATTAGTGGGAAAAAGATTAATTGTTCAATAAATCATGGATTATCCATCTGCAAGAAACAAACAAAACGTGGATTTC
The DNA here is from genome assembly GCF_037783145.1 of Equus przewalskii. Taxonomy (NCBI): domain Eukaryota; kingdom Metazoa; phylum Chordata; class Mammalia; order Perissodactyla; family Equidae; genus Equus; species Equus przewalskii. The sequence goes on along the minus strand of NC_091845.1, from coordinate 76,814,374 downwards.
CAGTCTCACTCCTTATCAAAATAAATTCCAGATGGATCAAAGATTTAAATACAAAAAGTGAAACTAAGTCAAGAGAATGAGAAGATAAGCCACAGACTGGGAGCAAATAATTGCAGAACACATATCTTATAAAGGACTGTTATCCAAAATATGCAAAGAACTCGTAAAACTCAACAGTGAGAACATGAACAGTCCGATTGAAAAATGGGCAAAAGATATGGACACTTCACCAAAGAAGATATACAGATGGCAAGTAAGCATATGAAAAGATGCTCAATGTCATATGTCATCAAGGAAATTCAAGTTAAAACAATGAGACTACTGCACACATATTAGAATGGCCGAAATTCAAAACACTGACAACACCAAATGCTGATAAGGATGTGGAGCAACAGAAACTCTTGTTCATTGCTGGTGGGAACGCAAAATGGTACAGTCACTTTGTCACTGACTGGTTACCCCAAGGAACTCAAGGGTGGGTTTGGATATTTTAAACGTTTTTCCAACTTGCTTTTTCCTTTTGTTATGTTAAGGAGATGCAATCACCAACCACCCTGAACCAGACCAAGCCTCACCACTAGAGCTATGCCTATGATCTTTGCTTTATTTTTAATGCTGAGATCTTTCCAGCAGGAGCTCAGGCCTTATTACCATAACCTGCAGTGTATGTAGAAGCATGTTTTCCAACTGGGCCTGCACAAGCGAATACCCACCTCTCCCATTTGAATGTTCATTCCCATCCGAAGTAAATGTCTCTGCTTCCCTTTGTTTGCGGACACCATGACTCTGGAAATGCTTTCTCATGGTCTCCTATTTGCTGCAAATATACTTTACTTTGTGAGACAACTACTTCTCGTGGAGAGTCTGATTTAACTCGCCAGGAGGGAACTCACTTTGGTTTCAGTAACAACTTTCAAAGACAGTTTGGCAGTTTCTTATAAAACTGAAATACTTTTACAGTGTCGTTCAGCAGTCATGCTCCTTGATATTTACTCAAGGAGGTTGAAAACTCATATCCACACAAAAACCTGAACACAGATGTTTATAGCAGCTTTATTGATAATTGCCAAAACCAAGAAGCAACCAAGATGTCTGTCGTAGGTGAATGGATAAATAAATGGTGGCACATCCAGACAATGGAATATTATTTAACCTGTCGACGAAAATAATCCATAACCAATCTATAAATGAAAATTTGGGAGAGTTTATTCTGAGCTAAAATCTGAGGACCATGGCCTGGGGCCTTTCTTCCCAAAGGAAGAAAGGGCACCAAAGAAGTGAGGTATACAGAGTGGTTATATACCCCCAAACAGGATGTTTCACATATGATTGCAATGTCCCTCCCACAATAGTCACAAGATTGCCCTGTCAGCACAGCGCTTGATGGACACAGCAGGTAGTGGGTCTGCTCTCTTGGAGGGCATAGCAGGAGGCAAGCCTATTGTCTCAGCTGGGTGGTCACAGCTGAGTGCAGCAATCAGTTTCTAGCCTAAGGAAAGATGCTTAATCCTTAAGGGAATGCCAATGTTGGGAGGGGGAGGGAAGTTGCACCTTTATCTCAAGGGCCTTTGCTCTTGCCATAGGGAATATCTAAAGCAGATATACAATGCGTGCTCAACTGCCATGGTCAGGCCCTTTTGGAAAGACAAGGTCAGGCAGAATTAGGTTTACACCAAATGGCTTCCTCATATTCTCCAATATATCCTATTGCTTGCCATTTTTATTTGTCAAACCTTAAAAGGAAACAAAGCTACCAAGTCATGAAAAGACATGGAGGAACCTTAAATGCATGTTACTAAGTGAAAGAAGCCAGTCTGAAAAGCCTACATACTGTCTGATTCCAACTCTATGACATTCTGGAAAAGGCAAAACTGTGGAAACAGTAAAAAGATCAGTGGTTGCCAGGGGCTGAGGGAGAGAGGAATGACTAGGCAGAGCTTAGAGGGTTATTTTTAAGGCAGTGAAACTATTCTATATGATACTGTAATGGTAGATAGAAGTAATTATACATTTGTCGAAAGCCATAGAATATACAACATCAAGAATGAACTATAATGCAAACTATGGGCCTTGGGTGACAAAGATTTATCGGTGTAGGTTCATCAATGCTAACAATGTATCACTCTGGTGGTGGTGTTTGATGAGGATCAAGGCTGCGCCTGCCCCAGGGAGAAGCCCAAGGCGTCCTGCCCTACATTCCGATCTATATCATCCTCCAGGAAGCGTAGGACTGTCCTGACTTAATGCCATCTGATTCTGAGCTGAAGTTATAGGACCGCCCGATAACCAGACCCCACCGGCACTGAGACCATTTTAAGGATTTTTTTCATGATCTTTCCCTTGTCTTGTAAAGAAATAACTCACATACCAATGCCTTATAAATTTAGTTCTAACCCTCAGCGCATTGCAGCTCTTGCTGCCCATGGGTCCAGTCCCCATGCTACTCCACGCTATTCTCTGAATAAAAGAGCAAAACTGCCAGACCTTGAGAGTCCAAGAAATCTTTCTTTCAACTCATTGACTCACCGAGCCTGCATCATGTTGACAGTTGGGGAGGCTGTGTGTGTGTTTGTGTAGAGTCAGGTGGTATATGGGAAATCTTTACTTTCTGCTCAATTTTGCTATGAACCCAAAGCTGGTCTAAAAAATAAAGTCTATTAAAAAAAAGTTAAACCATCAGAAACAAAACAAAAAAGTGAAGCCAAGAAGCTTTATTCACAATAACCCTGTAGGGGAGCAGAATTTGCCACCCCAACAGTGTCTCTTTGGTATGAGGATCTTTTTGGCCTGGTTACTTTTAAGAAACTGAGGACAGGGGAGAAGCTCTGAAAACCAAGTAGAAGTTACCGTTTGTAAGAGACACTTACATTTGTAAGGGTCATCTCCGTCTGTAAAGGTATCTCTCTCTGTACCAGGAAGAGGAGGATGACCTTATCTCTAGAAACTTACCAATGCAGAAAGCAAGGACTTAAATCTACATAATAACCTTACTCTTGTTTACTGTGCTTTTTCTGGTAATCTCCCATAACCGACTCCCCCCACACCCAACATCCTCCTTTGTCTTCAGCTGAAGATAGTATTTAAGGTCGTGACCTCAGCCATTCTGGCGAGTTACTCAGCTTTCCTGTGTTTCTCCCATGTATACATGTTATTAAACTTTGTTTGATTTTCTCCTGTTGTTCTGTCTCATGTCAATTTAATTCATAGGCCAGCCAGAAGGACCTAGAGGGGAGAGGAGTTGTTTTCCTTCTCTACAATACAAAACTGGAAAATTGAAAACACTTGAAAGGATAAATGAATTGTGGTTTATCCATACAATGAAATACTATTCAACAATGAAAAAGAAAGAAGATACATATAACAACTTGGATAAATCTCACAGACATTAAGCTTAGTGAAAGAAGCCAGATACAAAAGACATATGTACAATCCCCATATGCCATTCTAGAAGAGGCAAAGCTAATCTAAAGGGAGAGAGAGCAGACGGTGATTGTCTGGGGTGGGGGTTGGGGTTGGGGATTGACTGTAAAGGAGATGGAGACGCCTGGAGGGAGGGCAATCAGGGAGGTGATGGAAATGCTCTCAATTATATTGCTGATTACTTGGCTGCACGTATTTGTCAAAACTCATTGAACTGTATACTTGAAATTGGTGCATTTTGTTGTAAATTATACCTCGATAAAACTGATTTAAAAAATGAAACCATAAAAATTTTAGAAGAAAACATGGGAGACTTCAAAAGATATAATTTTGGGATGAGGAAGGCTTGTCTAAACATGGCACAAAACCTGGATGGCAAAAAGGGACGATTGATAAGTTTGATTATAGAACTGAAAATTTTCTATGGGGCAAAGAAATACCACATGCAAAGTAAGAAAACATGACAAACTGGGGGAAATATTTATAACTTGACTTCTCTTATTCTTAAAGTAACTGAAATGGGGTATAAATATAAACCTATGTTGTCTCAACACCGAGCCTGGTGAGGGATCTAAGAGCAAATACATTCTGAGGACCATGGGTGGTGATTGGAGTTGGGTGGGTTAATCATGGAAGCCTTGGCTTACTGGAGGAGGTGATTTATAATAACAAGGCATATCCCATTTGGGCAGGGCCCCTGGGACTGGGAGATGCAACCATCACCTCACCATGGAACTTTGATCTCAGACTGTCGTGCTGCTGCTGTTGTAACCGCTGCTGCTGGTGAAACTGACCTCACAGGCCTCGATTGAGGGTATTTGTGCAGAGCAAGGCTGGATGGGGGACCCAGGATCCAAGAGGATTTTTATTCCCAGGATAGCCTCCTTCCTACCCCTGCATCTTGATCAAGATATAGGAAAATCCTTTTGTTAGGAGTTTGAACTGGGTTTCCCCAAATTAAATCTTAAAAGGTAAACAGGGGCTGGCCCCATGGCCAAGTGGTTAAGTTCGTGTGCTCCACTTCGGTGACCCAGGGTTTTGCTGGTTCGGATCCTGGGCGTGGACATGGCACCGCTTATCAGGCCATGCTGAGGCGGCATCCCGCGTGCCACAACTAGAAGGACCCACAACGAAAATATACAACTATGTACTGGGCAGATTTGGGGAGAAAAAGCAGGGGGGAATAAAAGAAGATTGGCAACAGTTGTTAGCTCAGGTGCCAATCTTTAAAAAAAAATATCTTAAAAGGTAAACAAATAGAGAACTTCTCCCGTGCCCTGCTCCCCTCCTCCACTGCCTTATACCTAAGCCTGGTTTCTGATTAACCAAGGCCTGGTCCCGATTAGACCAGCTGATTCTGCTGATCGTACACCTGGCCCCGGACTCATTTCCCTCATGGCAGCTCTATCTGGATCCTAAATAAAGATAGCCTGGCGTCTAGGCCAAAGTTGATGGGTTGGCATAATGTCCAGGCCTGGCTGGTTGCTGTCCAGAGCTGGCTTCCTGGCCTTGGGCCCCAAGTCAGCCTCCTCAGCCCCGTCTGAATGGTGTTTCTTCTCTGAGGCAGGCAGCTTGACTGCCTTGACCTCTGCCCTGGCCCGGGCTTCTCTGAGAGGAAGTCCCTTTCCTGTGTGTCTCAAAGAGTCTGCCCTTGCTTCTAAGCCAGTCTCCATTACTCTGTATTTGCTTATTTCTCCTCTCCAGCAGCTTCTATCCCTCTGAGCTCCTAGAAGTCCTTCTAAACCTTCTGGGTACCCTCTATGTGCTGAGTATTCAGCTAGATGCTGGGATCAGCCCTGCCTTCAAGCTGCTCAGTTTAGTGTGGGGGACAGACAAGTAAACAGGCCATAACAAACCATGGCTGTAACAGAGGGAAGCATGGGGCGGGGGGAAGCAGTGGGATGCTCAAGGGCAGAGCAGCCAACCCAGCTGAGGAGGCAAGGGCAGATTCCTGCAGGAGTGACGTTGAGCCCATACCTGAAAGGCAGACAGGAAGACGTGTGGTGGAAGATGCCCCAGACAGGAGGAATAGCCCACGTGGAAACCTGAAACAGGAGAGGGAGCTTTGGGAGCTGGAGGCAGGAGAATCCTACAGCTTATTTTCCTCTGTTGGGCTATGTTTGTCAGGAGCATCTCTTCTTTCTGATTAAGGCCAATCCTACTCTGTATTAGCTATCTAAAATCTAATATAAAATTTAGCTGCTTCAAAGAGCAAACATTTATTATCTCCTACGGTTTCTGAGGTCAGGAATCGGGGGAAGCTTAGCCAGGTGGTTATGGACCAGGGTCTCTCATGTGCTTTCCGTGAAGCCATCTCCCGGGCCAGAGTCATGTTAGGTTTGACTCAAGTTGGAGATTCTGCTTCCAAGCTCCCTCACATGGTTGTTGTCAAGCTTCAGTTTCTTACCATGTAGTCTTTTCATAGGGATGCTTAGAATATGGTAGCTGACTTCAGTGAGAGAGAGAGAAATAGAGAAAAAAGAAGAAGGAGGAGAAGAAGAGAGCCCATAGAACCCACAGTCTTATAATCTAATCTTAGAAGTGACATCCCATCTCTTCCATCACATGTTATTGATCACATGGACCAATCTTAGTATAGTATGGGAGGGGAGGACACAAGAATGTGAATCCAGGGGGTGGGATCATTGGGGCCATCTTGGAGGCTGGGTACCACATATCCTGTGGTTAAACTGGATTGCATCACCTGAGATCCTAGGTGGAATAGCATGTAGACTTGGTTCCCTGGGCATCCCTGTGTCTTCCCTGGGGCAGGGCCCCTCATCTTTACCTGAAGTTCCTTAGCACTGGATCAGGTCTCTTAGAAAGCTAGACATTTCCTTGCTTCTTCCTACTTGGGAAGAGGGGGCTTTCCTTTTGGCTTCTAGCTGTTTTTGTTTCTAGTTTGTGGAAGTCCCTACTGCTTACTCCACTCCTTAGGGGATTTAGAACACACTCTGAGCCAGGTGAATGACTATATCTTCTCTGACTCAGCTAATGAACCGAGTCTACCTTTTGAGAGTCTGGCTGCAGGCAGAGTGATAAGGATCAAGGCTGTCCCATGGAGAGAAGCCCAAGGCGCCCTGCCCTACATACCGATCTATATCATCCTCCGGGAAGCATGGGACCTCCTGACCTGATCCAACCTGATTGGAATTCACAGTTATAGGACCACCTGATAACCAGACCCCATCTGCACTGATACCATTTTAACGACTTTTTTACATAATCTTTCCTTTGTCTTGTAAAGAGATAACTCACATACCTACGCCTTATGAATTTAGCCCTCCCCTCAACCCAAGTTTGCAGCTCTTCCCTGCCCCTGGGTCCTGTCCCCATGCTGCAGCTCTTCCCTACTCTTTCTTCACTACTCTTCAGCTCTTTCTGAATAAAGGAGCACTACTACCAGACCTTGAGAGTCCAATAAATCTTGCTTTCGGCTCCTCTGTTCACCGAGCCCGCATCAAGAGGATCGCTCTTCTTGAGTCTCATTGCTCTAGTTTTACCATTCCAAAATATTAAAAGACAGTTTTCATCAAGAGAAAAGGAAGGGAGCTGTTGTCCACATCTTGGGGAGGTGGTATATGTGGTGTGGTGGAAAGAATATGGGTTTAGGTTTCAGACAAATCTGATTCCATCATTGGCTAAGGTCCTTAAACTCTCTGAGCCTGTTTCCTCATCTGTCAAACGAGTTGCTCTGGAGATCAAATGACGTAATTTATACAAAGCATTTGCTGGCAATGGGTTATAAAAATTGGTACTTCATTTATTTTATTTTTTTCTCAGTTAATGGTACTGGTTTTAATATTACCACTACCATCTTCTTTCAAGGTCCAACTCAATTTTTACCTCTACTTCAGATCTATCACAGTAATCAAATCAAGATTGCCATCTCTGTTCTCTAGACTCAAATAGCACTCTGAGTCGTAACGTAATACTTAATTACCTATCTTGTTATGTTACTTTCTGTTTATTTCATGTGTGTCAGTCCTGTCTCACAGTTAGGTTTTAACCGTCTTTTTCTAAGTGCCTCTATAGAGCCCTATACATTTGTTACTCATTAATTGTTTGATGGTTGTTCAAGATACCAAGTATCCTTGGGAAGCTGGCTGCAAAGTGAATCCCCTGCTCTGAGCTCGGAAAATTTTCAGGAGGGAAAGAAAAGGGAAAGAGCAGGGAGCAAAGTAGCTGAGTACAGATACTATCAGGCATCTGCATAGAAAGTTTTGTATGTTATTTCACTTGAGATGATTTTGTTGGGTTTCCAAATTGACTGCTGAAACCCTTAGGACAGCTGGCAACCCGCAGGGAAGCCGTCAAACCAGGTTGGATTCATTTCTTTAAAACAGTGTGAATGAATCTTACTTCTGCAGAGCAAAACAAGCTCTCACCTTTAAAATTCTGCTTGAAAGATACCAATCCAATATTAATCTGGAAATAGACTGTAAACAGTTCTTCCTGCGAGACAGTAGTGCTACTATTTTAAAAAACCTCCAAACCTGCGTTTCTTTGCTGCAGTTGACAACATGTTTATCAGTGTGGAGACTATTTAGTAACAAAGGAAGAATGGTTCCATTAAGGCATCAGCTTTACGGAATCCAGTGGCTGCTTCAAGTGCTATTTTAGGGCCTACGTGACATGTATAAACATCTGTGTTGACAGCTCTAGCTTCCTGTTACCAAATGTGCATAAAATTAGTCCTCATTTAAAAAATGAACTTACTATATAGAGAAAGTCAAACTACAGGGTTAGTTCATTGGTGCCCCCCCACCCCCTGTTCCTTTGATAGAGGAAGCTGCTTTTGCAAATGGGAAGGATTTCCAGCACACTGTGTTGTTGGAAGTTTCTGCAGATGAATAGCATTGCCATGCTGCTCTGGGAATGACCTAAGCAGTGGGTCATATTGTGGGTTTCTGATGAAGCCAAGGAAAGGGTGGTTCCCCAGAAAACTTCAGTCATAAACAAAAACATGTAAAGGTTCCATTGATTGCTTCCAAGAGTCAGTGGATTGTTGGTTAAGAAAATCCAGGGTGAAGTTGACTGGGGAGTTTGGGGTTTTAGGAAGAGGCTAGGAAGTCAGTGATGGCCTGGAGGGTGTGGCCAGGTCCCATTGGCTCCCTGGAAGCCAGCATGGTGTGCTCAAGGATGTTGTTTGAATGAATGGCTAAAAACATCGTTAGAGCTGATGTCAAGATCATGACAGAGTCAAGTCAAGGGCTTTAGGGAAGACACCAGTGTAAGTGACAACCTCATATATAATCTCTGCTGTCCTTTCTCTTGTTTGTCCTTCTGCAGAACACAGTTGGTCTTGTGATTGCAGGTGGGTGAATGTAGCCAGAGGGATCATACCTGCACCTGACCTCTGACCCTGATGGGGACAGAAAATCTAGACACAGCCAGAAGGCAGACCTACTGTCATTTTGCTGCTCATGGTTCTATTCTAGTAATCCCCATGCCCTAAGGGGCTCAGTCCCTCACAAGGGCCCACCTGGCACGTCTCCCCTTACCACACAGCACCTGGCGGTCTGCCTGCATCTTCCTTTTCTTCCAGGCAAAATGCCCACCTCCTTGGCGCTTGTAATCTCAGGAGGCAATCTGATAAGTGAATTCACACCAGCCAACGCATAACAATTCCACTCTGTTACTCACAGGGAGGAATCTAGGTTGCTAATTTAATTACTGGGACAGGTGGGGGCGGGAGGGGGGGCGGTTTGTGAGTGGAGTAGCCCTGCCCAGGGTGGCGACGACATCTCTCCCTCCCAACGAGCATCACATGTCATCTTGGAGCATGGATCCAGGTTTGGGTCCTGGCTCCCCCACTCGCCAGCTGTGGGGTCTTATCCAAGCTGTGTTAATTTCCGTGAGCTTTAATTTCATCTTCTCTAAAGTGGGGAAATAACTCTTCTGGCTTTCCAGGGTGGTTGGAAAGAATAGAAAAGTGTGTAAATGTAAAAGAAAGTGTTGGCATTTGGCAAATATTTTAATGAATATGATGCGCAGACTAGCCTTGTCAGGGTTGGGGGTTAAAGGTTGGAGTGTTGTGGAAATGAATCCAAATAATCCCTTTGAAATTCTGGTATCCAGTGGTCAGGTTTGGAGGTAAATTTCAGAAATGATTGAACTCTGTGGGGTGCCCCTATCCCCAAGCGTTGCTTCACTGCCCCAAATGGGCCTCAGGGCCTGCCAGCCGTACACTGGAGGCCACTCAGGCATTCGTGAATGGCTCCTCCAGGCCTGGGCCACCAAAGCAGGAGTCCACGTGGGAACAGAGGGCGAGAAGGGAGGAACATGACTTGTGCTTTGTTCTCTGCCCTGTCTAGGAAGTGGCTGGGGAAAGCATAGGCTTATGTGTCTTGGACATTTGTGAAGGAGATTTGTGAATAAAGGACTTGGTGCCAACGTCAGGTCACATTCAGTCAGCCCCGGAGGATGTCCAGCACAGAGCCTTGTCCCTGAGAGATGTCAAGAAGGGGCAATTTGAGGGAGGCCCTTGCTGACTTGCCTTAAGATTAGGGATGTGTCTCATGCATTCCTGATGGCTATCTTAACTGCTTCTTATACAGATGCATCTTCTGAGATCAGGAGCACAGCCCAGGGGAGAAGGAAGGTGGAGTTCAGTGTTAGACATAGTGGGATGTTTATGGGGAAATGTCCTGTGGCTGATGATGCCACCATGGGAGAGAGATTGAGAAGTCCCCAGCCAGGAGGTGATGGGTGAGGCTGAAAGAGTCCATAAGCTCTTCAAGGAAGTGTGCTGAGAGGAGAGACTCCTATGTCTAGAGGTGTACCAAAGTCAGGGCAGTGGGAGCCATTGGCTTGGGTGCAGGAATTAAAGGGAGTACTGCCTGTAGATAATTTTAAAACAGTAATAAAAACTAGAAGTCAGTTTCTATTATCATGGGTGCAGGTGATTTTAAACAATATTAATGATAACATTCTTTCCTTCTGCTGGAGCAGACGGCTCCCACGACCATCCCTTCCTTGGTGTGTCACCACCTATGTCCCCTTGCATTTGTTGACTCCTTGCTGGGAGATTGACTTTCCGAATGGCACACCACTCTCCAGGTGTGATCTAACCAAGTACTGGGCCTGTGTTTGTTTGAGATACATGGTGACCTCGGGAAAGAAGACAAGAGCTTCTAGAGATGGCGAGAGAGAGTCCTGCATCCGGATCTGATCTTGCCTGAGGATTTCCCCACCATGTTCACTCACAGAAGCCAAAAAGTTGCCTTTCGCGCCTAGTTTGATTTGGGTTTTTGTCACCTGCAACAGAAAGAATTCCAGTGATATAAATACCATATTAATAACTATAGGCACAGGAAACTCCAAAAGCATTTGGTTATACACAGGGTGTTCTGATTTTCACCTAACGACCGGGATAGAGGCTGTGGTTTCTAGGTTTTTCCAGGCGTTGGTGACCCCTGTCATCACTAAGCAAACAAACACATTGGCAGGTCACAGAGACACCCTTCTGTACACAACAGAACTCAGTAGAAAGCTTCCTGGACCCCATCCAAGGCAATTATTTACAGAAGTTTCAAAGCACATAATTACAGGGCCACAGTGAAGGGACCCACACTATGCAGGCAGCTCCTGAATGGAACTCTGGAGTGACATACAAGAAATCACCCAACTCGTTGAACTTGCATTTAGGGTAAAAAAAAACCCCAAAAAACTAAAAATTCCACTGCATAAGCCTACAGTGAGGAAAGCTGAATCAACAGCATTTCAATATGAGAAAACTTTGAAGATAAAATTTTTAAAAGGAGCAGAAGAAGCTATCTTAGGATTTTGAATTTATCCCAGGTCCAACACTACCCAGTAGTTGACACAGTGGCTAAAAAAGTTGACATTAGGGCCAGCCCCGGTGGCCGAGTGGTTAAGATCAGCATGCTCTGCTCCGGCAGCCTGGGTTCGGTTCTGGGTGTGGACCTACACCACTTCTCTGTCAGTGGCCGTGCTGTGGCAGCAGCTCACATACAAAAAGAGGAAGACTGGCAGCGAATGTTAGCTCAGGTCAAATCTTAGCAAAGAGAGGAAGAGGGAAAGAGAGAGAGAGAGGGAGGGAGGGAGGGGCGAGAGAGAGAGAGAGAGAGAGAAAGAAAGAAGAAAGAGGGAAAAAAAAGAAAGATAAAAAAGACAGAAAGAAAGACAGACAGACAAGAAAGAAAGAAAGACAGAAAGAAAGACAGACAGAAAGACAGAGAGAGAGAAAGAGAGAGAAAGAAAGAGAGAGAGAGAGAAAGAAAGAAAAAAGAAAAAGAAAGAGAAGGAAAAAAGAAAGAGAAAAAAGACAGAAAGACAGATAGACAGAAAGAAAGAAAGAAAGAAAGAAAGAGACAGAAAGAGAGAGAGAAAGAAAGAAAGAAAGAAAAAGAAAGAAAAAGCTGACATTCTATTCCCAAGCAGGCCCTGTCTCCTTAGGTGGAAGATGATTCCAGCACATCAGGCTTACAGGGTCCCTGTAGCTCATGATTTCTTAAAGGAGAGATCCTTTTTATGCCCAGCAATTCCCCAAAACTGTCTCTGGGTGTAGTGGGGGCAGAAGCTGCAGCCAGCGTGCACAGGCTCCTGGGTGTGACAGCCTCCTGGGTGCCGTGTTCCTGGGCTCCGGGTGACATTCACTTCTTTAGTTCTAGGGTTAGTAGCTGCTTTTGCTAGTTGCTAATCTTTGAGTGATTTCCCTCTTTGGCTCCTTCCAACACCTTGTAATCAATTCCTGGTATTAACTTCTCTTTAAATATCTTCTCTTTAAAATATCTAGAGTGGTTTCTGTTTTCCTAATTGTACTAATAGGATTTTCATTTTATTTTGTTCTTAGAAATTCTTAGTTTTCATTAAAAAAATTTAAAAATTGTGGCAAAATGTACATAACATAAAATTTATCATTAAATTTTTTTTAAGTGTACAGTTTAGTGACATTAAGTACACTGACATTGTTGTGCAACCATCGCCACCATGTGTCTCCAGAACTTTTCCATCGTCCCAAACGGAAACTCTGTACCCATTAAACACCAACTGCCCATTCCCCCTTCACCCATAGCAACCACTTTCTACTTCCTGTGTCTATGAGTTTGGCTACTCTAGGCGCTTCATGTAAGTGGAATTGTTACCGAAACCAAAGAGAGTTCGCCTCCTGGTGAGTTAAAATCAGACTCTCCTCCAGAAGTAGTTGTCACACAAAGTCAAGTGTATTTGCAGCAAATAAGAGACCACATGCAATCATGTCCGAAGTCACGGCTCCCTGAGCAAAGGGAAGCAGGGACCTTTTATTTTGCATGGCAAGTGAATATTCAAATGGAGAAGTAGGTTTTCGCTGGTGCAGGCTCTGTTGGGAAACATGCTCCCACATACATGGCAGGTTATAGTAATCAGGCCTAAGCTCCCCCTGGAGAGATCTCAGCATTAAAAATAAGGCAAAAGTGGGGCCAGCCCTGTGGCCGAGTCGTTGAGTTCTTGCGCTCCACTTCAGCAGCCCAGGGTTTTGCTGATTCAGATCCTGGGTGTGGACATGGCACTGCTCATCAGGCCGTGCTGAGGCAGCATCCCACGTAGCACAACCAGAGGCACTCACAACTAGAATATACAGCTATGTACCAGCGGGCTTTGGGGAGGAGAAGAAGAAAAAGATAAAATAAAAGATGATTGGCAATAGATGTTAGCTCAGGTGCCAATACTTAAAACAATAAATAAATAAAGCAAAATGTCATAAGCTTAGCTCTTGTGGTGGGGCTTGGTCTGGTTCAGGGTGGTTGGTGATTACATCTCTTAACCTGACAAAAGGAAAAAGGAAAACAATTTGGAAAAACAATTAAATGCTTCCAAACCCACCCCTGAGTTCCTCGGGAAAATTAGTAGGTGGCAGAATCATACAATATTTGTCCTTTTTCGGACTGTCTGATTTCACTTCGCATAATGTCTTCCAGGTTCATCCATGCTGTAGCATGTGTCAGAATTTCCTTCCTTCTTAAGTCTGAATAATATTCCACTGTATGTATATTACCACATTTTGATTATTCATCCCTCTCTTGATGGACACTTAGTTGTACGTTAGTTTGCTGGGCTGCCATAACAAAGGACCAGAGAATGAGGCTTAAACAAGACGAACTTATTTTCTCATAGTTCTGGATGCCAGGAGTCCAAGATCAAGGTGTTGACAGGGTTGTATCTTTTGAGTCCCCTCTCCTTGGCTTGTAGACGGCTGTCTTCTCCCTGTGTCTCCACATGGTCTTCCCTCTGTGGGTGTCTGTCCTAACTTGTTCTTCTTACAAGGGCGCCAGTCATATTGGGTTAGGGTCCACACTAATGACCTCATTTAACCTTAATTTCCTCTTTAAAGGCCCTCTCTCCAAATATAGTGCCGTTCTGAGGTAGTGGAAGTTAGGATTTCAACATACGAATTTGGGGGAGGACATAATTCAGCCCACAACAGGTTGCTTCCACCTTTTGTTTATTCTGAATAATGCTCCCATGAACACGTACAGATATCTATTTGAGTTTCTGCTTTCAATTCTTTTGGGTATATACCCAGAAGTGGAAATGTTAGAGCATATGGTAATTCTATGTTTAATTTTTCAAGGAACTGCCATACAGTTTTTCACAGCAGCTGTGCCATTACACATTCTCACCAGTAATGCACAGGGTTCCAATTTTTCCACGTCTTTGCTAGCATTTTTTGTTTTTGTTTTTGTTTGTAGTAGCCATCCTTATGAGTGTGAGGTGGTGTCTCATTGTGGTTTTGATTTGCGTTTCCCTGATGATCAGTGTTGTTGAACATCTTTTCATGTGCTTACTCGCCATTTGTATATTTTCTTTGTAGAAATGTCTATCAAGTCCTTTGTCCACTTTCAGACATTTTTATTTGTAAAAGAAACCATATAAACACTATAGCAACAGTAATTGAACTTCCAATGAAATGGAGAAAATATTCCCAGATAATAATCCCCAGATCTGAGATGGCCACATTGTGGGGCAAACAGTTGATCCATCTTTCAGAGTCAGCTATAGCAAGGTGGCAAAGAGGTGGGCTAGAGAGCCAGCGTCACCTGGGATTTGATTCCTGGTTCCTCCACTTACTAGCTACGTGACCTCAGGCAAGTTGCTTAATCTCTCTGTGCCTTACTTTCCTTACTTATAAAATGGGAATAATAGTACTGCCTACTTCATGGGGTTGTTACAGGGTTAAACGAGTTAATAATTAGAACAGTGTCTGGTGCAAAGCAAGCACTTAATGTAAATTAGCTAACATCATTATTATTCTCTGGACCCTGACCCAGTCTGGGCTGCTGCCACAGCTGGGCACCTCTGATGTCCCCTCCCCCCACTGCAACTGTTTCTCATTACCCACTGAGATAGTGAGGTAACTCACTACCTCGGTTATCCACAAGACAAATAGATCTATGCAAGTAGCAGCTACTATATGGGAAAAGCTTTTTACATATTAACTCTAATTTTCACAATTACCTTCAATGATAGCCTGGTGATCGTGAGCTCCGGCTCAGAGATCAACTGAGAATGAATCTGGGTTCAAATCCCACATCTCCTCTAACTCTGTGACCTTGGGCAAGTCATTTCACATCTCTGAGCTTCTGTTTCTATATTTGGAAAATGATGATAAGAGTCATTCCTCTTCACAGGGTCACTGTGGGGTTAAATAAGATAGGGCTAAGTGCTTAGAACACTTAGCACACACAGTGCCTGGTACATAGTAGATGCTTAATAGATATTTATTATTATTATATTCATTTTACAGATGAGGAAACTGAGTCTTAGGAAGCTGAAGTTCTTGCCCAAGGTCATAAAGCTGATGTTGAGAGAAGGACCAAAACAATGTTCTTTATTATTTTCTTCCAAGCTGCAGACATGATTTTTGTGCAGTTCCTGTTGTGTGATAAGAGTAAAGACATAATTTTGTATTTTTTAAAATTTCACATTAAAGCGTAAGTAATGGAGATACGAAGACTATATAATATTCCACAGAATAATACAGCATCTTCGTGCCCATTATTTCCTTTCCTTCTCTTGGATTATTCCCTCAGGACAAATTCCCAGACGTGAAATTGGTATGTCAAAGGGTGTTAACGTTATTTTGATTCTGGATTCAGAACATCCTATTCCTTTCCTAAGGAGCTTGTCAATAGTAATTACGTCTGTGTGCTGTAATTTATTTTCTAGTCTCCTAGAAATAATTGAAACGTTGATAAAGAATGAATAAGCCTGATATAGATAAGTAACCTCCAGGCTGAAAAGGAGTGAATAGGTTGGGACGATGATGATCATGTTTGGAAACATGTGGCGCAGTAACCCCAGTTACTAGATCTAGCTGTATGGTTGTTGTCTACTAGATAGGATGCTCGTTTCACATGGTTAAGGAGTGCGTATATTATCCGTAAAGGACCAGCTCAGTCTCTGGGCGTATGAGGGGCCAAGTGTCACCGGGAGGGTGTGACTTGTTTACTGGGTCCTGCTGACCTACCTCCAGAAGAGGCCTCTTGTTCTTAAAGGGACCTGGATCTGAGGTGCAGGTGCCTGAGGGGGGTCGCTCTTCAAATCCTCACTCAGAGTGTGGAGTCAGGAGCACGGGGCTCATGTCCCTCCTCCCTTGTTATTAGTCTTGGGATCTACAGAAAGCTCTGAGAGTTTCTGTTCCTTCGTGTGTACAAGGTAGTAATAAGGTGAAATATTTCACAAGCTTTCTAAGGGCTTTACATGTATTAAAGCATACAATTCTCAAATAACCCCATGAAGGAGATGTTATCATTGTTCTTATTATGCAGATGAGGAAACTGAGGTACAGACTGCTTAAATAACGTGCTCAGGTAACAGAGTCAGGAAGTGGAGGAGCCAGGGTTTGACCCCGGTGCTCAGGCTCCAGAGCTTCACTCCTCAACGTCACGCACCACGTTGAGTGACATGGCAGGTTGACGATCCTTAGCTTTAAGGGCTACCGGGGAGATTGGGGATGACGGCACATCTGGCTCTGGTCTCACTATTCTACAGAAATGGTCACTCTTGCTAAATTTGCCCATGACCTCCATATTTCCAAACCTGATAAACGCTTTTCTGTTTTCATCTGCCCTCACCTCTCAATAGCGTTAAACCCAGTTGACCACTTCCTCATTCCTCACTCCTTTTTTTTTTTAACCCACAGGCCCCGAGGTTGGTTTTTACTTTTTTTGTTTAAACAAATGTGCACCACAATGGTTCAACAAGTAAGGCAAATGCTGTACTATGAAAGCTGCAGTTTGCAGTATACCACATCTAGAAACCCAGGGGAGGTGAATTACACCGAAGTGGTAGCCATTCTGATTAAACAATCAGGTCACATCCTGACATGTTGGTTTGCAGCATCAAAACTGTCCATTGAAGTTTCCTTTTTCTTAGTATCAGAAGTCCCATGTTGTTTCGTCTCTTCATTGTGTTTTGTGTGAGATCCATCACAGAATGGGAACTTTTTGACCTCCAACAACAGCAGTACGTGACTTTATCTTCTGAATCCTCTGTATCAAAAGAGGGTACAATTTTGGGATTATGTACTCTCTCTGGATGTGAAGGTTTACCATAGATTTGCTGTGATGATCCTTTTTTTTTTTAAAGATTGGCACCTGAGCTAACAACTGTTGCCAATCTTCTTTTTTTATTTTTTATTTTTATTCTTCTCTCCAAAGCCCTCCAGTACATAGTTGTAGATTCTAGCTGTGAGTGCCTCTAGTTGTGGCATG
The DNA here is from genome assembly GCF_037783145.1 of Equus przewalskii. NCBI lineage: Eukaryota > Metazoa > Chordata > Mammalia > Perissodactyla > Equidae > Equus > Equus przewalskii. The sequence continues at coordinate 76,797,236 of NC_091845.1, read as the reverse complement.
TGGGACGCCGCCTCAGCATGGCTTAGATGAGTGGTGCCATGTCTGCACCCAGGATTCGAACCAGCGAAACCTGGAGCCACGGAAGCAGAGCACAAGAACTTAACCACTCGGCCGCAGGGCCAGCCCCTGCTGCAATGATCTTTAACATAAAGTCTTTTGTAAGCTTGATAACCAATTGCAGCTGTCCCAGCAGTAATGGAAACTGCTGCAATCCATTCAGCTCAGATGCCGGCAGTCAGATTCATGGTGCCATGCCTTGCAAGATGTGTGCGATGGACACTGAGCACAAACGGCTCGCGTGGCTAGACAGAGTCAACATGCGAGAGACATCCTAAGGGCATCAACTCCAGGCTGCTCCCTCGTTCTTGAAACACTTTCTTCTCCTGGCTTTAGTGACAGCACGCTTGCAAGGGTTTGCTCCTACTCCATGGGCTCTTGCTTCTCAGTCTCTTTTTCTCTCTTTTCCTTTTTTAACTGGCCTCTAAATGATGGTGTACCCTGGACTGGTCTCTCCTTGGCCCTCCTCTCTTTTCTTTCTTTAGGAGATCTCACACAGTCCCATGGCATAAGGTATCATCTATATTATATTTGTTGATGACCCCAGTATCAGCCAGGGTTCAACCTGAGAACCAGAACCAGTAGGAATATATCTTAAGAGATTTTTTGCAAGGAATTTCTTACGTGATTTTATGGGTTTGCTAGGCAGGCCCCAGATCCGTAGGCCACGCTGTCAGGAAGAGCAGGCTGGAGCTCTTGGGCATGGAGTGAAGCTGCTGTCCACAGGCAGACTGTCTTCCTCCTTTTGGGAAGCTCCAGCTCTGCGCTTAATGACTTTCAGTTAATTGAATCAGGCCCATCTGGATTATCTAGGATAATCTCCTGCACTCACATTCCACTGATCATGAACTTGAGTCACGTCTACAACATAGCTTCACAGCAACACCCGATTAGTATTTGATTGAATAAATGAAGACTCTAGCCTAGGCAAGATGACCCATAAACTGACCATCACGACTCCCTAATTGACGTCTCCAACCCAACCTCCTTGCTGAGCCTCAGATCTGAATATCCAACCGCCTACTCAACCTGACCACTTCGTGTCTCAAACTTGACTTTCTCCCAACCAGACCTTCAGTTCTCTCCTGAGCCATCCCCACCTGCTTCTCCCTTCTCTCCCCATCCCTGTCAATGGCGCCACCACTGGCTCAGCCAAAAACCTCAGAGTCAGCTTTGCTTCTGTCTCACCTCTACGTTGACAAACAAGTCCTATCTTTGCTTCTCGAATAGATTTCACTCATGTCCACTTCTCGCCATTTCCACCACCCCGGCCCTGGCCCAGATTCCTCCCTGGACCCTCTCCAAAGCCACTTAACCTGTCTCTCTGCTTACCTTCTTGCCTCACTCTCATCCTTACTCTACCCTTTCACCAAAGTGATCCTTTTAAAGCACAAACCAGATTTACTTGAGTCTCATATTTGAAACTCATCAGTGATTTCCCATTGTTCTTAGACTAAAATGTAAACTTCTTTCCTTGGTGGAGTATATTGTGAAATTGGTCATAAATACCTCCCATCTCTGTGGGCATGCCCCTTTGCTATGTGAGTTTGTCACTCCTCCCATACAGAGGAGAAGTCCATGCTCCTACCCTTTGAATCTAGGCTGGCTTTGTGACTTGTGTTGACCACTAGAATGAGGTACAAGTGACATTATTTGACTTTTAATCCTAAGCCTCAAAAGGCCTTGTGGCTTCTACTTTTGTCCTCTTGGAGCGCTCCCCCGAGACCAACATGTGGAGAAGCCTGGTCTAGCCTACTGGAGGGCGACAGATCATGTTGACAGAGATGAGCTCTTCCATCTCAGGCCCCCTAGACTGACCAGCCAATAGCCGGCTCTGACCACCAGATGTGTGGGAAGCCATCAAAGATCATCCAGTACCACTCGAGCCACCAAATGGTAGCAGCCACATAAGTGAGACCGGGTGAGACAAGTGGTTCTTCTGCTGGTTCAAGCCCAAATGGATGCCTTCCAGAATTGTGAGCAAAATAAAATGGCTGTTGTTTTACCGTATTCAGTTTTGGGTTGGTTTGTTACACAGCTGGAGATAACTGTTACACTTCATCTCCAAGGCTCCACATGCCTGCGGCCAGCTTCTCTAAACTTACCTCATGCTGCACCCTCCCTTGAACATTCTATTCCAGCTATGCTGGCCTCGTCCTGTTTCTGGAATTTTCTAAGCTGTTTCCTTCCTCCAGGCCTTTGCTTCCTTTGGCAAATGTGTGCCAGGTTCATTTCCACTTTTCAATGTGTACTATCAGTTTAATTTCAAACACATGGAGCAGTCTCCCCACGACCACCCCTCTACTGAAAGTTGCCTCCACCAGCTACTCTCATTGTTATGATTCCCTTCCTCTCCGCAGTGTGTAATTATCTTGTTCCCTCGTTTGTTTACTTGTTTTCCTAGAACGTAAGCACCACAGTTCTTCACAACACAGCGCTACAGGCCGCCACTGTCAGTGGATGAGAGTTGGTGCAAAAGATACACCGTTCACCTTTGTAGGTGGAGAGCCTGGCTCCTCAGTGAGGAAGGCAGGGCAGCCGGGACCCTGGGGGAGGCTGAGGGGCGCATGAGGGCATCGGGCAGGGAGAAGGTCTTCAGTGACTCAGAAGCTACAAAGATGTCCTTTCTTCAAGTCACACTTTGAGAGGTTTCAGCCCTCCCAGGCTCCTGGCCTGGAGCACCTACCAACCTGACTTTCATTCTTCTCAATCCTACCTGAATTCTGGGAGTTGCTGTGTGTAAATTATCTCAGTCTCAGGATGGCTCCCGAGACTTGGGGCTTTTAAAGAACCACAGGGGCTGGCCCCGTGGTGCAGTGGTTAAGTTTGCACGTTCCGCTTCTCAGTGCCCGGGGGTTCGCCAGTTCGGATCCTGGGTGTGGACATGACACCACTTGGCAGGCCATGGGGTGTTAGGCGTCCCACATATAAAATAGAGGAAGATGGGCACAGATGTTAGCTCAGGGCCAGTCTGGCAGTAGTTAGCTCAGGGCTAATCTTCCTCCAAAAAAAAAAAAGAACTACCAACAATGGTTAATGTTTTCATTCACAAACAGAAAATGGAATCTAATTAAACAGATTTTCTTCCTCCTGAACTGTTCATACCAAATCTTCAGAGATTCAGGCTCATTGCTAAAAAAAAAAAAAAAAAAATGTTTACTCCTCAAAGTTGGGAGCAGGAGATGTAAGAAGAGAAATTGTGAGGAAGTTCAAGAAATACTATTTTATTATCATTTGCATAGGTTAAAAAAACCCCCTTAAATTCTAAGAACAAAATGCCATGTATTAATCCGAAAACAGGCCTCCTCCTGGAAGCAGCTGCGAAAAAGGCTGAAATGAAAGGGGTGAAGAACCTCATGCCTTGTGAATCTCAGTACTGCGCAGCACAACAAATGCATAAAATTGCTGTATGGCAACATGACATGATAGCTTATTTATTTAATTGAGTTGAGAGAATCATCATTTTCTTTAAGCCACTGAGCAAAATAGAATGTATTCCAGCGCTCAAGAATAATATTGGGAGAAGCCACAGGGCAGAACATAGTGCTGGATGAGAATGGGGTCCTCTGACTCCCGGGGCAAGGGGTGCGCTGGGGAGTTTCTAACTATTCCTTGTTTTCCACCGCTCAGATCCATTCTCCTCCCCGCTCTGGGTCCAGCAGTCAGACCTCTCCAGCCTCTACCCTCCAGCTCCTCACTCTCTGGAGTCAGGTTGGGTTTGGCCGATGGAAGACACTGGCAGGGCCTTGGAAGGTGGGAGGAGAGATGTCAGGGTATTTATGCCTCCCTCTCTTCCCCCCGCTGTGATTCTGTTCCTCCGTGGCCGTGGTTCTCAGAGTGGTCAACACACCAGCAGCATCTGCATCACCTAAGAGCTTGTTAGAAATGCAAGTTCTTGGCCCTTCCCTGAACCTTCTGAAGGGTCCAGCAACCAATAGTCTAACAAGCCGTCCAGGGATTTCGATGCTCTCAGACTCTGAGAACCGCTGACATCTGGCCCCAGTTCCTGGTGGGCACACCTTCCTCTGCACTCCCAGCTTTGATGGGACTCCCGTGTTTCTGTCCCCTTCTTTTGTCCCTTCTGGTCTGGATTCTCAGCACAGCTAGTGTTTCGGTAGCTCACAGACCCTTGTCAGCTGCCTTGTCCCTGCCTCCTAGCGCTTCGTAGAGTCTCTTCATTTGTATCGTTCGGGTTCGCTGCCTGTCTGCTGCTGGGAGCGTGATTGACAGAGAGAGGCGCCAACTGTGGACGAAGGCTGGAAGCCAAAGTGTGCAGGGATAAGAACAGCGTGGTCAGATCACGACAGAGACCGCATGGGGAGAGAACCTCTGCTGCGTGCCAGGCGTCCACGCAAAATGTAAGTCTCACCAGCCTGCTAGAGGTGTATTTTCTGGTCTCACTGACGGTCAGCTGAGCCAGACCCCAGACTGTGCCTCCATGATACACCAGGCTGGTTCCTCTTCCTGGTCAAGGAGTATCCTTGAAAACTGTGACCCCCAAAGCCTCACACAGGCCACACCTTCAGCCCTCAAGGCACCGCTAAGTTGTTAGCAGCCCGCAGCAAGGGCATGGGGATGGGGGAAGACTGGTAGGCCACTGATGAGCTGTGTGATGTTGGTCAGTTGTGCGGCCTCTCTGAGCCTCAGGTTCCTCATTCTGTGAGCAGGGGTATTAATGCCTCTGTGTGGTGTGTTGGGAGGGTTGCATGAGGCAACGTCTGTGGAGCACCTAGAACTACGTCTGGCCCAGGGTGGGAGGTCCCCTGCCTTCCCCACAGAGGGGCCCTAGGGCCGGGATGTGATAGGCCAATGAATCAGCTCACCCCCTAAATAGATGTTGGTCTGGGAGCATCAGATCCCTAGGGAAAATGCGCTCCCAAGAGCTGGAATCCTCAGGAGAGTCCAAGAGGACTTTCGTAAGCCCCGTAAGAACTTAGTTCTTGAGGTTTGGGAAGGGAGAGGCTGGGCTGGCTGCTGTATACACAGCTTGTTTGTCTTTTAAAGTAAATCATCCTCCAGAACTTGCCCCCATCTGTGTCCAGAGCCCTGATGTGCTGGCGAGCAGAGGAAGGCAGTGCCGGAGGCGTGCTGGAGGAGGCGTGGGTTACCGGAGCTCTCCCAGTGTGACCTGGCAAGTTCGGCTCCCTCTGCTTGGAGCAGTCTCTGTCCTCAGCTGGCTAACCCCTACTCACTCCACTCAGACACCATCCACGGACCTGGTCCCTGGCCCCAGCTACCCCGGGCACAGTTAGTTGTCCCTCTTCCGTGTCCCCCAGTTCCATGCGTTCCTCCATTGCCATGGTTGCCACAGGTGTGGGGGTCCGTTTCCTCCCCAAGGGCAGGCATTTGTCTTGCTCATCTTTGCACCTCGGGCCTAGCCCAGGGCCTGGCGCACGGCAGAGGCTCAGTACTCCCAGATGGCTAGCGCTGCATTTGGGAGCAGCTCTGCGAGAGGACTTGCCTCGGGCCTGCTCTGTCCCCCATTCTTCCCTGGCTAAAACACATACACATTTATATCTTCCACAGACATTGACAGGCTGCCTGCTGGGCTCCATGCTGGATGCTGGAGATGCAGGAGTGATCAGAAGAAGCTCTCCTGGAGCCCGCAGGCTGTTAGACAGGACGGCCGTGTGCCCGACAATGCTAACGCAGAGCAGAGGCCCTCAGTGGCCAGGGAGGAGTGTGCTGTGGGATGAGAGGAAGAAGGAGTGGCTCCTAGTTGGGATCAGGGAGGACTTCACGCTCTCTTTCCTTCCCCCAGGGACGTCTTCCTGTTTCTAGTATGGTGATTGCTGCTGTGGTGAGGTGGGCTGATCACACACAGAAGCCCCCCACCCCACCAGTCCCTCTGCCTACCTTGTCTATGGGCTTGGTCCTGTGTTACGGTTTCTTAAGAAATACCGCCCCTCACCACTCTGGGAATGTTTTAGGAATCTCAACCAAATATGAATCTCTTTGATTGGCACAGTGATTAGGGCATCTGCTGGCAAGGTCAGGGCAAGGTCAGGGAGGCCATATACCCTGCGAAGCCCAGGACAGTCTGGCTCAGTGAACAAGTGTGGTAGGTTGCACACGACTCTCCAGTGCCCTGCCTGACATTCGAGAGCGTGAAAAACCTGTTTATAATGCTCTGAGACTAAAACCTAATCCCGTCTCACATGTAAACACAAAAGTACTTTCTGCTCGATTTTGATAAACACTGAATTTCCCAGAGGTGCAGCTGTTGTATAAATCAGAGAAGACTGTACCTTGTTTTGTCTGGAACTTGGCCAAGGGTTGTTCAAAGGCTTGGAAATCATGTCACCAGTGGCAACGGTCACATTTGGTGCCCAGTTGGACTTTCCTTTATCAGTCTGCATTTACAACTGTTACATTCATATTTATTTAATCCTTATTTTACACTGCCAAGAATAAGGAAAAAGTGTTGACGATATATACTTTTTCAAGCAAATGCAACAGAGCTTACACCAAGTGCTAAGGAGAGGTGGGCGGGTGGTGAGAAAATGAGTAATTTGAGGACGGGAGCTCTTTTAGGTAGAGAGGTCAAGGAATCCTTTCTGTGGAGGTGATGTGAGGTGAAAGCTGAAGAGTGACAAAGAGCCAGCCATGCAAAGGCCCTGAGGTTGCCATAGCTGGGCACATGCTATGTACTGTCAGAACACCCATGTGACTGGAGTGCAAGTGAGCCAGGGGAGAGCGGCAGGGACCGAGGCTTAAGAAGTAAAAAGGGCCTTGAAACCACGGTAAGGATTTTATTCTCAGGGAGTCACTGATGGGTGTGAAGCAGCGGGTGACGTGGCTGAAATTATCTTTAAAAAGATGAGGCTGCAGGCCAGGGCCACGGAAAGTACAAGATAAGCCTGGAATCTTTTTCAGTGTCAGAAAGCAAAGTAGTACTCAGAAAGTGATGGGAGCATTTCAAAATGAGATAGGAGCCAACTTGAAAGAGCTGCCAATGGCCAAATCTGGGACAATTTGTGCAATAAAATAATGAGTGATAATAGTGAATTATAACTCATAGAATAAAATAAATATCCATGAGTTTATACTGACACAAATAAATAAATAAATAATAAGGAACAGCTTATTTTTACAGGAGAATACTTAATATAGAAGAAATGATGGACATGGAAAACCATCATTTGACAAACACAACAGTAATAATAATGCAGGCAGGAATCCTCATTCAGTACTAAGTTTAGTGGGCAAAGTATGATGAGAAAGAGGGTATTTGCATAGTCTCATAGTATCTCCCACAAAATACTTGTTAATTACAAAGGGAAAAATCAGGGGGTGTCAAACCTGGAGACACCCCCTTAACCAAGTGGTCACTAGTAATGGGAAAATGGACACCATGTGCCTTCTGATAAGATGGCTGAGAAGGACACATCACTTCTGTGGTGTTCTCGCCAAAAATGCCTAGCTTGAAATTAATCGTGAGTAAACATCCGACAAATCCAAACAGAGAGACAGTCTACAGAATAACTGGCCCAGATTCTTCAAAAGTGTCAAGGTTATCAAAGATAAAGAAAGACTGAGGGACTGGACAGCTGAATGCAATATGGGTGCCTGGATTGGATTCTGGAGCAGAAAAAGGCCATTAGTTGGACAATTGGTGAAATTTAAATAAGGTTTCTAGATTAGTTAATAGGATGGTATAAATTTCTTGGTGTGGATGATTATTCTATGGTTCTGTAAGTTGGGGAAACTGGGTGAAAGGTACATGGGAACTCTTTGTATGATGTTTGCAATTTTTCTATGAGTATGACATTATTACAAAATAAAAAGTTAGACACATAATAAATAAATACATTTTTAAAATCGCAACACACATCCACACACAGTATCGGGCTGGCTGCTGCGTGAAGAAGCGGTGGAACAGGCGAGGATGGAGGAAGAACAGGTAGGGGCTGCTGCCGGTGAATGAAAGGTGATGGGGACCTGGAGGAGAGGGTGGCGGTGCTGATGGGGAGAGCGGAGGGTAAGAGTGTATACATGCACATCTTTAAATTGAGATACTATTCACATACTGTAAAATTCACCACTTCAAAGCATGCAAGTCAGTGGTTTTTAGTAATTCTCAAGGTTGAGCAACCATCACTCCTATCTAATTCCAGGACATTTTCATCACCCCAAGAGAAACTGCATACCCTTAGTAGTCACTCCAATTCTTCCCTCCCTCTATCCCCTAGCAACCACTAAGCTACTTCTTTTCTATGTGAATATCCAGTTGTCCCAGCACCGTTTACTGAAAAGACTGTCCTTTCCCCATTCAATAGGTCTGGCATCTTTGTTGTATAATCCATAGATGTATGGGTTTATTTCTGGACTCTCAATTCTATACCATTGATATATATATAAATATATGTATCCTTATGCCAGTTACCACACAGTCTTGATTACTGTAGCTTGTAGGTTTTGGAATTGAGAAATGTGAGTCCTCCAACTCAAATTTATGTTTTAAAGGCAAAGCCAACAAGACTTGCTTATGGATTTCATGGGGAGTGTGGAAATATCACAACCTTTGGGACTTTTGGGAAACTTAGCCCTTTCCAAACTAGATTGGCCACCGAAGACCCTCCCTTCTTCCTGGTGACTCTTTGGGGGTCGCAGGAGATAAGCTGCTTCCTCCAAGTGGATGCTCCTGGGTAGGGTCACCTTTGCAGGCAGTCAATGTGGAGAAATCACACACCTTGTTCCCCTGTTGTTTGGAGAGCTTAAAGGGAGAGAATAAGTGCTCTGCAAATATTTACCGTTGCCCTGCTGTTGCTAGAAACCTATCACAGAGCAGCGTGCATGGCCCTCTGTGTTGTGGGTTTGTGTAGAGCTGTTCTGTGCAATACAGCGGGCACTAGCCGGCGGTGGCTAGCACAACTGAGGAACTGAATTTCAGCCAATTTAAATTTATATTTAAAAACTGAAACTTGACTCAGTTATTAGAAAATGTCTGAGTATGTTTAGAATAGTTAGAGCATATGACTTGCTTTTTCAACTGAGTTTTATAAAACATAAAAACAGATCAAGTATTTCTGATGAAAATTTAGCATGAGATTTTCAAATTGAGATGTGCTGTAAGTGTAAAGTGCTCCCCTAGATTTAAAAGATTTAGCATGAAAAAGGAATGCAGAATAGCTCATGAATAATTTTATATTGATTACATGTTGAATTGATAACATTTTGGATGCAGTGAATCAAGTAAAGTGCTTTATTAACATCACCAGTTCTTTTACCTTTTTTTTAAATGAAGCTGCCAGAAAATTTAAAATTATATTCTGGCTTATATTATTTCTTGTAGACAGAGCTGCTCTAGATGTTTTAATGATGAGCCCCCAATGCCATTTCAACCACAAAGATAATCACACAGCAGAGGAAGTGTAGTGACCTCCGCTGTTGAGATTAAATGTTCCAATTAAGTGGAGGCTGTAAAGGAGATCATGGGAAAAATAGAAGCAAAGACTGGCTGGACGGTGACGAAGCGTTAGAAGGGACTGTGCCCCTCTCCCTCCTCTGTCCGCCCCTCCTGCCCTCCCGCAGCCTGCTGCCTCGGTGCAGCTTCTCTTTCCGCCCGGAAGCAGGCGAAGCTCTGCAGTTGGTCCCATCAGAACGTCTGCTCTGGTCTTTCCCTTGTCCCCTCCCCGTTGCTCCTTCTGGGGGGCTCACGTCCTTCTTACTCTGCATATCACCAATCTTCTCTGGAGAAACAAAGGAAAGAAACCGAACCCTACAGCAGGAGTTGGCAAACTCTGGAAAGGGTGTAGGCTTTGTGGCCATGGTCTCTGACACGACCGTTCACTTCTGCTGCTGTGGTGCGAAAACAGTCACGCTGTGTGCACAAATGGCCAGGGCTGTGTTCCCGGAAAACTTTATTGCTGGACACTGAAATGAGAAAATCATATAATTTTCCCACGTCATGAAATATTATTCTTCTTTTGAGTTTTTCCCAACTCTTTCAAAATGTAAAAGCCATTCTGGGCTCGTGGGTCATGCAAAAACGGCCTGCAGGATTTGGCCCTTGGGTCCTGGTTTGCGGCCCTGCTCTAAAGTGTAAGTGAAGACCCAAATGGAAGGAGCTATCCTTTTGGGAATATTGGGGCAGAAGGATCTTTTCCTTCCTTCACCGTATAGCTCCAATGATAAGCCAACTGTAACCACTCGGTGCTCAGCCTGAGTGATCGAAACTTCAGGAGCCCTGTTGAGGTAGGAATATTAAACATGGAAGATCATTGGAAGCCCTGGACAGTGGGAGGGGCGTCTGTGCAGTAATCACTCTCAGGCCCGGGTCCTGTACTTTAAAGGGCTTGCTTTAGCCCTGATCTCCCGTGGCCTTCCCCAGGGGATGAAGAATCAAAGGGACATGCCCACCTGGTGACCACCCCTTTTCCTCCATGCTTCAGGTACTTGAGACTCCATAATTACCTGCCCCATTGACCTCAAGTCCACTTTTATGCTGGTGTGGCCTCTTTCCTGGGCCCATTCTCCAGTGCACAGACCACACTGCCAGTGTGCTCACGCTGGGCCCAAGGGACGGCCAAGGTGCATCTGTCTGCACAGGTGCGATGGAGCTTGGAAGCAGGGGTGGGGCTTGTGTGTGCTGGGGGTGAGAGGGAAGGAGCTTGGGCCTCACGTAGAGGGCTGGGGACGGTTCTTCTCTCTGGCCATGTTAGGCATAGAATTCTAGATTTAAACCTACCTTTCCAGGAAGTTATGAAAGTACATTTGTCATGGCAGCAGGCTAAGGCATATTTTAATTTACAGTTTGTTAGTTTCATGTGTAACTCTAATATTTAGACATACAAGCCTCCATTTGTGCCCTCACCGGAAACCCTGCCAGTGTTAGGGTAGGCCTGCTTCTACAGTTAAGATTTGACTTTGAAATGCAGGTGAAGGGTGGTGGGAGTCAATGGTGTGAACAAGCCAGCTTGGTCTGGCCTGTGAGAGCCCATCGCATGTATCTCTTCCCAACTCTGTGTTTGGTGACGCCATGTTGGTAGCTCAAATTGGCCAAGGTAGGACTATTTTCACCGTGGAAATGGCAAATGCTACAAATCAGAGCTTTGTCGTTTGTTTTGAAAGCTGGCTGCTACACGTTTACCAGCACACCACACACTGCATAACTGTCCCCTGCTTGTGACAGAGGCTGGCTTGTCTCCCCCTTGTCCCGCATAGAGTCTCTCCTCATTTCCTGTCTGAGAAGAGCAGACTGGAGAGAGTTTCTCAAGAGATGTGTTCAGTAGAAAAGTGTGACTGTGAGGGAGCATTCTGAATCGTTCACTCATTTGGAAGGAATTTCTGAAATAAGCCAAGTTCCTGTTGTCTGGAGCCACACGCCTGAGCAGTGCCAAGCCCCGACTCTTAGAGCAGCATCTCCCATGAGGCCCCACTCAAACCGCTGCTACTGATTTTGATCAGCTTTAGCAAGAAGTGAACATTCCCACCCTCATGCTTTATGTTTGCAGAATACTTCCAAATTCAGATAAACATGTAAAATGACTTTCACGGTTAATCCTTGGATTCTTTTCCCTGAAAGTACAAGTAGTAGCAAAAGGTATGGTTTCTCCTCTTATTGTCCATGTCTGCTCTCTGGTGGTCAATCCAGATAAATACAAGCCGATTTCTATCAATGCCGGATTCTCGGATTCTCGCAGAAGGGTGCACAAACCCAGTCACCTGCTGGGCCAGGCAGGAAATGTAGAATGAAGATGGCAGGATGTGAGAAGAGTGGGGAGTTGTGGGGTGTACTTAGGCCCTGTCTAAAAGGGAATGGCATTATTCACTCAGGGTCGAATGGCCTGGCACCCTGCGGGTAGATCTCTTTCGTTTGGCCTTTGCAGTGTGGGTCTATAGCGTCTCAAAATAGTTCCATCCATTAAAAATTTTTATTTCCACCCTTTTGGTAAATATCTGAATATTTGGCAACCCTAAGTTCACGCTGCCACACAGTGACAGTCTGCTGATGTGGTGACTGTTGGAGAATTTTTTTTTTTTAAGGTTTTATTTTTCCTTTTTCTCCCCAAAGCCCCCTGGTACCTGGTTGTATATTTTTACTTGTGGGTCCTTCTGGTTGTGGCATGTGGGATGCTGCCTCAGCATGGCGTGATCAGCAGTGCCATGTCTGTGCCCAGGATCCGACCCGGCGAAACCCTGGGCTGCCAAAGCGGAGCGTGTGAACTTAACCACTTGGCCACGGGGCCAGCCCCTGTTGGAGAATTTTTGAAAATGGCAAATGATGTTTAAGAGCAAGTTACTGTGATTTTCCCAGTCAAAGCAAGAATGATCTCTATGACATGCCCAACAGACATGGCCATATGTTTCATGGTTTAGAAATTCCAGAAATAGGAAATCCATTATTCTTTATTTACTTTTAATTTTTTATTGTGTAGTATTTCATACAAACAGAATCACACATGACTCATTAGAAGGTTTATGGAATAATAAACAGCCTTCTCTCCACCATCGTCTTAAGAAATAGAAGATCACCAATGCTTTTAAAAGCTGTCTGTGTCGTATCCCACTTGAGTCCTCTCTCTCCCCGCTGAGGGTAAATACCATTCTGACTGTTTTCTTTCTCATTCCTTTGCTAAACTCTTAGTTATTCTGAGAATTATTCTAATAATTTGTTTATTGTCACTTTGGGTCTTTTCAGATAAACAATCATTTCATTTGAGAAAATTAACTCATTTTTTCCTTTCCAATCCTCGTATCTCATTTCTTTTTCTTGACTTGTCGTACTGATTAGTTTCTTTGATTCAATGCTGCTGAGAAGTGGTAATAGTAGGGGCGTCCTGATTTTATTCTTGATTTTAAAAACGCTTCTGTTTCATAATTAACAATAATGTTTGCTGTAGATTATGATAGGCACACACTTCACCAGGTTAAATAAATTCCCTTCTATTCCTAGTTTTCTAAGAATAGCAATTATGAACAGGTCTCAAATGTGGTCAAATGAGCTTTTTCTGCAGCTATTAAGGTGACCATATATTTATGCTTAACTTTTTATTACAGAGATTTTCAAACGTACACAAAAATAGAGAGAATATTACAGTTAATCCTCACGACCCATCACTCAACTTCAACAATGATCAATTTCCGGCATTCTTGGATAATCTCTTCTCCCCACTTTTTTTTTTGGAGTATTTGAAAGTAATTCCAAGACATCATATCATTTAATCTATAAATATAGCAGTGTGTACCTCTGGCAGATAAGGACTTCTAAGAAGCCGAGACACAATTCCCATTATTGCTGCTCCCATCCTCCCATCATAATAATTCCTTAATATCACCTAATATCCAGTCTGAGTTCAATTTTTCCTGATTTTCCAAACGATTGTATTTTTATTGTTGGCTTATTTGAACCAGCATTCAAAAAGATGCACACTTCACTTGGTTAGTGTTTCTTAAATCTTTTTCAGACTATAAAAGTTTTCTCTTCTTTTTAAAAAATTCTATTTATTTGATAAAGAAACTATATCATGTGTACTATAGAATTTCTTTCCTTTTGTATTTATCTGATTTGATTTTTGAACTGTTCTTTTACATGTTATTCCGTCCCCTGCATTTCTGAAACCTAGTAATTAGATAGTAATCAGAGACTTGATTAGATTTAGGCTCTTTTTCTTTTTAAAAACGTTTAAAATTTTACAATATTTATTTGGCAAAATTTCTCTATAGATGGTGCTGTGTGCCTCCTACAGCAGCACATCAGGAGATGCTGAATGTGTGGTTGTCTCACTTTTAGTGATCTTAGTACTGATCAGCTGGTCCAGATGATGTCCGCCTAACCCGTCCATTATAAAGTCCGCCATGCACCTTTCACCTAGTGCTTTTGGCAGCCATTGTTGATCATTATCTCCATCATTAGAGATTGCAAAATATAGTGATTTTCTAAGTCATTAACTCTTCCCACATTTGTTACCTATGATTCTTCTATAAAGAACTTTCCTCAATTATTTGGTTTCCCTGAAAACCAGTCTGAACAGGAACGGCAGGATAAGTGTTTGATTCTTTCTTTTTATGTGTCCATTTCAGAAGGAGTCGGCATCCCAGCCACCTCCACAGACATCCAACGACGGCTTTATAAAACTATCATTATAAATCAATGAGTTTTTGTGTATTTGTTGTGTGTTGGTTTTTTTTTTTGAAGAAGAAGAGTGGCCCTGGACTAACATCTGTTGCCAATCTTGCTCTTCTTGCTTGAGGAAGATTGTCACTGAGCTAACATCTGTGCCCGTCTTCCTCTATTTTATGTGGGATGGATGCCGCCACAGCATGGTTGACAAGCTGTGCTACGTCTTCGCCCAGGGTTCGAACCTGCAAACCCCGGGCCGCTGAAGCAGAGCGTGTACACCCAACCACTACGCTACCCGGCTAGCCCCATGTTGTGTTTTTTAAAGTATATTTTTACATATTTGGTGTGTCTCAATCTATTAAAATCATTATTATTTTTGATGCTCAAATTATCCCATCTTTGGCCAGTGGGAGCTCCTTCAAGTTGGCCCCAATGTGCTATTGACATGCCCCCAGTAGCCTTGGAAAAGTTCCTTGATTTCTGTTACGATGAGATGTACCAGGCTCTTTTTGTATATTTCCTTCCCCAGATGTGGAGAAGTCATTTGTCCAAAGATCTTTGGTTCCTTTTAAAGGGTGACGATATTCAGAGACCGTAATCTTGCGGTTGGGATGTGCTGATTGATTCTACATCTTTTCAGAATCACAAGACTAATGTGACAGCTGACAGCAAGACCCCTGAGTGCAGTTTTGACTTTTTCTTTTTTGACCTTCTGATCAATTTTCCTAGGGATGGATAGTCAAGACACTGTTTAAAGTCACTGGAAATAACTCTGTGTGGTTATGCTACCAATTTGATATAGACTGAGTTTCCTTTGTTTTAGTTTTTAATTTTTAGGGGATTGTTTTTATTTTTTGATCCAATTTTGTGTTTTAATTATGTAAAATATTTACATGATTCCAAAGTCAGACCATTGTTAAAAAGTAAAATTCAACTGAGTAAATTTTAAAGATCTGATTGGCTTTATTCAATGATTCCTGAATCGGGCAGCATCCAATCTAGCAGATAGAAGGGCGCTCTGAGGAGATGTACAAAATGAGAGACTTTTATAGGCAGAAGGGAGAGGAACAAGGAAGCTAGACTAGTCAAAAAAGCAGGTTGGTTATTGCAAAGTTATTTTCCCCTGGGGGATGGCAGAGGTCCGTCAGGCAGGTTGCGTAACTAGTGTTGACCGGTGATTCCTGGTTGACTGGTTTAAGACTCCATTTCTGAGAGAGACAAAATTGTGATAGTTAAGTCTTGGTTTGGTGATGTTTTGGGCCTGTTGTCTGTTTTTAACATCAACATTCAGAGAAGTCTAGCTGCTACCCTCTCCCGTCCCATCTGTTCTCTTCCTTCCCCTTTATGAGACCTTTTATTAGTAGGTTTTGCTTTATCTGTTCATTGCTGCGATGACTTCTGACACTTCATAGGTTGAGGGTATAGTGCTCCACAGGCTGCTCTCCCTTCAGACACCGGCCCCGAGCTGGGGAGTTCCAGGGCCACCCTCACTTCTTGATAAGTGGTTACAGATTTGGGGGTTCTTATGACCCCCACAGGTTTGATAATTTGCTAGAGTGACTCACAGAGCTCAGGAAGGTGCTGTACTTACAATTACAGTTTTATTATAGCAAAAAGGATACAAATCAGAACTAGGGTGAGTCTGGGAGACTCCCAAATGGGAAGCTTGCAACGTCCTCTCCCTGTGGAGTCAGGACAAGTCACCCTCCCAGCACATCGATGTGTAATGATATGCACAGAGTATTGCCAACCAGAGAAGCTCACTCGAGTTACATTTTATTGAGTTTTTATTGGGATTTCATTATGTAGACGTTATTGATTGAATTCAGTCTCTAGTCCTTCCCTCAGGTCTGGGTGATATCTCCTGGTTCAAAGCCTCAACCTTCTAACCACATGGTTGGTCTTTCTGGGTAGCCAGCCCCCATAATGAGTCATCTTCTTAGCGTAAGTGTCCCACCGTAGCGACATGAGTCATCTTGTTACCATAAATTCAGGGGTGGTCTAGGGACCATCATGAATAACAAAGATCCTCCCAGCACTCAGGAAATTTTCAGGGTATAGAGATTATCTCCCAGGAATGGGGGACAAAGGCCAGCCAGGTTCTTGATTATACAGGAATTGCTTATTCATTTTTAAAAATATAAGAAAATATGTATTTTATTTTTCCTTTAATATGTTAATTTAATTAATTATATTAATCCCTTTATAACATTAAACATACTTTGAATTCCTAGGACAAACTCAACTTGGTAATGAATGTATTATATTTTTCATGGGTTGCTGGATTCAGTTTGCTGATATTTTGTTTATAATTTTTTTATCTGTGTCAACCTTGATTATTTTGTCAGTGTATGCTTTTGATATCCAGGTTAAATCAATGCAAATAATCCATAATCAATCTATCCAAAATTGGGCTGAGTTTATTATGAGCTAGGTCTGAGGACTATAGCCCAGGGCGTTTCCTTCTCCAAGGAAGGAAGGGCACCAAAGAAGTGGGGTGTCCAGAGTGGTTATATACCATCTTGGAACAAAGAGCGTCCACCACACATGACAGGAATATCTCTTTTACTATTGTTATGAGATGCTTAGCTGGCATAGCAGGTCAGTGATCATAGCAGGTTGGTAATTAGTCCTTAGTTTCCAGGAAGAGATGCTTATCCTTAAAGAAATGCCAATATCAGGGAGAATCCACATCTCCATTTTTAAGGGCATTGTTCTTGTCCTTGGGACATTTAAATGTTTAAAGCAGATGTACGATACATGCTCAACAGGCCGTGTTAGGTCTTTTTGGGAAAACAAGGTCAGGCTGAATTAGTTTTAAACCAAATGGCTTCCTCATATACTCCAATATATCCCATTGCTTTTTTTTTTTTTTTGAGGAAGATTAGCCCTGAGCTAACATCTGTGCCAATCCTCCTCTTTTTGCTTAGGAAGACTGACCCTGAGCTAACATCCGTGCCCATCTTCCTCTACTTTATATGTGGGATGTCTACCACAGCATGGCTTGTCAAGCAGCGCCATGTCCGCACTCAGGATCCAAACCAGTGAACCCTGGGCCGCTGAAGAGGAATGTGCCCACTTAACTGCTGCGCCACCAGGCCGGCCCCTATCAAAGATGATGATTTGTGCTGTGAATTGATGGCTGGGTTAAGGTGATGTCCAACAGTTTTCTCCACTGTAAAGTTACTATTTTACTTTCTGTTTTAAATAAGTAATTTGTGGGAGGTACTTTGAAATGGTGGAAATATCTTGTTCCTCATCAAACTTTCATACGTGATTTTTAGCATCCGTTATTGATTCTTTCCTGCATCAATCATTACTATTATGGTCGCAAAATAGTGATTTTTTAACACCTCCATTCCTATGCTTATTAATTGGCATTCTCTTGTACGGAAGAATTTTCCTCTCTCCTCTGGTTATTTATCTTAGTCCTTATTTTAAATCTCAACAGCATCCATAGTTTGGTCTTCTTGTTTATCTGCAATATTATTTGTTCTTCCTCCTTTATTGGCCCAGTCTTGCCAGAATTTGGGGTATTTTATTAGACTTTTCGTTCCCCTAGATGCAGCTGATCTGTGGCTTGCAGATAACGGAGCTGGCCGATGCACTATCGGTAGAGAAGGCAAACCCCATAATCAGAATATATGTCATTCCTAGTAAGGATGAATTGCCCCCTCCAGGGTAGAAGAGATCCAAGATACTGAACTCGCCACCAAATGGCTGCTTACGTCCTTGAGGGATGGTACCCGATCAAGGCTCAGCACTGGTCTGAACTGCTGACAGTCAGGCATCCAGCAGTGGCGGTGGCTAGATCAGCCTTCGTGAGAGGGACCCCACCATGTCAGGCCGCCATGACTAATCCATTCATTCGTGGACCCCTTTGTAAGGACTGAGATGGCTGAGGACAGAGTCTCGCTGTCACTCACTGGACAGTTCATCCTGTTCACCTGCTTATTCAGTGCTGCTGCTTCTGCCACACGTGCTTTCTGGTGGGCATCGATGTGGGACCACCCACCATGTGCCCATTCCCATAGCTCCATCCACATGCCTCCTCCTCAGACATCCTGTTTCCAGTCTTCCAATCTTGCTCCCTCCAGGCCCTTGACCAAGCAGCCAAGCCATTTGCCATTCCCCAGAAGCCTGTGTACATCCTCACTCCAGGCTACTTGTTCCCCCACACAAAGTGGATGACCTTTAAACTCTGCCCACTTGGAGGACTTTGCCTCATCACTCTTTTCCAGGCCACTCTGTGTAGCAGGAGTCCATTTTTAGGTTATACCAACATATTGTGTTGCCCTGTTTTCAGGCCTTTTATTTTTTTTCTCCTCTGTCAACTGGCTGTAGAGAAAGCCCCAAGGGACCATAGATGTGAGCTGAAGGTGAGGCATCAGTGCCAGAGAGGCAGAGTTCATGGGAGCTGGACCGCCTGTCCACACACTTTGTTTTCTCTGTACCTGCTTGAGCCTGGTTCTAAATGTACTATTTTCATTGTATGACAGATTGCAATTGTGCCTGCCTCAGCTTATGATTTGGCGGGTCCGACAACTGCCCTAGCCTATGATGTTCTATGGTCAGACGCTCAGTTTCTCCCAGAGTCCGACATTGTGCCAGAAGCTGTTTTTTGAACGGCAAATAGTTCTCTGTTGTAGACAGCATGGCCTTGCTCCAGAGCCCTAGGGCTCTGGGCCACACGTCTCCTCTCAGGGCTTGCCAGAGACTCCATAGAGTGTCCTTAACTACCACAGATGCCTCCAGCATCATGGGATCTGCTAAACCATATGCCCAAGCAGTAGGGCTGCATGTACTGCAGCCTGAGTCCACTGCAAAGCTCCCTCTTGCTCTGGGCCCCACCTGACACAGGTTCAGGCAGTATTGCCAAGTGCGGCATATGCTGTTTCTAAAACCTAAAACGAGCATTGAGTTTCTTTCTTAGTGGTAGGTGGCAAAAAGTGCAGTAAATTGTCCTTTACTTTGGACAGGATATTTTGGCATATTCCAGACCATGGACTCCAAAAAACTTCACCAGTGAGGCAAGTCTCTGAACCTTTGTTAGGGTGTATCCCTCACTCTCTGGTAAGAACGCATCTTTCCAGGATGTCCAGAGTGCTTGTTACTTCCTAGTCTCCATGTCCAATTAATGTGATGTCATCAATATAGTGGGCCAAGCCTGGAAGGTCAGGATGATCAAGATTCCTTCAGATTACAATGTGACAGAGCAAGAGCGTTACACAGTCCAACAGCAAGCTTGTGAAAGTGGACTGCTGTCCGTCCTAGGCGAATGGGAAGTGATCTTATCATCCCTCCTGATCGGGCCAGATCAATCCATGCACCCAAGTACCAGCGGCTGTGTTCATCTGTTCTAATAGAGATACCGTATCCGGCCCAGCGCTGCAAATGTGGCTGCCTGTAGTTAAGCTCATAGTAGCCCAACGTCACTTGCTATGAGCCATCTGGTTTGGCAGGGATTACATCAATGAATTAAAAGCAGCGTATGTGTCCTTTAAGTCTTTGGGAGTGGCACTAATCTCTGTCATTCTACCCAGCATCTTGGGCACCTTGGTGTCAGTGTCACCTCACAGCTGGTACACAATAGCACTCCAAGGTCCTGGGCATCCCTTGCCCAGGTGTATGGCTAGTCCAGTAAATGGCTGGAGCTCCCTTTGGGGGAAGAGTTGGGAGAAATGCAACTATATTTGTTGTGCAAACTTCTGTGGGCCCTGGTCTCCCCTTTTATAGATGGGCTCTGTGTTCGAGCAGTGTCTGTCTTCTGCTTACCGGCTCTTGGCCAGAATGGTTGTGTAAGTGAAGCACAGATCCTTGTTATCAGTGGGTTTCTTACTTAATAGAACAAAGCCAAAAGTTAAACAGTTTCTCATCTTTCCTCCTCAATCTTAGTTCTCTTGACACAAATAATCCGTAATCAATCTATAAATCCAAATTTAGGGTGAGTTTATTATGAGCCAGATCTGAGGACTATAGCCTGGGGGGCTTCCTTCCCCAAGGAAGGAAGGGCATCAAAGAAGTGGGGTGTACAGAGTGGTTATACACCATCTTGGAATAAAGAGCATACATCACATATGACAGGAACATCTCTTTTACTATTGTTATGAGATGCTTAGCTGGCACAGCAGGTCAGTGATCACAAGGTGAGCACAGCAGGTCAGTAATTAATCCTTAGCTTCCAGGAAAAGATGATTATTCTTAAGGAAATGCCCATATCGGGGTAAGCCACATCCCTATCTTTAAGGGCATTGTTCTTGTCTTTGGGACATGGTCACTGTTTAAAGCAGATGTACAATGCATGCTCAACAGGCTACTTCAGGCACTTTTGGAAAAACAAGTTCAGGCTGAATTAGTTTTACAGCAAAGGGCTTCCTCATATACTCCAATATACCCTATTGCCTTTTATTTATTCATCAGTTCACGCTAATTTTAATCACCTTCATCCAGCTGACATCTACTTTTATTCAGTATTTTAAATCTACTTTGTATTTTTATGTTAACCCCACAAATTAGACATTATTATTATTCTTTTATATAATCTATGCTTGCTTAGATTTACTCATTTATTTCCTAATTTCTTTGCTCATCACTCCTTCCAGCATATCAGATCTTCCTTCTGGGATTACTCTCCTTTTTCCTAAAGTGCACCCTTTGGAAACTTTTTTGTGAGGCTCTATTGGCAATGAATCACCATGTTTATTTGTCTGACAATGTCTTCACCATCATTCTTCTTCTCTTCTTTCCACGAACTTTTATGTTGAATTATAATGTCCGTGCAGTGAAGTGCATGATATTGCATGTGTGGCTCAGTGAATTGTTCCCAAGTGCTCTTGCCCATTCAGCTCCCAGGGGCCTCTCCCCAACTCTTCTCCATTACCGCCCACAGGTAGCCACTCTTCTCATGTCTATTGCCAGAGAGTGGCTTTATCTGCTCTGACATTTTATATAAATGGAAGGATACACTATGTGATGTTTTGTCTCTGGTCTCCTTCATTCAACGTTATGTCTGTGAGATTCATCTGCGTTGCGTGTACCAGTGGTTCATTCTCTCTCTTTATTCTTTTATTCTTTGTCCTCTAAACATTTAGCTGTTTCTCACGGGTCATTATTTTACTGAAGCTTGTCAATGCCCATCTAAAGACATGGTTCCAAGCTCCGCATGTAGCCTGACTAAGAAGACTGGGGATGTTTTCAGTAGGAGTGTGGCTGGGCGCCTGCTTCCACACGGCCTCCATCTTCATTACATTATTCTTCATGCTGGGTTTATGGATGGTTCACCCCTTTCCAGGGAGAAATTTTTTTCCATAAAAACTATTGCCTACCTTATTGCACTTCTGTAGAGCTGGGTGTATGTTGCTATATTTACTCTTGCTAAAATTGATTGTTTTCCTTTGGGGTCACCTTTTCTCTCCATGGGGAGAAGCACTGAGCCTTGATTTGAGTTTCAAATCAAATTGAATTCAAATCCTGGGAGGAAGGAGGAGCCAAGGAGCAGTGGAGTCAGGCAGCCTGGGTTCCAATTCCAGCGATGTGACAGAGAGCGAATTATTCAGCTTTACTGAGCCTCAGCCCCTTTGTTTATAAAATGTGAACTCCGAGGGGTCTGTCTGGTTAATCCCAGTATAGTGGCATAATCCTGGCATAGTGTCTGACACATAGTAGGTGCTTGTTGACTCTATGAATCAATGAGGGTAATAATACCTACCTGCAGGGATGTCATGAAGTTTAGATAAAATGTGTGTCAATTGCCTTGTACAGGGACTAGGGCACAGGAGGTGCCCAACCAAAGGCAGATATTCTTATCAGAAAATGATTGCCTAGGCCAAGGTGCCTTATAGCATTCTACACTGACTAGGCTGAGAAAGAGCGTAAACCATCATTTTGGGTTCTGGTGGATTACAGGCTTAAACTGTCACACAGCTCACATTTTCTATGGAGTCCCACTCTACCCAGGGTGCAATATCTAGCACTCTAGCACTGTGTTATCCAATATGGTAGCCACTGGCCACATGTGCGTAATTAAATTTAAATCAATTAAAATAAATCCAGGGGGCTGGCCCCATGGCTGAGTGGTTAAGTTTGCATGCTCTGCTTTGGCAGCCCAGGGTTTCACCAGTTCGGATCCTGGGCATGGACCTAGCACTGCTCATGAGGCCATGCTGAGGTGGTGTCCCACACAGCAGAACTTAAAGGACCTACAACTAGAATATACAACTAGGTACTGGGGGCCTTTGGGGAGAAGAAGAAGAACAAGAACAAGAATATTGGCAACAGATGTTAGCTCAGGTGCCAATCTCTAAAAAAAACAGAGAGAGAGCAAGATAAAGGACCTCAAAAAAAATGTTAAAAGCTTTAAAATAAAATCAAATAAGAAATCTAGTTACTCAATCACAGTAACCACACTTCAAATGCTCAGTAGCCATCTGTGGCCAGGGGCTGGCGTATTGGACAGCACTCATCTAGAATATTTCCGTCATCACAGGAAGTTCTGTTGGAGAGAGTTGGCCTAGGGTCTGTGATGGCAGGAAGTAATGTGGTGGAGCATGGGGCAGGAGTGTAAATTAG
The DNA here is from genome assembly GCF_037783145.1 of Equus przewalskii. NCBI lineage: Eukaryota > Metazoa > Chordata > Mammalia > Perissodactyla > Equidae > Equus > Equus przewalskii. Next base: position 76,774,546 of record NC_091845.1, on the reverse strand, counting down.
GAGGCTGAAATACAGGTGTGACATGACCAGCTCCTGAACTTCAGAAAATGGAGAAGAAGGGCAAGTCCTTGGGACATTTTGAAGAGAGAATGGACAGAACTTCCTGGCAGAGTGAAGAGGGCAGACAGTGAACAGGCTTTGGATCTGGGCAGCGTTGAAATCCTGGCTTGTAGCTCACCAGCCTTGGTGACCAGTCACTTAACATCTCCAAACCCAATTTCTCATCTGTAAAATGGGAGTAATAAGTCACAAGGTGGTTGAGAGCATCAAATTAGGATGAATTTTTAGGTAGAAAGGCTTAGCATGAGGAAGGACGTAAGTAAGGCATGATAGGTGACAATGGATGGTGGGTGTACGGTTATTACGGTTCTAGCTTGGGGGTCTGGGTGAAGTGGTGTTGACTAACAGAAGCATCTCTCATTGCACATTTCCTTTCAGGACCCTCGTACCCCCATAAAAATCCAGTGCCCTCTTTCCCCAGAGGCCCCAGTGCTACAGATTTCCATATGGGTCTCCCTGCAAGGTCCCAGACAGTGGACTCTTTTCCTGTCAGTATAAAGCTTTACCTGTTCTGTGTTCCACTCCCAAATCTGCAAGATGACCTAAAATATTGGAGCCAAGTTTGAGGTTGGAAAAGACCAAAATGGTTATGTCTCTCGCCCTCTCCCCTCAATCTGATGTTTGAAGCCATTCGACAATAAGATCATCTACCACAATCCTAACAACAATGTCCATATTTGAAAGTCTTCTGTGTGCTAGGACTGTGCCAGTCACTCGACATGACTTGTCGCATGGCCATATGTTTCCCCTTTGCTTAAAGGAGGAAACGGGTTCAGTGAGCTGCAGAGTCTCTTGTTATCACCTCGGAGGGTAAGACATCGACGATTTCTTCAGCTTGGTCATTGCTTAGTCTGTCCTTTTTGCTGCTCCTGGTCTGTTTCCCTGGGGTTATCAGCTCGTCAGATGTCGGCATGCTTCACAAGGAGTGTGGGGAGGGGGACAGTGGGGAAACCCTTGCCCATGAGGCAGCCAAGCTGAGGGTGGAGACCACGGGGCAGAGAGAGGGGCAGCCAGCCTCCTGGGGGCTGTGAGAAAGAGGAAAAGAGAGTAGGGAGTGGTCCTGCCTGGGGTGTGGTTGTGGGGCTGTGTGCATTCCCTCATGTTTTAGGCCTAAAGGAGGAAGCAAATCTTTCCAGCATGGGCAGCAGAGGAGGAGGAAGAGGAGGAGGAGGTGGAGCATGTGGAGGAGGAGGAGGTGGAGGAGGAGGTGGAGCATGTGGAGGAGGAGGAGGAAGAGGAGGAGGTGGAGCATGTGCAGGAGGAGGTGGAGGAGGAGGAGGAGGTGGAGGAGGAGGTGGAGCATGTGGAGGAGGAGGAAGAGGAGGTGGAGGAGGAGGTGGAGCATGTGGAGGAGGAGGAGGAGCATGTGGAGGAGGAGGAGCATGTGGAGGAGGAGGAAGTGGAGCATGTGGAGGAGGAGGTGGAGCATGTGGAGGAGGAGGAGCATGTGGAGGAGGAGGTGGAGGAGGAGGAGGAGGTGGAGGAGGAGGTGGAGCATGTGCAGGAGGAGGAAGAGGAGGTGGAGGAGGAGGTGGAGCATGTGGAGGAGGAGGAGCATGTGGAGGAGGAGGAAGAGGAGGTGGAGGAGGTGGAGCATGTGGAGGAGGAGGAAGTGGAGCATGTGGAGAAGGAGGAGGTGGAGCATGTGGTGGAGGAGGAGGTGGTGGAGGAGGAGGAGGAGCATGTGGAGGAGGAGGAGGTGGTGGAGCATGTGGAGGAGGAGGTGGAGGAGGTGGCTATAGGTCACATGCTGGCTTTCCACCACTCTAACTCCAGCTCCTGTTACACTTCTCTTTACACAGTTGATATCTTTTCTTCCCCTCAGCAACTGTGAGTTAGATATTATCTGCACTTTATGTTACAAACAAAGCTCAGAGAAGTGAAGTGATTTTTCCATGTAAGTCGCAGAGCTGGGATTTGAACCCATGACTCTCATATGATGCTCTCCTCTCTGGTTTTTCAATGAAAATCTAATAATATTCTTTCTATAAAAAGTATTTCTAATTTAGTCTTTCGTAACTTCAAGGAAGTTCTGTATGTCTGTTACTGTTTTTAAAAGATATTCTCTCTTTGAATGCTTGGTTGAATCAGCTGCATTGAAGAAATCTTGCCAGCAGGTGGCGACACAAATCCAATAACTCGTGATACCATGCAGTGCTTTCCCAAGGACGGAGTGGGACTGCTGTGTCCCTGGCGGAGTGGGACTGCTGTGTCCCTGGCAGAGTGGGCGTCTGGCTTCATATTGTGATTCCTGGGCTACTGGATTCTCCACTCCTGCTGTCTGGGGGCTCACCTGGTTTCCTCAGGCCCTCGGGACAAAGTCCCCACACCTTAGCCGAACCTATTCTTTTGCCCCTCCTCTCACTCCCTGCCTCCTAATCTTCCCAAATGGCTTAATGCTCCTCACCCACCCTGCTCTCCCACATTCCATGCCTTTGTCCCTGCTGGTCAGGCTGCCTGAAGGACCCCTTCTCCCTTCCCCAGCCTGGTTAATTCCTTCTCATCCTTGGGGACTCAGAGCAAGGGTTGCAAGGGTCTCAAGGGTTGCTTACGGGAGGCCCCCTCCCACCATACCCAGGCTGTGTGGGGCCCCTTCTCCATGCATCTGGCTGTCGCAGCACTGGTGGCCCCAGGTCCTACTCTTTTTGCTTGGCTGTCTTCCTCCTAGACTGTCCCCTTGAGGGTAGGCCCCAGGTCCTATCCACCCTGGGCTATTCCTAGTGCTAGGCGCGGAGGAGGTGCAGAAAAAAACTGTTGATGAATGAATGAGCAAATGAGTGTTTATCTGTCCAGGGAAATTCCATCCAGCGGTCTCTGGAGCCCCAAAGTGTGAGTCTCCTGTAGGCACAGACGGTCCCCCCCCCACCCCAGGGAGGGTGGCTCTTCCTGGCCTGCAGGGTGGTCTATTTTTATTTTCTGTTGGGGGCATTTCTCATTGCATCTCAACAGCATCTTTGAATCTCCTCAAATACCTCCGAGGAAGCATATATTTTCGCCAGACGTAAAGAAGAGTATTTTAAATAAGTGGAAGGAAAATGCATTTTAATTGCATTATTATACTAATTTATGTCTCCTGCCCCTCTTGAAAAAGTGCTTTTTCACAGTGTGGAAGCACATTAGGGTTGGGAGTCGAGACTAATTGTTTCAGATGGCTGCCGGGAGACGCCGGGCTTTGTTTTTACAGCTCTCAAAGCAGGTGGGTAAACAGGCCTGCTTTTTTCTCTCTACAAGGCCAGATCGGGTTTCATGAGCTCGGGGACCACAGGGGCAATGTCTGTGCTCCTAGTACAGCGCCTGGCCCGTGGCTGGTGCACAGGGAGAACTTCTCCGTGGATGCATGGGTGAGGAACAGAGAGAGGGAGGGCTGGATGCCAGACTGAGGGGGTGCAGGGTGGTGGGGTCTCCTCCACAGTGAAGTCCTGTGAGATCTGGTTGCAGAGAGAGGAGGAAACGATCAAAGGTCTGCTGGACTCCTGTGTGCTGCTGGCTGCAGGGTAGCCACTGAACACTTTTTCCCTCTGAATCTTCACAACCACCCTGTGAGTTCAGCCCACGTTACAGATCAGCAAGTTGATGCACTGATGAATTAAGTAACTTGCCCAAATTCTCCACGTAGGAGAGGGGCAGAGTCAGTATGAGGACCGGACGTGTCTGATTCCAGCCTTCAAGCTCTTTCCTCCTCCCAAGTTGGGCTCTTTTATACAATAGCTTCTGCACATTGGACACCTACTGTGTGCGGGCACTAAATTAGGCACCTCTCTCAATTATCCAAGTAATGATGTCTGGTAAATGGCGGTAATTGCTGTTAATAAGGATCCTAACAAAATCCTTTAGAAGGAGGTATTGTTATTCCCATAGTATAATAAAACACAGATCCTGGTTCAGCAGTTCTGGGGCATGGCCTGAGAGCCTGCGTGTCTAACGGTGTGGTCATGCCCGTCTAGGCTGCACACTGAGAAGCGGGATGTAGATGATAGGGCTGAGGCTCAGAGGAGGAACTCACTTGCATGGACACCCAGCTGTCTAAAGCTCAGCCGCCTTCTCTCACATTCTCCTGCCTCCAGGTCCCCTAACCGTGAGGGTAGCCCTCCAGGGCTGTGCCCTCCGCAGTGGTCAGGACATTCTGCCTGGGACTACCCGGGGCCAGCTCCCAGTGCCTGGGCCAGGACCACTCCTGGAGTGGACTCCAGGGCACTCTCAGTGTGAGAACCTCTGCTCCAGGCCAGACCCATCCACCTGCCAACCCTGCTTCTCTGTTTCTGTCTGGTTGCTGTCTTCCGCTGTGTCACCACTGTTTGGTAACAGCTTTATTGAGATATAATTCACCCATTTAAAGTGTGCAAGTCAGTGGTTTTTAGTATATTCAGAGTTGTGCAACCGTCACCACCATCAAGTTTAGAACATTGTCATAACCCCCAGAAGAAACCCTGCGCCCTGAGCTGTTACCCTCCATCCCTTCCAGCCCTGGGGAACCACTATTCTGCTTTCTGAGTCTTCAGATTTACCTCTTCTGGGCATTTCATATACATGGAATCGTATATGGTCTTTTGTGACTGGCTTCTTTCATTTAGTGTAATGTTTTCAAGGCTCACCCATGTTGTAGCATGAGTACTTCATTCCTTCTTATGGCTGAATGATATTCCATTGTATGGGTATATCACAATTATCGGCCAATGGACACTTGGGTTGTCTCTACTTTTTAGCTATTATGAGTAAAGTTGCTATGAACATTTGCATTCAAGTTTTGTGTTGACGTATATTTTTATTCTCTTGGATATCATAACTTCATGTTTAACTTTTTGATAAACTGCAGTACTGTTTTCCAAAGTGGCTGTACCATTTGACATTCCCACCGGCATGTATGAGGGTTCTGGTTTCTCCACGTCCTTGTCAACACTTGTTGTTGTCTGACTTTTCAATTCTAGTCACCCTAGTGGGTGTGAAGTGGACGTCACCTGTTTTTGAGGCATCTCAACTGTTGTGGTGTAAAAATAACTTTTTCTAGTATCTGTCCTCCAGCTGTGCTATGATGTCCTCCCCTTATTTCCAGATGGCAGTTGCTGTCCCCTCATTAACATCTGGACCAGATTTTACAGCTTTTCAGCCACTTTTAGTTATTAAAAGTGTCTCATTCCAGTATTAAAGATTCAGTCCCATTCACTTAAAAAAAAAAGCAATCTCATGTCTGATTCAAAACCTTCTCTCCCTCCCGGAGCTGTGTCTCTAAATGTTTCGGGGGAACGACTGTGTCATCAGCCGTCATATCCCCCTCCTCTCTTCTGTTCTAAGTTCTGGCTTCTCCAGTGAGGAAGGAGAGGGCACTGTCTCCTTATCGGCGGGGAGACTGCAGGCCTCTCTGCTGGGCAGTGCTGCTTCTCCCGTCAACGCAACTGGCTATTAGCGCCCTCTGTGTGGAGAACACCCCAACGCAGGCTGTCTTGGGGGTGCATCACGGAGTTCTTTGGGGGGCCGTGGGACCTCCTCACTGGACACCTTCTTGATGTTGGAGACCTGGCTCCACCTGACGTCTTCCCCCAACCCTGAGCCCCTGCCCAGGCCGCCCACTCACAGCCCCTCTGCAGAGGTCCCCGGCTTGGCTCCCCACTCCTAACAGAGGCTCCTCCTTTGGTCTCAGTGGGGAGAGGATCTCCAGGGCTGGGGCGGGAACAGACTCTCTCCGTGGTCACTGTGTCCTCCAAAGGCTGAGGA